>NC_140216.1:9454532-10054532 GCF_951802725.1 Rutilus rutilus
GGGCAGTTTGCATATCGCTCAAGGCTGTCTTCACTAATTGTAAGTCATTATCAGTGCTGGCCAGTAACTGATATGTAATCTGAAGTACGTAATTAGATTCCAAAAAATATTATGCTTGTAATTAGATTATATAAAATTTTAAAATATTCATAATCAGACTAAGGTTGTTTTTATTGATTACATAAACATGATTACATTACATGATTACATGATTTTATTGATTCTCATTAATTCTTTTTTTATCTTTTAAATTGTCCTTTCTAAAACAGCCTATTTGTCTTTCAGTTTTGTGGAGTTGCACAAGTCAAAGGCCACACAGCATATTTTTTATTTTTATTTTTTCATTGTTTTTATTGAAAATGTTTAAATTTTTATGGTTTAATTTTAATTACCTTTTCATCAACTTACGAACCCCCTGCAGTTCCTTCACAAACCCGAGTTTGGGAAACCCTGACGTAATTTACATTTTGTTGATGAAAGGGCCTCTTTTAAATTTGCCAAAAATATAACTTTTTTTGTTATTAAAAACAGGTCTAACACAAAAGTAATGTAACATTACTTTCCATAAAAAGTAATGCAATTAGCTGCTTTTTAGGGAGTAACGCAATATTGTAATGCATTACTTTTAAAAGTAACTTTCCCCAACACTGGTCATTATAATGACAAACTTTGCAGTGAAAATACTGATATTATGCTAGAGTAGCTTTCCCAGTTTGTTATACATCAAAAAAAGGGTTAAATTAGCCACAATCTGCATAGTGTAAAATGGGGTGAGATGTTGTAGACACTGCATCGAAGCAACAATACAATTATGGTAACGATTTCCCAGTTCCATGCTAAAGAATCAGATTTCCTGATCAGGAGAAACTTTCAGTCTATACAGACTACCTTATTTTCATGTTGACAGGAAAATATCTACCCTGCCCGTTCCTCTGTGTGGGTCATATTCCTTCTTTAGTGCTCTTTCTCTCCGTGGCCCCTCCCCGTGGGAAAGCTGGCCTCGTGCGATTGCGGTGGCCCATACTGGAAGCTGTGGTTGCAGCACTGACTCTACTGGTGCCAAAAGAACAGAGGACTATTCCCACACGTCCACACACACACACTCATGCCTAAATATTCACTAACATAAACAGCATAAACACTCTACGCACAATCACACACGCCACTCGCATGAGAATCTGCCCAATGTTTCCTCGTTGCGCCACATCCCTCACAGACACACAGTCCCGCCACAGTCTAGCACACGCATACTCACATTCCATGCCCATTTTAAAGCTCAAACGGGGGAAAGCGCACAACCAACCAAACAAACAACAACCCAAGAACCAAAAAAAAGCATCACTTCTCCGTCACATAGACCAACACTTTGATGTGTTTTAATTGCTCTTTTAGTGGTAAAACACATGATTATTCCTTTTTCATGGTCAACGGCAATCTTAATTTGAGACCGTCTTGTAAATGATTCCGGAGGTGTTGTTGGAAAGCTGCTCTGTTTCTTATGAATCAGACATAATGGATGCCCTGTCATAGCATTTGTTCATTTGTACTTTTGTGTAACTGCACAGCAGTGTCACATCTTTTTATTCCTTATTTTTTAAAGTAGGCCTACCTATGCATCAGCACTTGAAACGTATTATTTCGCATTCAAGTCGAAATCATATCATGGAAGTGCCTTAAGTAAAGCAAAAGTCTTACAATGCGAACAATAAACCCAAATACTTAATCTGAATTCAAAAATATAATCATTATTCATTTCTAGTATTTTTTACATGGAATTACAACTTTGTTTTTATGACATAAAGCAAACCATGAAAGTTGAGAGATTATAACTTTCACTAACACCATTTGATTTGGTTTCTAATCAGTGATCTCTATACTAGACATATTAAATTATCTATATTAGGCTATATATTGTTGTTCCCACCCTTCCAACACCACTACTCTGCAACTTGTGTATCTAGTATTGTGAGTTTCCTACTAGTAAATAGCCCACGAATTTGCTCTGTCATTCCTTTGATTGGGATTTGTAATTATATTTCTAACTCCACTGTGGAATATTTGATTATGATTGGTCAATCGCAGCATTCAGTGATCAGATAACATTACCTAATATTCGCAGTCGTCCATGGCAACGCTATATAGCCTATCAGGGCATTCATCTGGGTATAGCCCCTGGTGATACTTCGAGCAAAGTTTCATGTTGTGTCGAGCCTTCTTAGTGTTTTAAAAATAGCGATTTATGATGCTACCATAGAAGTGCCCCAAGCACTCCCATTCAAAAGGCAATTTGACCGAAAACGAAAATCAAACTTAAAAGCGGCGTTTCCATTCTAATTATGCTTTTAAACGAAAGTTTGCCTCAGGTAGGTTAACAAAAAGACCCTAGGTTGCATTTATGCGAGAGTTACCCTTTAAGTGTTTTCTGAGACTTTGTTCTTGTTTAGAGAAAATTACCTCAAATTACTTCAGTAGGCTATATATTACTGTTGCTATATTCGTCTTTGTTGCTAGGCAGATTTGTTTGTATGTATAATGGACCATTTTTGGCAGACACTTTAAGATTATATACAACTCAAATCATTATTTCATGTCCACGTAGCTATTTATTTGGTGAGTATGCGATGTAGGAAGTTTTCAGTCAGCTGTTGTTCTCCGTTCCGCGGTGGCTCCGATCAACCTGTCAGGGTTTATTTTACGATAATATCCCTTATAATTTGTCTGTTTCCTGAATGTAAGTGTGAGAATGTGTGCGCAAAGAGATTTTGATTTCCTGCGTGTTTTGAAGTTAGTCTGGTTTCACTCTAATTACAGCCTGTATCGGAGAGTGGTTGGCAGAGGCACTGAGAGGGCACACAGTGTTCCTGGTTTCCTCTTGCTGTTGCAGGATCAGGGCCAGCAGCCACCATGGTTTCACTGTCTGAGTGGCCGCTGTACCGCAGTGTTCTCTTCTCATCAACCTCTCTGGAGACAGCTAAAGAAAACAGATGCTCTAAATGGCACCTTGCTTTAGAGTCTATAGCACCCAGAGGAGTCTTTCAGATAAGAGTCAGTTTAGTATGGTGAGTAGGCAGCAGGCTACAAATTTTGCAGGCACTTTTTTTTATATTTGACTCAGTTTTATATTTGACTCAGTATAAAATAACTCAGTTGGTGTCCAGTATAGGATAAACATTTTTTTTTTTTTTTTTTTTGATTCAGGAAAAGGGAACTGTTACAAAAGTATACATTCATGTCCCTGAGAGAGTTGATCATCACATTTTGCTCTAGTGCTGCCATCTTCTGGTAGCTATATGTACTTGCATACACAAGTAAGTGAACAAGAGCCTGGAGTTAAGGCTGCTTAAAATTCAGCTTTGCTGTCACATGAATAAATTACATTTTAAAATACAAATAAAGTAGAAAAGCTATTTTTATTGTAATAATAATATTTCACAATATTACTGTTTTTACTTTATTTTTGATCAAATAAATGCAGCCTTGGTGAGCATATGGGGCTTCTTTCAAAAACATTAAAGAATCTTACTGACCCCAAACTTTGAAACAGGAGTGTATATCGTGAGAAAATATTGTAGACTGTGAGAAAAGCATGATATTACAAAAACAGCATGTTCTTTCCTCAACTGAATAATTGTTTTTATGCGCAGTGTAAAACAAAAAAAGGAATAGGTTCACTTAAATTAAAATTCTGTCGTCGTTTATTCACCCTCAAGTTGTTTCAAACCTGTATGAATTTCTTTCTTCTGCTGAACACAAAGGAAGATACTTTGAAGAATGTCGGTAACCAGACAGTTGATGGACCCCATTTACTTCCATAGTATTTTTTTTTTCCTACAATGGAAGTGTCTGGTTACCGACATTCTTCAAAGTATCTTCCTTTGTGTTCAGCAGAAGAATGAAATACATACAGGTTTGAAACCTGTTTGATGACAGAATTTTAATTTTCAAGTGAACTATTCCTTTAATGATTTGCTCTCGTGCTGCCATCTTCTGGAAGCTCAATGTACTTGCACACACAATTAAGAGACGAAGAGGAACGCTTTTTTCATAAGGCACATTTCTCTTTATGTAATTTCCTCAAGCATTTCCATCTCAAAAATATGATATATCATGTCAGAATCCATAGCAAATTAATGTATAAATGACAGAGTAAACAAATACACTAATAGAAAAAAGATAAAAGATCAGAGTTCTAGAAAATTCCAGTATCTGGATCTCAAAATCCAAATTCAAAGCACCGAATTGCTTTGAGCATTTCAATTATCACATCTAGTCTCTCAGAGAGTTGCATTTACCCTTGGATTATACAGTCCATTTAATTTCCCTCCTATTTGTCTCTGTAAACATAATCAGACTTTTTTTTTTCTTATTTCTAAATGTCATTTGAGTTGGAATAGTAGATGGTACTGAATAAACATTTTAATTTGAATTGTCCAATGCTTTGTAGTTCCTTTTAAAGTTGGTAAATAAGTTCAAATGACCAAGATTTATTTGTCCTTTCAGACTGTCATAAACTCCAAACTTCTCCGTGATGCTGATTCAGAACGCCCCGATTTCTGTGCCCCAGGCCTGTGCGGACTTACTTGAGGTGCGACCTGGGGCTGGAGAACCCAGAGGGGCAAAGGGTCTGAAGGAAATCTGGGGAGGGGAGGAGTTGGAGGAAGATGAGGAGGAGGATGGGATTGTGTGTCCGTCAGGTGAGTGCTGTTGAAGTCTGTGAGGATGGCCGGGGATAGAGGGCAGTCGACGCACCGGGGTCAGCGCTTGACTCATTATCGCCCCCTGGGTGCCCAAAGATCCCATTCGCAGGGCCGCTGTAGGGTAGCCGAGCATGGCGGCGGTGGCATGGGGGGGCATATCCCGGCGGGCGTTTGGGGGAAAGGGGGTAGATGTGACTGGAGACGAGGTGGCTGCTAGCTGAGGGAAGGAGGGCCAGGGCCAGGGAGGAAAAGGCAGAGCGGTGGAGCTCTGGAGGACAGGGTCCAACTCACTGGCGCAGTGGCTGAGGTGGGACACCAGGCGCGCGCCGATGGGGTCTGAGGATTCAACCCCCTCCAGAGAGCTGAGGTATCTCACCACCTCCCCAACACACTCCCGAAAGCCCAAAGTCCTGTAGTCCACTGCCAGAGCACGAGCATCAAAGTAGCCTAGGAGAGAGAACACTTAAATGTTCTGTTTGAGAAATACATGCAATTAAGCAGGAATTTTCAGACTTTTTGATGCCAAGGAGGACCCACAGTTATAATGATGGAGGAAACTCCTTCCTAAAATATAAATGCTTTTCAAAAGTTTGTGGTCAGGAAAGGAATTTTTACTTTTATTCAGCAAGGATGCATTAAATTGATCAAAAGTGAATGTAAGGACTTTTCAACATTGATAATAACAACAAATATTTCTTGAGCAGCAAATCAGTATATTAGAATGATTTCTGAAGGATCATGTGACACTGAAGTCTAGTTATATTGCTGAAAATTCAGCTTTGCAATAAATCACAATATTTGACAAACTTGTCTCACAATATTTTAAAACAATATTTAACATATTACAAAAACAACATTTTGTTTCTTCAATTAAATAATTGTTTATGTTATCACAGAACAAAAAGATTAAAATAGTATCTGTAGAATAGAATAAGGCAGTTGTGATTAATCTTAAAGGGATACTCCACTTTTTTTGGAAATAGGCTCATTTTACAACTCCCCCAGAGTTAAACAGTTGAGTTTTACCGTTTTCGAATCCATTCAGCCGATCTCCGGGTCTGGGGGGTCCCACTTTTAGCATAGCTTAGCATAATGAATTGAACCGGACAAGACCATTAGCATCTCTCTCAAAAAAATGAACAAAGAGTTTCGATATTTTTCCTATTTAAAACTTGACTCTTCTGTAGTTACATCGTGTACTAAGACCTACGGAAAATGAAAAGTTGCGATTTTCTTGGCTGATATGGCTAGGAACTATACTCTCATTCCTGCGTAATAATCAAGAAACTTTGCTGCCGTACCATGAGTGCAGCAGGCGTAATGATATGACGCAGCACCTGATAATAGTCCCCAGCTCAGTAGCCTATTATCAGGCGGAATGTGCTGCGTCATATCATTACGCCTGCTTTGTTCATTTTTTTAGAGAGATGCTAATGGTCTTGTCCGGTTCAATTCATTATGCTAAGCTATGCTAAAAGTGGGACCCCCAGACCCGGAGATCGGGTGAATGGATTCGAAAACGGTAAAACTCAACTGTTTACCTCTGGGGGAGTTGTAAAATGAGCCTATTTCCAAAAAAAGTGGAGTATCCCTTTAATGATTTCTTTACAAAGCAGAAAAAAAATCGAATTCTGCAAATTTGACATTTTTCTTTCTTTCTGAAATTTCACATGAACACTCTAGGGGTCCTTTCCGACCCCCTGGGGGTCCCTGAATCCCCCAAAAAGATATTTTGAAGAATATGGATAACCAAACAGGCGCAGGGCCTATTGACTTCCATAGTATACTATGGAAGTAAATGGGATCCATCAATTGTTTGGTTATATTTTTGTGTTCAGCAGAAGAAAGAAATCCATACAGATTTGGAACAACTTGAGGGTGAGTAAATGATGACAGAATTTTCATTTTTATCCCTTTAAGTTGAATAATTAGGGCCGTGTTCAAATCCATAACCCAAAGTATGAGCAATAGAAATAGTAGCAATATACTGTAATGAAAGCTCTTCTGAAATTTCGGTAGCACTTTATTTGAGAGTCCCCATGTACATACTATGTGCTTATTATTATAGTAATTGCAATAACTGGGTAATAACTAGGTACTAACTCTGAACCTACCCCTAAACCTAACCTTAACCCCTGTAGTTACCTTATATTACCCTACCCAGTACTTTCTTAGGTAAGTAAGTACACGTACTGTGAAATAGAGTGCAACTGAAATTTCTTGCTCCATATCTTCTCTCACCTTTGCCGCCCATGGCATGAAGCAGTTTCAGATGATCCACTGTCATCTGAAGAATCTCAGCCTTCTCCAGTTTAGAGGAGCCCTGGTCAGAAGGGGAGAAGGTGCTGGTTTTTATTACAATTTTGCTGAGCCAAAAACTCAAAACCGAGCCAGTCTGATCGTCTTACCTGTTTCTCGAAGGCACTGGGTACGAGTCTCCTGAGCTCTGACAGACTGTGGTTGATCCTGTCCCTGCGCCTCTTCTCAATTATCTGAGGAATCCAGCGGAATCAATTTAAAGACAGAACGACGCTTCGCAGTGGAAAGCATTTGCTAACTGAATTATTTTTGTGGCCGAGGCCTAGTCACAGCATTCTTAAGATCGGATTTTGGAAAAAATAACAAGTCAAAATAGGAAAACACAAATCAAAGTCAGACAAGAGGGCTCAAACTGTAAAAATGCATGTTGCTGCAGAGAGTCATATTGCAGGCATTTACAGAAGAGATCATATATGAATGATATATTTGGTCTGTTCTTGAACAAGCAGGGGGAAAAACAGAGCTGGATTGACGTAAACTCACCCCTCTTCTCTTCTTGCGCGCCAGGATCTGTGAGGTACTGCCTGGAGACATGGACCCAGTGACAGGGCTGAGCAAGAGAAAGAGCGAGCGGGGAAGGGGACAGATTAAAGCTTTGATGTCAATGCATATTGTTGTCATTACTGTACTTAATACAACGCAGAAACGCTGTTGCACATCATCAAACCCAATCTAATTTGTCTTTGGGCACAGCTAGACACGGGAGCGCCGGGGTAAACAGAAAACAAGATTATTTTGGTTTAACGCGTTTTTGGACATTATTGTCAGATGGCAGATATGTTATGATTTCCGCGTCGTACGAAAGCATTTCTTTTTAAGCTCAAAAGACATGATGATTACATATCCGCAGGGCAGAATGAAATAGTGGCTTTTGCATGCTCTTTGAGCACATCAAGCACTCTGTATTATCCTTCAATGTGGATCTGGTTTGCATGGGCACTCTCTGCTCTGCCAGCAGAATGACACTGTTTGTTTTTGCTTTTACTTTCACGCATATCTATTATTTTTATATCACATCATTGTAACTCCTTTTAACATTAAGAGGTTTAATTCACAAACATTCTGTTTGTTTAGAGGGAAAGAAAATGAGTTACAGGAATAAACTCTTGTATAGACACTGTAGAGCTTTTGCATTCTGGATGAGAGTTTTCAAAGGCAATAAGATGAGAAACGATTGGTAGGGCGCAATTCAAAAGGACCAAATGGCAGCTGCGTGCGTCTTCTGTCTGCACTTGATTTGTGCCGCAGCTTTACTGAAATATCAAAAAGATGAAATGACTGAGAGAAAAATGCAAACGGACAGAGAAGCAAAAAACATGCTGAGCATTATGCTTGTCAGTGGCACAGCAATAGAAAGATACACCTCTCAACAAGTGTCAAATAAGATCGTAATGGGCCCCTATATCAGCCGCCCTGCTTGACGGTGGCCATATTTGTGATTTTGACAACGTGCGTGTCCGCTCACATAAACTCCTGTGTCATTGCGCTCTGGTGACTTGGTGTGCGCTACAGTGTGCCAATGTCCATTTAAATTAGGGAGGGACAACAACAAGACGGTTTCTGTAGAATATTGGTTGTAATATTAGCAATTTGATGTTTTCTCAAACGTTTGTTCGACGTGTCTTCACTGTCACCACATGCATCCTCCTATTTTAAACATGTAAATAAGCAAACCTGGCTGAATACTGATGCATCATGAAAAACATAGATTGAAACAGAAATTGTGGTCACACTTTATTTAAGGTGTCCTTATAATTACACAAATAAGTACTGAGTAATATTAATTACCAATAAGTACATATATAAATTTAGGGTTAGAGTTTGGGGTAACATCTTATTTTAGTGTCCTTGTTGCACATGTTACATGCAGTTAATGTAGTAATAACTATAAATTATGCATAATTACACCTAATCCTAACCCTATAGTAAGTACATGTAGTTAATTATTATTACACAGTACTTAAATGCATAATTACATTGTAACACGGATACCTTAAAATAAAAAGTTTGGCTTAGTGTTAGTTGCTAGTAATTATGCATAATTTAATACTAGTATATGTAAAAGACACATTAAAATGGCCAGATTAGCAGAATTGCTTATGGCAAATGCCAACAAATTTAATAAAAACATACAGCATTTGTATAGCTTGTTGTATGAATGTTAAACATTTCATATCTTGTTATAAACAGCAGAGTGCATGATTAACCCTGAACGCTCATGTATAGTCGAGCATACAGCTATCAAAAAAACACCTTGCATTTTGACCATCAAAGCTGCAATTTTGGCACTGTAAAGAGATGTCGCTTGGAAAACTTAACTTAAACTCATCATAAATATCACGTTTATACTTTCTGAGCTGCAGTGTGAGCTCTACATGTAGAGCGACTGACAGCTATATATACCCATGTCATCGCCACTGCGCACATTATACACGCCAGGTCCTCACCAGTAGCTGTCCTCCTGTCCGACATCGATCAGTTCGTCTGTGTCCGAGTCCGGGGAACTGTAGTCATGAGGTCTCTTCATCGCCACACCTCTATCCCTGCAAGGGGAGGTTGAATCGATGGAGCGATGGAGACGTGCGGTCCTGTCGAGATGATCTCAGATGATGGATTCCTCCTCTGTCCTTCAAATGCAACAGTAAGGAAAGCAGCCACCTTCTAATGCGAGCACGCCCCTCCCTGTTTCCCTTTTTTCCTCTCCACCTTCTTCTCCTCTATTTCTCCCCCTATCCTCCGTCCACAACACAAGCACGCTGCTTGGGAGTCTTTATTAGACCTCTCTTGCTGACTAAGTCTGGTCCTTGTTTCTGCGTTTATGTGTAGCCGTGTTTTGACATATCTAGACCCCCTAGACTTGAAGCCAGAGAATGACAGTCCACCTTCTTCTGTCTTCTCTCACTTTTCCTGGCTTTTTTCTACCGCTCGGTCACCCTGGCTACACTCGTCTTCTTGCTCTCTGTTGCAGCAGCACAAGTGACTGAACTTGGGCACTTTGGAAAAGTTGCCAGTTTTGGCTCCCTCTTCCTTACCCTCCCACACTCCCTCCCTCCCAGCCCCTCATCAGCCCTCCCTTCTTTCTCTCTCTCTCTGTCATTTCTCTCCTTTCAATTAGCCTCTTCTCTCCACTGTCTCATCTTGCTCTATCTTTACCCCCCCCTCTGTCCCTCCCTCCTTTTCTTCTGTCTCTGTTTCTCTCTGTCTCCTCTCTTCCACTCTTTTTAATTAGTTCGCCTCCCTCTCTCCCAGGACAATAGGAAGAACGCTGTGGGAATAGTGTCTTGGATTTCGACCCACATGCACACATACAGTGGCGCCAAAAAAGTATATGGGCACTTAAGCCACACTTAAAGCTCTATGGATGTCATAGTGTTAGATACAAAATATCAAATCAAGTCTGCAAATAAATGATGTTAAACTTTTCTAGCCATTTTTGCAATTACTTATACCTTACTTATATTTTTAGTGTATGTAGTTCACACAGGTGTTCTGAGTTTCACTAACATTTGACAACCAGAAATTGTCTCTATTGTATACTTAATTTTTTTTTTTTTTATGTTTTGCTTGAAAAAGGAGCTTCTAGTTTTCTTTAAATTAAATAAATAATACATTTGAATTTAAAGTACTTGGACACATTCTATATTTGATTTTGATTTTAGCATGTGTGTTTTATTCCTGTGATGTCAAAGCTGAATTTTCAGCATCATTACTTTAGTCTTCAGTGTCACATGATCCTTCAGAAATCATTCTAATATGCTGAGATTTGCTGCTCAAGAAACCTTTCTTATTATCATCAATGTTGAAAACATCTGTGCTGCTTTTAACTTTTTTCCCCCCAGGACTCTTTGATGCATAGAAAGTTCAAATAAACTGCATTTATTTGAAAAAGAAATCTTTTGCAACAGTATAAATACATTTACTTTCACTTTATATCAATTTAATGCATCTTTGCTGAATAAAAGTGTCTTTCATAAAAAAAAGTTATTGATCCAAAACTTTCAAACAGTAGTTCACACGAACACTCAAACCTTTATTCTCAATGTGATAAAATGTGGTTACTCTGTGAAAATTCACTCTGTGCCTTTATACATCGAATAAAATCACTGCAACACCAGCTGGTTTCTGAAAGTGCTTTTTGAGCGTGGTTGTGTCCAAATACTTTTTGTATCCAAATACCATTGCATTCAGAATCTGTTTTTTTGCAGCATCTACACAGCAGAGTTTGAGGCGAGATTATTCGTTCAATCTGTCAGGGAAGCTATTGTTATTATTGCAATTCTGTTTGTGCTAGTGACAGATTTACCCACTTCACCTTTAAGAATCAACTGTTTCACTTCATTTTGATGGTCCCTTTAACACATTCTGTTGACTCTAAGCAACATTGCACCTGTGTCTACTTAGAGTGTTAGTAGAGTATTAGCATAGGGTTAGGGTTAGAATAAGTTGACATGTATTTGCAAAGTTACTTATAGTCAGTAGAATGTCTGTTGTGGAGCATCAAAATAAAGATTTAGAAGATATTTAGCCGACAGTCTAATACTCTAATGAGAGTTAGTTGACGTGTTGCAACGTTACTTGCAGTCAACAGAATGTTCAAAAGGGACCATCAAAATAAAGTGTTACAGAATCAACTGTTAATAAACATATTACTTGACCACTAATCTTAGTCTCCCCCTGAGTCTCTGTGTTAGTTACGTCCCTGAGTCTGAGGGACAAAGCAGCTCTGATAGTGACCATGAACTGATGCCCTCTGGGGAGAGATGAAGAGAGGTTAAGAGAGGATTTAGCCACTGAGTGTCTGAACAGAGGATCTCCTCAAGGATGACAGCATCACGGTTTCTCATGTCAGACACGCTGCATTTTCAAAAGAAACTTTTCACTTCACACTATATAGTGCTAAGCACGTACATGTTCACCCCCATCCACTATACCGTGGGAAACTGTAGGGTGAGAGTAGCCATGGTAATTCGAATTACAAGGGCCTGGCAGGAGTTTGCTGTCAGGAACGGTACCTTACTGACTCAAGAGCCGCAGCAGCATGCCCTGCATCACACAATACCCGACCCACCCTCTGCCTTCCTGTTAGCCTGCTGCTTTGATTCCATGGGGCCGTATGCAATTATATAGTTTCCTAGTGTGTATATGTTCGTGCCAGTGCAATTGTGTTGGATGATGCAATTACATAGGTGGGGTGACCCCAAGAAGAATAAAAAAAAAAAAAACAGATACGCTGTTCAGAACGAAGACAACTGTGTGTGAACACTTATGGGTTATCAGATGTTAGTGGAACATTTTCATAGTGATGAACTATTCCAGACAGTGTTGGGGAAGCTAATTAAAACTGTAGCTTACAAGTTAATTACAATTCCAGTTGAGCTGTTGTTTTGAAAAAGTAGTATAGCTACAAGTAACAAACAAAAAGAAACTAACTGTTACTGTACCTAAAGGCCATTGAGAAAAAGAAGTGTGCTTAATCAAAGTCCTTTTAGAATAGTCTCTGGCTTAATTGACCTTTCGCAGGAAGCTTGATTGACAGGCGATCTAACCAATCATAATCCGCCATCCGCCATTTTGTCCGACAAAGCAGTCAGGAGAGATAACGTTAGCAGATTAACATGGGAGGATTTGAAGTTGAAAAACGGAATGTACTGACGCCTTTCCGCAGTTTAAAACAACATTCATTCTTATGTTCATTCATGTTTATTTGATGCTATAAATGATCTAGAAGGATGAGATGATCGGTTCACGAGCAGCTTTAACTGATGCTCTACAGCGATCTGTCAGACACATTTAAGAGCCACAAAACAGTATGTATCGTTTAAATTTCTTTTAAAAAATGACCAAATTTGAAAGGTGAGACTTTGTTTAATATGTTTAATATCAAAAGTAACCGAAAAGTAACAGTGTCCTGTCTGTCAGCGTGTTGTCAGTCTCCTCTCTGCTCCGCGATGTATTTTTCACCGCGTGAGAGCAGCCAGAGCCCGTCTACGGAGAGCCTGTCCACTCCCTATTAAGCCCTATTGTACCGAATTTTGGTTGTAGTACCACCAGAGTTCCACTGGGGGCGCTCGCCATGAGTGCAAAATGAATGGGAGTCAATGGGGCTAGACGGCTAAATTTGTCTCTTTCACCCGATTGCCGTTGAGAAATCTCAGATGTGATTGTAGATTTTGCAAGTTCAACATGGGTTTTAGGTCGAAAGTTGAATGAACGAGTACTTATGTCCTTTCGATTTCTTACAGGTTGAGTTGTTGCCCATAACACGCTAGCATTCTGCTAATGACGTCAGCATTCTGACGTCATTGACATTTTGAAAGACTTTTTTAAAGCAAATAAGTGACTCTAAAAAATCTAACACCCAGCAATGTGTAATTTCTTTGCATCTCCTTTCGAATACAACATTCAAATTACTAGACAAAAAATTATATCCTGAGAAAAGTGGATTTTGAGGGGTATACCGCCACTGACCTCCATTCATTCTGCACTCGTCCTGTGAGCGCCCTCATATGGAATCAGAGTGGAACTGCAACCAGTTCAGAAGCCGGAAGTGTAGTGAGAGTGAAACTTCTCGCCATATTAGACATTCTCTGGAGCAGCGTAGCTTGTCGGACATAGCGACAGTAACTAAGGGGGGCGGGTCTTTGCGAAGGGCGTATTGAATGTGCATTTGTAGTGTATTTCCAATCTTAAAAGTATACTCATGCAAGAACACTTTTGAAAAGTGCACGTTGTGATAATGTCAGATTAAAAGTTTTACTCTCTGAAGTACATTCGAAATAATTGTAATAATCTTTTGTCGTAAGTCCACTTATTCTGACCAACATGCTAAATCACACGTAAAATGCATGATTGTAATTTTAACTGTAGTGTGTTATTGATTAAACATTACATTTAGCTCACATTTCAATATATATTTTTTGAAGTATATTACTTCTGGAATAAGTACTCTTTTAAATCATGCTAAAGTGTACTTTTTCACAAGGGGGGCAATATGTTTTTTTCAAATATAAAAATATAACTGTCCAATTATATAATTTTTAATTTATTCGGGAACCATAATTTTGCTGATACAAAAACAATGAGGGGTTTTGAATGAAAGAGCAGTCTCAATTAGGTGACTTTCAAAAAGGTAAATTTATACCAAATACAGCCACAAAATAAAGACTAATTTACATAAAAGTGATTTTTTTTTTTTTTTTTTACATTTATCTCAATTTATTCATTTACTTGTAAAACAGTTCAAGCAAACTGGACTTTTCAATGTTACACGACAAAGAGAGAACCATTGTGGATGAATTGATTCACTAGAATGAAGCTAACTTTTTTATGCTACATATGAAAGAAATACCTAAACAGAAGACTCTTAGGATGAGTACATTTCATTCATTTCTTAGCCCACACAATAAAACAGTATGTAACTGCACTACACAGTAACTCTACTTTCACCCTGAAAAATGTTAGTAGCACTGCTAAGACACCTCTTTAAAATTACTTCATACATCCACTGAAAAAAGAGTTGGTTGCCATCTGGTTTCATACTTTATTATGATTTCAAAAAAGCATGCTTTTTTTAAGTGTCAATTGAGCGTCCAAATACTTTTTGGGGCCACTGTACATGCATGTGTGCGTCTGTCCATGAGTTTTCCCAGGGTGTGAGCCGTATTAAAACGCATGTTCTTGTTCAAAAGTCTCCTCTCTCCTCCTTCTTTTAGAGATGGATGGCGGCAGCAATTAGCAAAGAGCGGACGTGTGGCATTTGACCGTCGCGGGAGGCTTATGGTTTGGTGTGTGAGTCAAAGTGAGTGTAAGAGATCCCTTTATCCCTCCATCCTCCCCCGACTCCATCTCCTTTCATTACCAATCCCTCTTTTATTCGGGTCTGGATCTCATTTCCAGAAAGCAAGAAGAAAGGAGCTCGAGAGAAAATCGGGCCTTTCGCCGTGTCTCTGCTGTTATTTTTGTTGTCCACCCGCTTCAAAGCCGAGCTTTCTTCTCATTCTCCGTTCTGATTATTTTTCTTTTTCAAGATTTTTCTGCATCCTTCGCTTCTCCCCCTTTCTCCTCCTCTTCCTCTTGGTTTTTGATCTTTGTCATGGCACACTTCCTCCACTGATGACAAATTAAGGGGGGAAAAATCACAGTGGAAAATGGATGAGAGCAACAGGGGGAATTAAGTAAATAAATAAGTTGATCTGTAAAAATAGTTTGAAGGGGGAAAACTGAGAACAAGAGCCAGAGAACAAAGCGAACGCTGGTATTGAGCAAAGCGGCTTCTTACGCTCTTGGTTGGCCACTTCAGTGCTTTTGCAAAGCCCTCCCTCTTCACCACAACAAGAACAGCTCCACAATTGAAATTAACAAGCTCATATTTTTACGATTCTCTCATAGAAAGAAGAGCATGCACACACACACACACACAACCGCCTGCTTTCCGTTTTTCACATACAGTCGAGTCGGAGTCACACGCACAAACACACACACACACACACACACACGCAAGTTAATGTGCAACTTGCATATTAAATGTTACTGCCAAATGACAGCAGCCAAACTCACAAGCTCTTCCTCAAGCGGTAATCGTGTATTAATTCATGCTGACACACACACACCCACACGCCCACATGCTCTACCACATCTTGCACGACTTTTCTCCCTTTATGTGTAAATCTCAGCGGCTGACCCCAAAATCAGCCTGTGTTTTGATGTTCCTTTTCATTTGGCTCTCTGAGTGTTGGAGAGCTGAGGCCCCACTGCAAGCGCTGGCAAATCCCACAGGGACTTATCTCTCCTCCAGCCACGAGAGGAATGCCAGACACTGAGGCCTGCCCACTTTAAAGCCCACAAATGACACAGGTCGCATTGCATGAATCTGTGTATATTCATGGACATGTGTCCTCAAGAACAAATGCCCTGAATGCATGACACATGTCACAACTGATCGTGGTATTGAGGCGGAGCCTCTACGGTATGCTTGCAATCACATGAAAATTCATTCATCTCTTTATAGATTTAAAGTTTTTATAACTATGTTTTCATAATTTTTTTTTAATTATGTAGCCTACTTATTCTTTATATAAGTAAGGTATTATTCATGGCTAGCTGTGCATTATGATTTTAATGCATGACGTGGAGGCAAAGAACCTCTACATAGTGCATTCAAATCATTTAATGCACTGCTAGTCATGGATTATCCCGCTTAACCATGGTCATTTTGCCAAGTTAAAGCTGTTAATGATTTTTGCAGCACTAAATTTGACTGTGAGGGTCTCTCCGCTTTAAATCAGACATACTGTAGAGATAAAGCAGTGCGTTAAGACTACGTTTATTTGATTTAATTAAAACATTTATTTGAATTAATTAGTCTGCCGAGAGAGAAAGATGTGTTTGTGTGAATTACCTGCTTCTGTGCAGCTTCTCTCTACTAGCAATGAAGCTGTGAGTTTAATTACTTCAAAAACAGCAATGTTACAACCTCCTTGCTGAGTAATATAACGTAGCAATTCAGTTGCGAAGTTATTTTATTAATAAAAGTCGCGGGGCGGCGCTAACAACACGTTTCTGTGCTCCATGTGTCTGTGATTGAGCATCTATGGTCTATCTATGGTCTCTGGTTCTGTTAAATACATTTCATTATCAGTTCGCTGGGTTGTTGCACATTTGTCATACGACACTTTGTATTTGTCCTTTTCTCATTTCTTTTAATTTAATATTTCTATTTTTATTTATAGCAATAGTTTTTGCAATTTTGTACTAATTTGTACAATATGTTATTTTTTATATATTTGTAACATATTCTATTTTAGCTTTATTTTAGGCTATTTTTATATCAGTTTTATTTTTATTAAATCACTTTAACACATTTTTAGCTGCCAAGGCAACATTTCTAATTTACGTTTTTTTAAGTTTGAGGGTTTTTTTTTTATCATTTGTTTTATTTCAGCTGTATTTCAATTAATGATATTGATTTCTGATCATTTTCATTTCAGTTAACAATAACAACACGGTAAACTTAGGCTACGTTCACACTGTCAGTCCAAATCCGATTATTTGTGTATCCGATTGGAATCATTGACGTCCACATTGTGTATTGCAACTTCTCAGATCCAATTTGTGTGTCCCATGTCACTCTTTCGTTTTCTGGAATATCGGCATTGGTTTCTATGGCAATGACATTACGTTGGTAGGTATATGCAATATATGCGAAATCCAATCAGAGAAGTCAGACTGAAATGGATTTCTAGAAATGCGTTTTGGATTTCAAGCCTCATATGAATGTAGCCTCGAAACGGATTTGTAAAAAGCATTTCATGTGATTTTTTTTTTTGTCGTTCACACTTGCTAAATCTGATCGAATATGCACAAAATCGGATTTTGACTGACAGTCTGAACAAGGCTTAAGTGTGACCAAAGTTATGTAACTAACTATGCATGTATGTGCTGCAAAAAATGTAGTAGCAGTGGTCCCATCCAGTCATTGAAAGGTCGTGTTACCATGATTTACACGTTCATGATGACAGCCGGCGTCTCCTGCTATCAAAAGGCCTACGATTTCAGGCAGCGAGTAAGGCGGCCTCCACCCTCCATCTCTGCCAGAGGAAGACAGCAACACTGTTTACTCACGCAGTCATGCCCGCCTCATCCGGCTCCCAAAAGATAAATAAGAAGGGCAAAAGCCAACAAGAGGAAGCAGAAAGGGCCCTTTGTGGCTAAGAGCGAGGTCCCTTTCAAGCTGTTTTCCCACAGCGCCGAGCCCCCGATAGCGGGCCTGACTGCGGTAACTCTCGCTGGTGCCGGTGCCCAGACGGGCCGGGTAGGCCTCACTAGGCCACAAGCAGCCATTGTCTGTCGCCACAGAAACCAGCGTCTTCATGTCAGACATGTTTTTCTGTTTGTTTTCTTTTTTTTGTCTTTAATGTGGCCAGGGGAATGTTTCCTCCCCTTCTCCCCCCAACCCATCCACATTTCTTTCCCTTTTTTTCTTCTCCCTCCAAATGTTGTCCTCCTCCCTCTCGTTCTTGCTCCATCTCTCTTTATTCCTCCAAAAGATTGTCATTTGTAAAGCTCTTGAGCGGTAGGCAGGCCCTATCTTTGTCATGGTGTTGTGGCCTGCCTCTCTCATTTTTTTTATTTTTTTATCTTACTTTATGAGGTTTTGGCACAAGCTCATACTTTTTCTGACTTGAAAAAGGGGGGAAAAAACACTCAAAAACAACAAAACCTATCCCCAAAGAATTCCGTCGTTCCCACGCTAAGCCAATTTTCTCCTCTAGATTAAACAAGCTCCAACAACAGAAGGAAAAGGAGAAAGTGGAGAAAAGAGAGAAGATCTGGTTATGATTCGAGACTCTAAACTAAGAGAGGATGCCCCACAGACATCGAATGAGAAAAACAAATCTGTAAAAAAAGAGAAGTGTTTCTATTTTTAAGAGTCTAAAGAATGTCACTGTGTGCCATGACTCAAAGGATTTGCAGCTCCATGGTAATCAGTTCATTCTGACTGAGATCGTCAACCACATCACACGAACTACGCCATCTTTTATGAGCTGGGCAAGAGGAGGGGAAGAAACGAAAGTCAGAATAATTTATTTTGTGCTCGTAGCCAGTGCCACAGCATTGTTTTGGCAATGTTACTCTAAATGCTCTTCGGTATTCGCTTGCAACCACTGTTTATGTTAAAATGGACGTTTTATGTAGCTGAAATATCTTCTTGGTTTTGTGTTTAAATTTTCAAGTAATTTACAACTCAGAGGTGAATTCACTAAACATTTGCCAAACTTTTGCACACACAGTATTTCAGTGCAAAAACCTGCATCTTATTTACTTTACCTAACCCAAGGGTACGGTTTACATGACAATAATGTACTAAAAACATTTTTCACATACAGACGACACCATTATAAAAGCGCTGATCCGTGAAAACTATTGAAAACGTTGTATTATGCATGCCAGGCCAGTAGTTGGAGATGTCACTTTGTAAAGAAACTACGCGGCTATAGACTGAACACGTAATAAGCATTCGCATGATGTCACCGGTTTCACAAAAAAAAAAAAATTACTCTTGAGTTTTCAGGTCCCCAAAACGTTGTTGTCGTGTAAATGAGAGGCCAAAACATATAAAAAGTACTACGTTTTTAATTGAAAATGGTGTCGTGTAAACAGCCCCTTCTTTTACTCGCAATCTAGTTAAAACTGTGCTAAATTAGCTGAAATTTGAAACGTTTTGGCGAATTGCGGCTTATTCTTATGAATTCGTACTATCTCATTTGTACATTTTCTACAATCATGCTGTCAATTCAAATCACATTGAATAAATTCATATGAAATCCTCTCTTCGTAAAACAGGCCTAGTTGTTTTCTCAAGATATCAGGTTGGCAGGACCAAGAGAATTAACATTAATTACATTGCAAACTTTTCTATATAACAGACTCATTATTCACAAAACTATTTGTCTGCCGCAATGAATGTTGTGCTATTAACGCCTATGGAAAGACCATGCTTAACCATTGCTTGGTCAACCAGCTTCATCAGAGAGACAGACTCACAAGTTAAATTTGCAGCTAGACCAACACTTACAATCATAAAACTCATAAAATTTTCATAATCATAAAAATTACCAAAACACGTGGACATTTATCTGAGATGTATGGTCCTAATACTTTGCATTGGAAAACCTGTCATAGCATTCCAAAGAGAGCTAAGTTTAGCTTTCCAAGAAGAAGAGGATTATGTGTTCAGGACAGGAGGTGTTGTTGAAAGGATGGGCTAATGTTAAATAACGCCTGACATAATCAGCTAGAGATTCTAACTGAAAGCTAGCACTAGCTGTTCGGTTTGGGACTGACGAACAGCCAATCACAAACCAAACCACAACAATCTTTATCCGAGTATAGTTGATTACTGGAATGGCTTATTTGGTAGCTTATTGTTATTCAATATGTGCATGTCTTGTGCATATCTGTTTACTTTATGGTTGATTATGATTTCACTTTACTCACTTTACTTTAGTTAGTGTGTATGTTGCTGTTTGAGCATAAACAACATCTGCAAAGTTACAACGCTCAAAGTTCAAAGCAAAGGAAGATATTTGCTTTTAAAGAAATAGTTTTTTAATGACTACAACAAACCTAACCCTAAAATTGACATAAAAGTTAGGCTACATACGCAGTCCATGTTGAGAAGAGGAAGAGGTATTGTAATCAAGCTCATTTGTGAGTCTGCTAAAGCTGTCGCATTCGTCTTTTCACATGCAATACAGTACATAACACACATGCAATAGCATGTCACTCTGTAGACATCTTACAACAGTTCCCACACGAGCGATTTTATAGATTATCATGAGAGAATATGCTAATTGAAGATAGTCAACTCCACATCAGCAACATAAATTCATAACCATTCAGAAACGTCCTGTTGCATTCTACGTGTTGCCACTTCTTCTTGAGTCTCTCCATCATTGTCCAGTTTAAACATAAAATGCAGAAAAGTGCTTGTCTGAGCTCTTGAAGCTCCGCCCTCTGTGCCGGGAGCAGCAGCTCATTTGCATTTAAAGGGACACACAAAACGACACGTTTTTACTGACCCTCAAAAAGGGAGTTTTAACATGCTGTAAAAAATGATCTTGAGCTAAAACTTTCACATACACACTCTGGGGACAACAGATACTTATATTACATGTTGTAAAAAGGGGCATTATACCACCCCTTTAATGTCAGGATAAACAGACCATTTCAAATCCACTGTCAACTGAGAAAAACAGACAGTTTCAAAAGTTAATGTATGCGCAGTTATTATCGGAGTCTTGATGTAGCCTACATGTAAACTCAATTTAAATGGCTTTAGTCTGCCTTTTAGTTCAGGATTAGCTCAGCATGTAGTTTGGTCTTAGTTTCAGTGTTTGGTGGGTGTTGGAGAGCTGTCAGTCTGTGGTCAGCCTGGATGATATTGAGGGCTGCAGGCCTCCAGCTCTGTCCACCACGCTGCTATGTTTGAACTTAATTACAACCAGTCGGCCCTGTCATTACAGCCCGGAGCAGCCGAGCGACGGCCGGCCCGTAGGTAGTGGCGGCAGAATCCCAAACAACAGCGTGCAGTCACACACTCTCTTGGGCAGAGCATACACACATTGGGATGGACACAGACGTATCCAAACCACACAGACACAAACAGAAACACAGATGCAAGCGAAGACCATTGTCACGCACTCCACATCAACACAAACTAAATCCTTGCCTTGCAGCAGACAGATTATCATGCATTCATAAATCATAAAACAATCATTCTCTATCAAAGCTGTTTCATTGACAGAACTGTGGTGTAATTAACAGAATAGTTAAACCAATGTTTTTATATATATTTATATATTACAATTTGTTTGCTTTTTACTGGAACACAAAATACACACACACTTCCAAAAAGCATGCATACTTAACTTTACGAACGTATAAACATGGTAGGCTTAATGAAAAATATAAAATTGGGGAAAATCAATAAATTATGAATAAATTATTACTGTCATCATGTAAATAATGTAATCATGAAAAAGTTAATATAATCTGATTATGAGCATTTTACAACATAATCTAATCTAATTACAAGTACTTCATTTTTGGAATCTGATTACATATAATCAGTTACACACACACACATAATAATATTATTACAGTTTTAAAATAACTAATCTATTTTAAAATGTAATTTATTCCTGTGAATAAATATTTAAAATAATAATAATAGAATAAATATACATAATGAAAATTTAATTTGTTTTTGGGTGAACTATTCCTTAAATAAACCGAGGAATGAGAAGGAAGGCAATGAGTGCTGCAGATCTACAAAGCCCTGCTTGTGGCCGGAAGCGTGTGGTTGAAGCGACAGCAATTATTACTCTCCTTTGCCTCAAATAAAATGATAATAAAAAGGCTGACATGTTTAATTCTGGCAGTCGCCGGCCTGGGAGAGAAAAAGAAGACGCGCAGGGCACAATGAGACATCGTCTCTGAATGACACAAGGACATTAAGTTGTAATTACAGAGAGACGAGATTTCCTTTCTGACCACAGAGGAGAGTGGTGTCTTCAGACTGCAGAGGGGCGCCGGTCCTATTAAGGCCCCCAAAATTGGTATCATATCACCAAGACCCCCAACTACACCCCCCATCTGATGTCTAGATCCTCCAGACACTTTGTGGTGTATTATGACCGTTCCACCTCAAACAAACACACCCACCTACCCGCCCACAACACGCACGCACACAAAAGAGACAGTCAAGGCTCTGTGTCAGATCTTGTGATCAGTGTGCGAGGGGTCTGCGCTGGTGCCTCAAAACAAATTCCTCACATTCTGCGATAATTCAAACGTTTCACGGCGCAGTTTTTGCGTCCATGAGAGGCAGAGCTCGGGAATGGAAAATGCCACCATGTCATGGCAATCTCTCCCCATTGTCTCTCTCTTTAATCAGAGCTCTTCTGTGGCTCTAAATATCCCAGTGGTGTGCATCTACGCCTGGGAAAAAGCAGCTCTTTGCCCCGCTCAGTCCCAAAACACGCCATCGCACCCGCACTGTCTGTCTCCTCGCATATGATGACAGGAAAATTTTCACTTGCATTCTTCAATCTTAATGTGTAGGAGCACCTTAGGAGATCTGAGAATGGCAAAAAACAAAGGTCCACCATATTTATGACACATCCAAAAGTGGTGAATCAAAGCACTTATTTTGGCTCTTTTGGGGGGGAGCGATCCATCTTGAAGCAGGAGCATCAGCATTTGATTTAGGGGAGTTTTAAGTTTGCAGGATTCAGACAACACTCTGGTTTGTATATAGGAATTATAAGGATGAATAGAGTTTTAAAGCCTTACAGCAGACACAGATTATACTGTACATGTCATAATATAATAAATGTGTTTCACTGACAGAACTGAGGCATGGTTAATGGAATAGTTTACCCTGAAAAGAAAATATCATTATTATATTTTATAGTAATATATATTATTAGATTGTTCAAAACCCATATGCTATTATTTTTTTAATAGACCCCAAAAGAAAATACATTTTCATATAACAGTAGTTCATCGCAGTCACTGGCCAGGAAATGTCATACTCCATATATATAATTATGCAATATTATAAAAAGTTATGCAAATTTAAAATTAACAGTTTTGCATTCTAATATTTTTTTTGTGATTGCACACCTTATTTTTGAAACAACACACTATTGCACTATTGCACTGCATCTGTCTCCTCGCATGATGTTAAGAAAATATTACGTTTTGGGATTTTTTATAAATATGGCTGGGGACTTTTGCTTTTGCCGTTTTCAGAAATCCTATAGGGTGTTCTTACATTAAGATTGAAGAATGCAACTTAATATTTTCTTGTATTTTCAGATTTCGGATATCTAAAACCGTCAAAAACAAAAGTCCCCTGCAATATTTATGAAAAATCCAAAAGCGGCGAATCAAATGCACTCATTTTTGGTTCTTTTGGGGGGAACAGTCCATTTTGAAGCAGGAGCATCCGCATTTGATTTGGGCGTATAGTTTCAAGTTTACAGGGTTCAGGGACAACTCTCTAGCTTGTATAGGAATTATAAGGATGAACAGAGTTTTATGAGGTGCTATAAATTTCATTTTCAAAAGAGGGTGTATGGCAGCTTATGTCCACTCGCCTACCCTGCGGTTTACAGGGGCCACCATGAAGCCTTTGTGTTCTGTGGGTTTACCATGGGAAAATTCTGCAAACAAATAACTCACCCGGTGACCCATCAGTGTTAAAAATCACTTTTGAGCGCTGTGGATTGTGATGCATGGGTGCGGTGCAGCCTGCAGGAACTGCATGTTTGTTTTATCTCGATCCAAATGTTAAAAAACAGCTATTTTCAGGCTAAAGAGAGCAAATAAACACACATTCCATTGCAGACAATGAGGGTATGGCACATGGTCTGACATGAGCTTGGCAGTACGGGCATGTTAGGATTTGGGCATTGTGAAGACATCAGTCCTCACTCAGAGCGGGATCTATTTCAGAGCACATGTGAGTTTGTCATCTTGTCTCACAATGGTGGTCGACCACTATGCTGAAAAATAAACTACTTCTCATGAATGTGCTGTTCATCACCCTGTCAGCTGTGTAACAGTGCTGTAAATTAGCACTTGTTGAATCTTTTGACAACACCAACTGTTTCAGGGATTTTGCTCCCTCGTCTGGTGATAGTGGTAATTGCACTTTCTTCATTGCCCCTTTTTCATAGTAGCTATCCACCTTATTTTTAAAGGGATAGTTCACCTAAAAATGTATTTTATTTACTCACCCCTCATGTTGATCCAAACCTGTATGAGTTTCTATAGAAGATATAGTAAAGAATGCTGACTGCACCCATTGACTATTTTCTTCCTCCTATTGCGGTCAGGTCATGTGACGAAGGTAACAGTTCCTTAAAATGCTCTCCCTTGACTGATATCACAAACTCCAATCATAAATGTTTAGCCCAGTAAATTGACACGCGTCAGGTTTGAGAGTGAAAGAGAAGGCAGGAAAATATAGCTATAACAGCTAAGTGATTACTGAATATTTTTACCCATGTTTCATCCACCAAATTATAAATTCTTCCTGTGAATTGAGGAAGAAAGTAACCTTAAGCTTAAGAGTTAATGCCAAAAAAGTCCACAGTTCATTTATCTATTTCATTTAATTTAAATTAATGATAAATTAAAATTCAATATACTAATGAGTAGCCTAATGACGACAAAAAATAAAAATAAATAAAGAAATACTATAATCAGCATGGCATATGGGAATGACTCCATAACGGAGTTTCAAACTATCTCTCTTTCAGTTCGTCAGTCCTCTCTTCGGTTGTACAGTCTAAATCAGAGTGCTTTTAGAGTGTAAATAAGTGGCTGACACCCAAAGTAGTGCACTGCACTATATAGGGGATAGGGGGCGTTTTCGGGGTTACTCCGCCTTACTCCGCCCGCTACTATGGCAGCGACAGGAAGTATAACGTAGAAATCAGGAAGCAGCTCGTCAGGGAGACATTTTTAAAAGACCATCATGAACAAAAACAAAACATACACTTGAATGTAAGTATTAAAAAAAATCACTATTGTCTAAAATTCAGTTTTTAGCATCAAAGATATATATATTTTTGTACATACTTCTTGTTCCGTGTGCACGCACGGATTGCTTCCCATAATTCGGTTATTACTTATTGCTGTAAAACACAACATATGGTAAAATAGCATTTTGTTATTCGTGAATTATAAGCATTGATGTGTAGCACGAGCTCGATTTGGTCAATTTTTTATATTATTGGGACAGTGCTTCGATTGTCTGTTTAAATATCCCACCTTAAATATCTCACCTTATGGTGAATTGTGCATTAATTTAACGGTGTGACAATGTTATGATAGTCAGTATGCATTTCATTCTAGTTGATTAGTTTCGTTGTTCAGTGGTCAAAATATCAGTGAAATCTTACTAAAAATTATCTATGAATTTAAAACGGAGACAATCGTTTTTTTATTTTTATTTTATTTTTTTTTTTTTTATAATAAAATAAAATAAACCCATATACAATTATTATGATGTTTGCATGTCAAACTGACCGTAACTGGTTGTACAATTTACCAAAAATCACACTATAAAAAATTATTATAGTAACCATTATAAATAGCAAGCAGTATACACACACACACACACACACAAAGCATTAAGAAATATTAAGAAAATTACTTAAATGTGTAACAAAAATAAATATGATTATGTATTAATTTAACTGTGAATACCTTTTTACCTTATAAGATGTTATTTTATGCTTTGTGCTTTTTGTAAATAGGTCTTTAATTGGGCTTATCATTTTATATTTTCGGCTCAAAGCACTAATTATGTGCTTTTTGCAAATGTAATTGTTGCAAGTGTTAGTAGACTTTAGTTAATGATTATTATTATTATTATTATTATTTTATTATAAACATCAGGATTTACTTCCACTCAACTAGTTTAGATGTGTGACAAAAAACGGGGACGTCTCGTCACCCTATTTGATCTGTTAGTGAAGCTTATAAGAGTTTGAGAATATGCAATTATTTCATAGGATATCTTTCTCATGATCGTTGATTCATTGATTTATTTTTTAACTTCTGCCCTGCCAGAGAAACGAATGGCTGTCCTACGGTGAATATGGAGGTTCCTTCCTATCTGTCCAGGCTCTTGACTGAGCTGAACGAACAGCGTAAGAGGGACTTCTTCTGCGACTGCAGCATCATAGTAGAGGGACGTGTTTTCAAAGCGCATCGTAATATTCTCTTCGCCAGCAGTGGTTATTTTCGGGCTTTGCTGGTGCATTACCTGAAAGACAATGGCCAGCGACACAGCACGGCCTCTCTGGACATCGTCACAGCCGAGGCGTTCTCCTTCATCCTGGACTTTTTGTATTCGGGTCACCTGGACCTGCGCAGCGAAAATGTCATTGAAATAATGTCAGCTGCGAGCTACCTGCAGATGACCGATGTGGTGAACTTTTGTAAGGGCTACATTAAATCATCCCTGGAGATCTGTAACAGGGAGAGGGAGAGACACAAGGACAGGGAGGGTTTGGAGCATAGTGCAACCCCAGTTTCAGTCACCAGTGCCCCTGTGGCATCCACTTCCGAAGCCGACCAAAGGACCTGTCAGGTCACCGAAGCCCTCAGCCCTGATGATGCCCCAACGGCTGCTATCAGCACACCAGCGGCCACCAGTAGTAAAGACTCAGAAAGCGAAAACTCTCAAGGAGCATTTCTCAACCATCATCCCATGAATGCTCCACTGAAGGTCAGTCCAGGCCCGGATTTAGTCAACTCATCCACCCCAGGTCTGCTTCTGGGGTTGGTGCACCCCAAAATAGAGTATGACCCTGATGAAGAGGGCGAATCTTCACGGGAATCCAAAGAAACGACTCTTTATCAAGGCCCAAATCACGATGGAGAGAGAACAGTTAACACTAGCCCGGCTCCAAGCACCGAGCGCTCCTCCGTATCATTTGCCAACTGTCCTATGAAGCAGTTTCCAGATGTGCTGTACAGAGGGGGGATGAACCCTAACCGGGATGAACCCTATTCCCAGAGTTTGGGGTACGTTGGGTTCGGCCGTGGTGATGATGTACTTGGTCCTGCGGTCCCCTGTGGGATGGAGATTCAGAATGACTGGTATGGGGATGATCCAGGTGAGGGATGCTGGATAAAACTGCTACAGTAACACAATCATTTTTGATTTGTATCGTAATTTATATGTGTGTTTACACAGGGAGACTACACAAATGTCCGTTCTGCCCATATACAGCCAAACAGAAGGGCATTTTGAAAAGGCACATTCGCTGCCACACAGGAGAAAGGCCGTATCCTTGTGAGGTGTGCGGCAAACGCTTCACACGACAAGAACATCTTCGCACTCATGCAATTTCTGTAAGTCTTCATAAGCCCTGAGGAATATTTGAATGTGTAGCTATAGAGCTGCCAAAGATTGCTTAAAAGTATTGCACACAGTTAACCCATTTGTCGAATTTGCTATAAATCTGTTTCGTTTTGTTCTAAAGACTGGCCAGAGTGAGAACAAGAGCAGGTGTCAATATTAAATGCACACAGTAATCCTATTACTGAACTCTCGTTTATTTACTAATTACAGGGTGACATTTTATACATACACTAGCATTCAACAGGTTTGAATCACTCAGAAAAGGTCATGCTTTTAATAGAAGTTAGTTTTATTTATTTTGCGCTTTTCACAATACACATTGTTTCAAAGCAGCTTCAATCATGTTCATCTTTTTTTATATCTTCATGCCTATAGTTGCATTTAGCAAATTGAGGTGGATTGTGATCATTTATTTTATCGATTTATGTATCAGTATATTTAAATCTATATTTTTTGTTTTGAAGGTCCATCGCTCCACATGGCCCATTGTTTGCAAAGGCTGTCGTCGAGTGTTCTCAGGCATTGTGTCCCAGGGAATGAAGCGTTTTGGACTTTGCGATGGCTGCACCTTTGTTACTACAACTAATGAGGATCCCTCCTCCATGAACCTCAGCATTCAGTCTGAAGCTATGGAGAGGGGTGCTAGAGACTCTGATTGGCCCATGTTTATAGTGGAAGGGGATGAAGCGGAGGCGAGTGCTAGACAGGATGATAAGCAGAATGTTGCAAAGCATCTTGGGGAGAATGGCATGGTAGGTTCATTGCCATAGTTGCACTTGTTTACCAAAAAACAAACAAAAAAAACGGACTTTGTGAAGTACACACAGTAATTGCCTGAGGCAGGGTGTGACCAACATTCTACTGGTAACAAACTACCGGTTTAGTGGCTTTGTTTAATATATTTTTGTGGATTAGAAAAGACGGTTCATTATTTGGTGAAATTAAAAGATTCATTTGTATTTGAAACATTACACAGCTGGGAAGGCTTTGAAACATGTTTGGGTTTAGTACAAATCTACAGTAGCTAATTGTGGATTATGAACATATTTTGCTGTATGACAATGAGGGCACAACAGATTTAAATGTGTTGTGGCAGTTGTGTGAATAAATATTTTATGCTTTAAAGTGATCTGCTTTAAACACTTTTCAGGGACTGTTTCAGTGGTCTTGTCAATTCACTTGTGTTATTAGATAATTACTTTTGTTATTTGCCAAGAAGTTATGAAAGTCAAAATGCTTGTTTTTTTTATTACATTTTGTTTTTGTGAAAGCAATTAAAATATCTTCTTTATAAAAATAAAAAAACATTTACAGTGTATTGATCAGTACTGATGGGAAGTTGGGAACCCTTTTCTTTTTACTAGTGTAGTCTGATTCCTGAGCAGATGACTCTTATTAGCCTGTTTATTTTAGTGAATCAAAAATATACAAAATCTTATAAAAACATAAGAATCGGGAACTGTTAATTTCGGTCCCCATCCCCATAGATATATAAAATAGTCAGGGATCTTTTCTTCAATCCACTTATGAGAGTTATGGCAAGTTTGGCCGGACCAATATGGCGGCGCTGATGACGTACGATCCAGCGGCCAATGAGGAGTCTATGTGTTTTGCATGTGTCCAACCTGCCCATTTTGCAGGTAAGTCATGGGTTTTGTCTCATGTGTAATGTCACATGAAAAACCAGGAAATAGAAGCTGGTTGATCGGGTTTTTGGTTATGTATATAAAGTGTTAAGGGAAGTGGGCAGAAATCTTTCTAGTGCAGAAATTCACTCTTACTGATCTCAGTAAACGCGCGCGCTCACGTCTGTGAGGTGTGATCAATCATGCAGGTGAGTGTGAGTCTGAGTCAGATATCGCTGGTTCTTTGTCTTCTATCATGCGCCTCATCAATCGGTGCTCCATATACACCAGACTGGGCCAGTCTGGACTCCAGACCTCTGCCTGAATGGTACGACGAGGTGAAGTTCGGGATCTTTGTTCATTGGGGGGTGTTTTCAGTGCCCGCGTTCGGCAGCGAGTGGTTCTGGTGGTACTGGAAAGGCGCACATGTATCTGATTATGTCCAGTTCATGATTAAAAACTACCCACCTGGATTCAGCTACACGGACTTCGCACCTGATTTCCACGCCCAGTTTTTTGATCCTGACGAGTGGGCTGATATCTTCGAAGCTTCAGGAGCAAAGTAGGTACTTACGATATGCAATATGCGTGTTTATTCTAAATATTTATAATTTTGTTTTTCATTCTTCTCAGATATGTGGTGCTCACATCGAAACACCACGAAGGCTTCACAAATTGGGGGTCCCCATATTCCTGGAATTGGAATTCTGTTGATAATGGACCTCACAGGGATCTTGTTGGAGATTTGGGCAATGCAATAAGAAAGAGGTATTGTGTAGATAATTGCAACAAATGCTACAGTATATCTTTTTATATATACATATTTATTTATCCATACATTTTCAATTAACTGATTATTTTTTCCTGGGCAATAACTGTGCAAGTGTATTATCCCTAATTTAATAAAGTAACTTTTCCATTTTTATTAGATCTCTGCATTATGGACTCTACAACTCTCTGTATGAATGGTTCAATCCCATCTATCTGAGTGACAAGGAAACTGGTTTCAAGACTCAGGATTATGTTGCAAAAAAAGCTATGCCAGAACTCATCAATCTTGTCAACAAGTACGTTTGCATCAGTCATGTGATGATACAGGCTGGAGAGGGAAGTACAATTGTTTATGACATAAGCCTGATTGTTATGTTGTATTTGTCTGTGTAAAGATAAACCTTTACCGCCTACATATTGTATATGGTTTTACATTTATGAATCCGTTCATTGGTGATTATTTATTTTTTTAACATCTCAGGTACAAGCCAGACTTGATTTGGTCAGATGGGGACTGGGAAGCACCTGACACATATTGGAACTCTACAGAATTCCTCGCCTGGCTCTACAACGACAGTCCGGTCAAAGTGAGATCATCATTCATGCCATATTTTATTATCTTATTTTAGAACGGTCTCAAATTGTAATTCTGATCATAATGGCCCTCATTTATCAAAAGTGCGTACACCAAATTTCCAGCGTACACCTGGCGTACACCCAAAACCACGGTGACTTTGAGATTTATTAATATGGACGTTGGCGTACGGCACGCTCAAATCCTACGCCAGCTCAGGAGGTGGTGTACGCACGTTTCGAGTGCGGGAATGCGCAGAAAAACAATTTCTAAAACCACACAACGCACTGACAAACTAAAAGATATGATATATTATGACCCACTGTAAAAAAAAAAAACAACAACAACATAGTAGGCTAATTATAAACTTAAGTGTTTATTTTTGTGCAACATGGACTTCAATGTTTAATTTGTGTGACTTTACCAAAGCATTTGAATTGTAGGCATATGTATTCCTTAAGTTGCGAGCCTGTGCGCTTTACCTGACGTTTCAAGCCTTGTTTATACTTTCGCCTGGCTCCGCAGCGCGAGTCTCCGCAGACTGCGCGCGCAGCTCCCCAAACGGACGAGGCGTTTATATTCGACGCGCTCCGTTGTACTATTCTTTGAAACGATGGTTAGGCCAGGGTTAGGCCCGGCAGGTGTGCACGGGGTTTAGTAATGAAAGGCTTTCAATGACAAAAAAAAAAAAAAAAAAAAAAATCAGACTGACAAAATAATAAAAATGACATTCTTCTTCTTTTAAATAATAATAATAATAATAACGACATTCTTCTTCTAAATAACAATAAGCGTCATTAATAATAAAAATCTAGAAATCAATTTTGTTTCTTTCCACTTCCCTGGTTTCGCTTTCTCTTTCTCAAAGAAGTTTCTCTTCTTTGCCGTCTTCCGTGTGTCCATGGCGTAAAATGAGGGCGTGGGGCGAGCGGAGACTTGAATATATAGGGGCGTGTTATTCTAATGACGCTCGTTTTCAGCCGCGGCATTTATCAAGGGCAGGTATTGCGTACACCTGGATTTCAAAGGTACGCACAGCTTCATAAATCAGGCGATGAGAGGAGTGTAAGCATAATCTTACGCCAATATATACGTCCGTTTCTACGCAAGAATGATAAATGAGGGCCAATGAGTGCATTATTGTGCTCCTTACAGGATGTGGTGGTGACCAATGACAGATGGGGGAATGGCTGTTACTGTAAACATGGAGGTTACTTCAACTGTGCTGACAAGTTCTCTCCTGGACATCTGCCCAATCACAAGTGGGAGAAATGTCAGTCAGTGGACACAATATCATGGGGGTATCGCCGAAATATGAAACTAACCGAACTGATGGATCTACCATCCATCATAAAGGTGCGATGTGTTGCTATTGAGCAAGAGTGCTTCCCTCAGATGATATTACTAGATTCCTGCATTGTAAATAATGTATATGAATGAAACATGGACACAAAATTGTATGAAAGTTCATGTGGTGTCTAATGAGTCAAGTAAGTTTTTAACCTCTCTTATGTTGTGACTGCAGGACCTGGTCTACACCGTGGCCTTAGGGGGGAATTACCTGTTGAATGTGGGACCCACAGCAGACGGCGTGATCGCACCTGTCTTTGAGGAGCGTCTCAGAGGAATTGGAGCTTGGCTGAAGATTAACGGTGAAGCCATCTATGGAACTAAACCTTGGAGAGTTCAGGCTGAGAATGCTACTGTTCTTGCCTGGTGAGTCGATGTTTTTAAACTTCCTCTTATCTTTACATTCCTCACAGTTCCTTTAAAAAACTTTCAGAAGCTCCAGCTGTGAACTACTGTGTACTTATTCTCACTTAATTAATATTCCTGAGATAAGCAGATATGGTTTATATTGTGTGGCCCTTGCTCCTCAGTTTTTATCATTCCAACGCTCCAGATGGAAGGCTGTAGATGTCAAATATTTTCAGGGCAAATGTTTGTGTTGACATGTCAGTAAACCGATCATATGATTGTCATAAAGGATTTGAATTCTTCTAAGTCTATATAAATGGCCTGGATTTCTTTGATTGAGTCAACTATAGTCTTTTCCCTCTCTCACTGCTTCTGGGATGTTGGTTTGGACTTAATTAGCCCACTCATTATTTTTTTAATTTTCCTTCAATTCCAGGTATACTTCAAAAAACACCAGCACTGTGTATGCGATCTTCACCTCCAATCCCATGCAAAACTCCTTTCAGCTTTCTATGCCCAAAACCTCCAACAGCACAGTGGTAAATATTTATGAATTCATTCGAATTTAGGAAAAAAATGTTTTTTGTGTTTTTTTTTTTTTTTTGGTTAGACATCAACAAATTATCTGTTGCAACTCTGTTCAGGTGACTTTGTTGGGGAATCCTGAGCCTTTGAAATGGGCTCCTCTGAAATCAACAGGACTGATAATTCTCCTGCCTGATCTGCCTTTCTCACCCGCTCAAGCCTGGACTCTCAAGCTGGACGGGGTGGCCTGAAGCCTTTAAACTTTTAAAAAAGATTTTAATGACATTTGTTTTAAGAAAGTTTTGTTTAAATTTGTTTTTTTTTATTTTTATCATAGACTGATTGATATGATTGCTTAATAAAAAATGACCAACTAATTGACACTCCAAAACCAAATGTCATTTTTAATTGAACAATCTTATAGCATTGCATATTAGATGCCTTGGAACCCAGGGCTAAAATGGAAACACAATTTCAACTGATGCTAGTATCATTTTAGTATTTGCCCAAAGTAAACAGACTTAAAGTGAAGGAAAAAATATATATTTTTGTAATAGCCTCTAATGTGCCTAATGTTCTTCTGGTAACTAACTACCAGTTTAATCACTTTTCCTTTATATTATTTGTGGAATAGAAATGATTATTTGGAAATTATTTAATTATTTGTTGGAATTAAAAGGTTCATTTTTATTGGAAATATTAGACAGCTGGGAAAGTTGTGTAATTTTGTTTAGGGTTTTGTATACATTTGCTGTGGCTTATTATGGATTATGTTTGAATAAATATTTGTATATTTTAAAGTACACTTTTTAGGGACCATGTCAATGGTCTTGTGTATTAATGTAATTAATTAACTGTTAATTGATACATAAGTATAAGTATATAATAAGTATGTCTGTCATCATGAACCTAAAAACATGCTGAGCTGATCTTTTTTATGTTGCAAAAGAAAAGGTGGTTACAGTTAGCCTATATTTATTTAGGCTATATTGTAGGCCTACATTATTTGTAGAGGAGCCTAAACATTACTTTTGCTAATTAGCAAGAAGTTGTTCAAGTCCTATTGTTTTTAATTTTTTTCGTCTTTTAAAAGGCAATTAAATATTTTGTTTAATAATAGTAAAGGTGGTAAAACTGGCATTTCATCTTTTACAAAAGGAACAGAGTGCCAGGGATCAGTTCGAACGGGAAGCGAAAGCTTTTTCTTTCACCAGAATATACCGATTCCCGTTCCCGAACAAACGTTAAACTCATTTAGTTCCCCATCCTTTGTTACGAGTGGTTAGAAGTCATGTGTTGTAGTCACATGATTGGTGGCATAATGGTTAACCAGGAAGAAAATACAAGCTGGTTGTTTTGGTCTGCATTATGCTGAATCTTAAGTTAAGGCGGCAGAAATACCCAATGCGGAAATGTGTGCATACTGACATTCATGCATTAGTGTGTGTTTGTGATCAATCATGCAGGTGAGTGTGAGTCTGAGTCAGATATCGCTGGTTCTTTGTCTTCTATCATGCGCCTCATCAATCGGTGCTCGATATACACCAGACTGGGCCAGTCTGGACTCCAGACCTCTGCCTGAATGGTACGACGAGGTGAAGTTCGGGATCTTTGTTCATTGGGGGGTGTTTTCAGTGCCCGCGTTCGGCAGCGAGTGGTTCTGGTGGTACTGGAAAGGCGCACAAGTATCTGATTATGTCCAGTTCATGATTAAAAACTACCCACCTGGATTCAGCTACACGGACTTCGCACCTGATTTCCACGCGCAGTTTTTTGATCCTGACGAGTGGGCTGATATCTTCGAAGCTTCAGGAGCAAAGTAGGTACTTACGATATATAATATAAGTGTTTATTCTAAATATTTATCATTTTGTTTTTCATTCTTCTCAGATATGTGGTCCTCACATCGAAACACCACGAAGGCTTCACAAATTGGGGGTCCCCATATTCCTGGAATTGGAATTCTGTTGATAATGGACCTCACAGGGATCTTGTTGGAGATTTGGGCAATGCAATAAGAAAGAGGTATTGTGTAGATAATTGCAACAAATGCTACAGTATATCTTTTTATATATACATATTTATTTATCCATACATTTTCAATTAACTGATTATTTTTTCCTGGGCAATAGTATTATCCCTAATTTAATAAAGTAACTTTTCCATTTTTATTAGATCTCTGCATTATGGACTCTACAACTCTCTGTATGAATGGTTCAATCCCATCTATCTGAGTGACAAGGAAACTGGTTTCAAGACTCAGGATTATGTTGCAAAAAAAGCTATGCCAGAACTCATCAATCTTGTCAACAAGTACGTTTGCATCAGTCATGTGATGATACAGGCTGGAGAGGGAAGTACAATTGTTTATGACATAAGCCTGATTGTTATGTTGTATTTGTCTGTGTAAAGATAAACCTTTACCGCCTACATATTGTATCTGGTTTTACATTTATGAAACCGTTCATTGGTGATGTTTTTAACATCTCAGGTACAAGCCAGACTTGATTTGGTCAGATGGGGACTGGGAAGCACCTGACACTTATTGGAACTCTACAGAATTCCTCGCCTGGCTCTACAACGACAGTCCGGTCAAAGTGAGATCATCATTCATGCCATATTTTATTATCTTATTTTAGAACGGTCTCAAATTGTAATTCTGATCATAATAACTGCATTATTGTGCTCCTTACAGGATGTGGTGGTGACCAATGACAGATGGGGGAATGGCTGTTACTGTAAACATGGAGGTTACTTCAACTGTGCTGACAAGTTCTCTCCTGGACATCTGCCCAATCACAAGTGGGAGAAATGTCAGTCAGTGGACACAATATCATGGGGGTATCGCCGAAATATGAAACTAACCGAACTGATGGATCTACCATCCATCATAAAGGTGCGATGTGTTGCTATTGAGCAAGAGTGCTTCCCTCAGATGATATTACTAGATTCCTGCATTAGAAATAATGTATATGAATGAAACATGGACACAAAATTGTATGAAAGTTCATGTGGTGTCTAATGAGTCAAGTAAGTTTTTAACCTCTCTTATGTTGTGACCGCAGGACCTGGTCTACACCGTGGCCTTAGGGGGGAATTACCTGTTGAATGTGGGACCCACAGCAGACGGCGTGATCGCACCTGTCTTTGAGGAGCGTCTCAGAGGAATTGGAGCTTGGCTGAAGATCAACGGTGAAGCCATCTATGGAACTAAACCTTGGAGAGTTCAGGCTGAGAATGCTACTGTTCTTGCCTGGTGAGTTGATGTTTTTAAACTTCCTCTTATCTTTACATTCCTCACAGTTCCTTTAAACCCTTTCGCACGTACGATCACACCGGTGTGATTAGAACGGTCAGTGCATCACGTGATCAACTGCTAAATTCAAATGTGCCATAGACTGTAAAAAAAAATATGGACGTAGTGTCCGTGACGTCACCCGTAGGTTTCTGAAGAGCATTTTTGAAGCCTAAAGTAGGCGGAGCCAGCCGTCGCCATCTTGGCCTTGCGTCACTCCCGGATAACAGAAAATAGGCGGGGCGTGAGTGGAGCTGAGGAACCTGGCTATCTGAAATCACCTAGCTCGACGTGATCGAGTTAGCTCAGGCTGGGGAGGTAATGCTATAGTGTTATGCTACTGACAGTACCAAGTCTGCGACTGCACAGAGCCTCGCGCTAAAGTGACAGTTGATGATGTAAAGCCAATTAAAAGTTCCTATTTTTGCCCTTCGAAATATTATAATAGTTAAATGACATGGCTACAAGTGAGACTGTGTATCGTGATTCTGTACTATTCTGCTAATTGAAAATGTATTATGCAGTAACTTAATATTACTCTGAGAGTGTGTGTGTGACAGTGATTTATGTGCATACATGTCAGTCACTCTTTTTTATAGTCTATGGTCCGTCAGCGCGGCATCGCTCGTCAAGTTCGTAGAGAGCTTATTCAGTCCATTTTAAATTCAGATTTTGGCCGCCTCTCAAATGGGTTAAACCATAGATATATTGCCTATGAAGTTCAAGTAAATGCGCTAGAAAATCCGCGCTCATTCAAGGATGTGCATTTATAGCATGGACGGAGAAAGCGCCGACACCTGCAGGATTTCATCTGACGGTACATAACATAAGCATATTATAATCTATATGTTCCGTGAGAGCAGAACGAACGAGCCTTTATTGACGTTTTTAAATCTGAAAACTCCAAAAAGCAACGAAATTGTCAGACATCCATTAGTGCATGTTCACAGAGGAAAACAACTGAAATACAGCGCTGGTTGTTCTCTCGAACGATACTCGACGACAACGACGGAATCCTATACTGTGGGCGAAGTAATGGGTGTATTAAATTGTATGAAATAATCCCGGAAAAAAGCACAAAACACTGCAGAGGTGGCAAGTTCAGCAGCTAAAATTTGCTGAGGTGAAGTGACGGCTAGTAACAGCAGACAAACGGCTAGCATTGACATCAGCTGGAATCCATCTGTCACTCAAGTGGCCACACCCTTAATTATGCAGAACTTTAAATATTAATCAACTAAAAGGATGAGTTATAAAAAAATTCACCCCCCTCACAGTTGTTATGAAGGGCGAAATTAGCTGTATAGACCAAAGCCACATAGAGATCCAGGCTGTAAACATGTTTTTATCTGCTGTAAAGTTGGTAATTTTAACATGGGGGAGATACAGATTTGACTCACTTGTGCAGCCAGCCCAAGCGGCCAGTCAATGAATTGCAGTTTAACTCACTTCCGTGTTGGTTTCAAGAGAGAGACGGGGAGGTTGCCGCTTGTTTCGCGCGTTGGCTGGCGCTGAGTCAGAGACAGGCGCGCTCAAAGCTGTCATATAGGCTATCACAACTCTAAAGTGTTTTCAACCACATAATGTTTATTTTAGGTTTCAGACTTATAAGTACTAACAAAACAATACATTTAGAGTTTGTAAAATACACACTGATGTCAAAGGAAGAGGCAATAATAATCCTTTCCATTATAATTAGACAAGTTTTATTCATATCAGATACACATTGTGTAAGTAACTTTAAAGTTTACGCTATTCTTCTCTCAGTTCACCAGCCACTTACTTTTATGTATTTCAGGAGAAGTGGATGAATTCACGTGTTGTAAATCCAACAGATCCGATTCTCTGAACTGCGTCTGCGGCACAAACTAAGATGGCGGCGCCCATCGCGCATACAGCTCAACCAAAGCCCGTCTACGGAAAGCCTGTTCACTCCAACGCCCTATTAAGTCCTATTGGTTGTAGTTCCAATCAGAGTTCCACTTGGGGCGCTCGCCATGAGTGCAAAATGAATGGGAGTCAATGGGGCTAGATGGCTAAATTTGTCTCCCTGACCCGATTGCCGTTGAGAAATCTCAGATTTGATTGTAGGTTTTGCAAGTTCAACATGGGTTATAGATCGAAAGTTGAATGAACGAGTACTTATTTCTTTTCGATTTCTTAACAGGTTGAGTTGTTGTTGCCCATAACATGCTAGCATTCTGCTAATTGACATTTTGAAAGACTTTTTAAAGCAAATAAGTGACTCTAAAAAATCTAACACCAAGCAATGTGTAATTTCTTTGCATCCCCTTTCGAAAACAACATTCAAATTACTAGACAAAAAATTATATCCTAAGAAAAGTGGATTTTGAGCGGTATAGCTCCATAGACCTCCATTCATTCTGCACTCGTCATGTGAGCGCCCTCATATGGAACAAGAGTGGAACTGCAACCGGAAGTTTATTGAGTGGCACTTCTCCCCTCATTAGCCGTTCTCTGGCTCAACTAACGCGATCGTTATAAAGGTGTTTAAACAACAAAACACTTCCACTTGCCTATATTTGACAATCGAAATATCAGCTATTTCATGCCATATCTAACAAATGTGTGTATATTTTGAATAAAAAAGGAAAAATGACATAAAAGCAGATCATCATTCATTCAGCTGTTGTTGCTGCGGTGTGTCACGTGACAAGCAATGACGCATCACCATAGAAACCATAAAGTCACACATTCTAAATAACGGTCGCCTTGAAAAACTCATGCTGGGGGGCCAAAATATTTTAAACTTACGTGTGAAAGGGTTAAAAAACTTTCAGAAGCTCCAGCTGTGAACTACTGTGTACTTATTCTCACTTAATTAATATTCATGAGATAAGCAGATATGGTTTATATTGTGTGGCCCTTGCTCCTCAGTTTTTATCATTCCAACGCTCCAGATGGAAGGCTGTAGATGTCAAATATTTTCAGGACAAATGTTTGTGTTGACATGTCAGTAAACCGATCATATGATTGTCATAAAGGATTTGAATTATGCTTGGTCTATATAAATAGCCTGGATTTCTTTTATTGAGTCAACTATAGTCTTTTCCCTCTCTCACTGCTTCTGGGATGTTGGTTTGGACTTAATTAGCCCACTCATTATTTTTTTAATTTTCCTTCAATTCCAGGTATACTTCAAAAAACACCAGCACTGTGTATGCGATCTTCACCTCCAATCCCATGCAAAACTCCTTTCAGCTTTCTATGCCCAAAACCTCCGACAGCACAGTGGTAAATATTTATGAATTCATTAGAATTTAGGAACAAAATGTTTTTTTTTTTTTTTGTTGTTAGACATCAACGAATTATCTGTTGCAACTCTGTTCAGGTGACTTTGTTGGGGAATCCTGAGCCTTTGAAATGGGCTCCTCTGAAATCAACAGGACTGATAATTCTCCTGCCTGATCTGCCTTTCTCACCCGCTCAAGCCTGGACTCTCAAGCTGGACGGGGTGGCCTGAAGCCTTTAAACTTTTTAAAAAGATTTGAATGACATTTGTTTTAAGAAAGTTTTGTTTAAATTAGGTTTTTTATTTTTATCATAGACTAATTGATATGATTGCCAATATAATGACCAACTGAATGACATTTCAAAACCAAAAGTAATTTTTAATTGAACAATCTTATAGCATTGCATATTAGATGCCTTGGAAGGAACCCAGGATTAAAATGGAAACACAATTTCAACTGATGCTAGTGTCATTTTAGTATTTGCCCAAAAAAAACAGACTTATAGTAAAGGAAAAAAAAAAATCTTTGTAATAGCCTCTAATGTGCCTAATGTTCTTCTGGTAACTAACTACCAGTTTAATCACTTTTCCTTTATATTATTTGTGGAATAGAAATGATTATTTGGAAATTATTTGTTGGAATTAAAAGGTTGATTTTTATTGGAAATATTAGACAGTTGGGAAAGTTGTGTAATGTAATGTTTAGGGGTTTGTATACATTTGCTGTGGCTTATTATGGATTATGTTTGAATAAATATTTGTATATTTTAAAGTACACTTTTTAGGGACCATGTCAATGGTCTTGTGTATTAATTTAATTAATTAACTGTTATGAGTATGTCTGTCATCATGAACCTAAAAACATGCTGAGCTGAACTTTTTTAGGTTGCAAAAGAAAATGTGGTTCCAGTTAGCCTATATTTATTTAGGCTATATTGTAGGTCTACATTATTTGTAGACTAGCCTATAAACATTAGTTTTGCTATTTATCAAGAAGTTGTTCAAGTCATATTGCTTATTTTTTTCATTTTGTCTTTTAAAAGGCAATTCAATATTTTGTTTAATAATAGTAAAGGTGGTAAAACTGACATTTCATCTTTTACAAAAGGAACAGAGTGCCAGGGATCAGTTCAAACGGAAGCGAAAGCTTTTTCTTTCACCAGAATATACCGATTCCCGTTCCCAAACAAACGTTAAACTCATTTAGTTCCCCATCCTTTGTTACGAGTGGTTAGAAGGGAAGTCATGTGTTGTAGTCACATGATTGGTGGCATAATGGTTAACCAGGAAGAAAATAAAAGCTGGTTGTTTGGGTCTGCATTATGCTGAATCTTAAGTTAAGGCGGCGGGAATGTGTGCATACTGACATTCATGCATTAGTGTGTGTTTGTGATCAATCATGCAGGTGAGTGTGAGTGTGAGTCAGATATCGCTGGTTCTTTGTCTTCTATCATGCGCCTCATCAATCGGTGCTCGATATACACCAGACTGGGCCAGTCTGGACTCCAGACCTCTGCCTGAATGGTACGACGAGGTGAAGTTCGGGATCTTTGTTCATTGGGGGGTGTTTTCAGTGCCCGCGTTCGGCAGCGAGTGGTTCTGGTGGTACTGGAAAGGCGCACATGATCCTGAATATATCCTGTTCATGATTAAAAACTACCCACCTGGATTCAGCTACACGGAATTCGCACCTGATTTCCACGCGCAGTTTTTTGATCCTGACGATTGGGCTGATATCTTCGAAGCTTCAGGAGCAAAGTAGGTACGATATGCATTAGCATGCTTCCTGTTTGTGTTTTACGTATTTATAATTTTGTTTTTCATTCTCAGATATGTGGTGCTCACATCGAAACACCACGAAGGCTTCACAAATTGGGGGTCCCCAAATTCCTGGAATTGGAATTCTGTTGATAATGGACCTCACAGGGATCTTGTTGGAGATTTGGGCAATGCAATAAGAAAGAGGTAGCTATGTGTTCTTTTAGAGACTGGTAACACATGCTATTGTCTTTCCAACGCGGAAATAAGCTGTGTTCTGCAAATATTTTCATCAGGGGGAACCATCAAAACGTATCTATATGCATATTCTAATAGATAGACCTCGTCTTAGAACAAAATTCAGTCATTTAAGTATTACAAAATTATATTTTTCAGCAACAGAGATGTCTTCTTTTACTGTTGTTCTTTATAGAAATTAAAGAATCATAAAAATCACATTTAACTATGAATACAACTGAAAAATAAGTGTAAAATTGTTTTTGACTTCTCTTTACACAAACAACACAGCTAAGGAAACCCTTCCTTGAACATATAAAGTCACGATTGTCGATTTATTATTTTAAACTGAGTTTCTTTGACTTTGTTTGGATTTACATATTTATTGACAAATATATTAAATATTCTTTTTTTAAACTTCAACTTCAGCTGACACGAAGCCTTGCACATTCAAATTTTTAAAAAGCAAATTCAAACTTTTCTGAATTTTAACCAAAAATTTTCAATTTGTTGTATTAGGTCTCTACATTATGGACTCTACAACTCTCTGTATGAATGGTTCAATCCCATCTATCTGAGTGACAAGGAAACTGGTTTCAAGACTCAGGATTATGTTGCAAAAAAAGCTATGCCAGAACTCATCAATCTTGTCAACAAGTACGTTTGCATCAGTCATGTGATGATACAGGCTGGAGAGAGAAGAACAATTGTTTATGACATAAGCCTGATTGTTATGTTGTATTTGTCTGTGTAAAGATAAACCTTTACAGCCTACATATTGTATATGGTTTTACATTTATGAAACCGTTCATTGGTGATGTTTTTAACATCTCAGGTACAAGCCAGACTTGATTTGGTCAGATGGGGACTGGGAAGCACCTGACACTTATTGGAACTCTACAGAATTCCTCGCCTGGCTCTACAACGACAGTCCGGTCAAAGTGAGATCATCGCTTCATGCCATATTTTATTATCTTATTTTAGAACGGTCTCAAATTGTAATTCTGATCATAATGACTGCATTATTGTGCTCCTTACAGGATGTGGTGGTGACCAATGACAGATGGGGGAATGGCTGTTACTGTAAACATGGAGGTTACTTCAACTGTGCTGACAAGTTCACTCCTGGACATCTGCCCAATCACAAGTGGGAGAAATGTCAGTCAGTGGACACAAAATCATGGGGGTATCGCCGAAATATGAAACTAACCGAACTGATGGATCTACCATCCATCATAAAGGTGCGATGTGTTGCTATTGAGCAAGAGTGCTTCCCTCAGATGATATTACTAGATTCCTGCATTAAAAATAATGTATATGAATTAAACATGGACACAAAATTGTATGAAAGTTTATGTGGTGTCTAATGAGTCAAGGAAGTTTTTAACCTCTCTTATGTTGTGACTGCAGGACCTGGTCTACACCGTGGCCTTAGGGGGGAATTACCTGTTGAATGTGGGACCCACAGCAGACGGCGTGATCGCACCTGTCTTTGAGGAGCGTCTCAGAGGAATTGGAGCTTGGCTGAAGATTAACGGTGAAGCCATCTATGGAACTAAACCTTGGAGAGTTCAGGCTGAGAATGGTACTGTTCTTGCCTGGTGAGTTGATGTTTTTAAACTTCCTCTTATCTTTACATTCCTCACAGTTCCTTTGAAAAACTTTCAGAAGCTCCAGCTGTGAAAGCAGTGTCACCTAGAGACCTTTATCAGTATAACAGGAAGCATGTGAGAAAATGATAATTTAAGATTCATAGGCCACTGTATAAAATTATTGCCAATTATAAGTGCCTCACCTAATTAAATTAATATTCATGAGCCAAGTTGATATGGGTAGGTTGAAGTGAAATAGTTGAAATCTAGAGTGAACACAAACTTTTACCCTGAAATGTTGACACGTGACCGATCATTCTTGGTCTTTTTATAATTAGCCTGGATTCCTCAAATGTAATTTTGCTTTCTTTTCTGCACTTTTCTGGAGTTTTAGTTGAGTTATACACTCACCTAAAGGATTATTAGGAACACCTGTTCAATTTCTCATTAATGCAATTATCTAATCAACCAATCACATGGCAGTTGCTTCAATGCATTTAGGGGTGTGGTCCTGGTCAAGACAATCTCCTGAACTCCATACTGAATGTCAGAATGGGAAAGAAAGGTGATTTAAGCAATTTTGAGCGTGGCATGGTTGTTGGTGCCAGACGGGCCGGTCTGAGTATTTCACAATCTGCTCAGTTACTGGGATTTTCACACACAACCATTTCTAGGGTTTACAAAGAATGGTGTGAAAAGGGAAAAACATCCAGTATGCGGCAGTCCTGTGGGCGAAAATGCCTTGTTGATGCTAGAGGTCAGAGGAGAATGGCCGACTGATTCAAGCTGATAGAAGAGCAACTTTGACTGAAATAACCACTCGTTACAACCGAGGTATGCAGCAAAGCATTTGTGAAGCCACAACACGCACAACCTTGAGGCAGATGGGCTACAACAGCAGAAGACCCCACCGGGTACCACTCATCTCCACTACAAATAGGAAAAAGAGGCTACAATTTGCACGAGCTCACCAAAATTGGACCGTTGAAGACTGGAAAAATGTTGCCTGGTCTGATGAGTCTCGATTTCTGTTGAGACATTCAGATGGTAGAGTCAGAATTTGGCGTAAACAGAATGAGAACATGGATCCATCATGCCTTGTTACCACTGTGCAGGCTGGTGGTGGTGGTGTAATGGTGTGGGGGATGTTTTCTTGGCACACTTTAGGCCCCTTAGTGCCAATTGGGCATCGTTTAAATGCCACGGCCTACCTGAGCATTGTTTCTGACCATGTCCATCCCTTTATGACCACCATGTACCCATCCTCTGATGGCTACTTCCAGCAGGATAATGCACCATGTCACAAAGCTCAAATCATTTCAAATTGGTTTCTTGAACATGACAATGAGTTCACTGTACTAAAATGGCCCCCACAGTCACCAGATCTCAACCCAATAGAGCATCTTTGGGATGTGGTGGAACGGGAGCTTCGTGCCCTGGATGTGCATCCCACAAATCTCCATCAACTGCAAGATGCTATCCTATCAATATGGGCCAACATTTCTAAAGAATGCTTTCAGCACCTTGTTGAATCAATGCCACGTAGAATTAAGGCAGTTCTGAAGGCGAAAGGGGGTCAAACACAGTATTAGTATGGTGTTCCTAATAATCCTTTAGGTGAGTGTAGTTAGCCTGTGATGTAGTTGCAATTAATAAAGCTTTCACAGCTTTAATATAATGTTTTATATTTTACTTTAATTCCAGGTATACTTCAAAAAACACCAGCACTGTGTATGCGATCTTCACCTCCAATCCCATGCAAAACACCTTTCAGCTTTCTATGCCCAAAACCTCCGACAGCACAGTGGTAAATACTTATGAATTCATTAGAATTTAGGAATAAAATGTAGGTTTTTTTTTTGGTAAGACATCAATGAATTATCTGTTGCAACTCTGTTCAGGTGACTTTGTTGGGGAATCCTGAGCCTTTGAAATGGGCTCCTCTGAAATCAACAGGACTGATAATTCTCCTGCCTGATCTGCCTTTCTCACCCGCTCAAGCCTGGACTCTCAAGCTGGACGGGGTGGCCTGAAGCCTTTAAAACAACTGTGGAGATTTTAATGAAATTGTCAGGGATGTGATTTTTATATACAGATTTCTGTATTTTCGTACTTGACAAGTATGAACTATGTGAACCGCGAAATAGTCTTAATCATTAAACAAACTGCAAAATGCAGCGTTTTTAAATACATTTATTACAGCCAGCACCTGTTGGTGCGATTTTATCAAATCTCAAAGAAGTTGGATATTTCCTCCTTCTTTTGGGCCACATGCCTGGTTTTTGTAATACATTTGTTTTAAGAAAGTTTTTTATGAATCAAGTGTATTTTTTTTATTGTAAAGATTGCTCAATTAAAATGACCAAGTGAAAGAAACATCAGAACCAAATGTCAGAAACCATAAAGTTTTTTATATCATTGCATTTAATGGTTTAATCTACATGTGGTTAAAATTGAGACGTCATTTCAGCTGATGTTTGAGTTATTTTACAAAGCAAACTTGATAACTTACAAAAAATAGTCATATATACTATTTCAATTTTATACATTGTACATTTTATATATTTTCTTTCAATTAGGACAGGTTTTGTATTTCTTTTTGGGACTGATTGATCATAGATCTTATTGATCTTAGCCTCATTGATCTGAGGATAAAGTTCATCTCTGTGTAAAAGAAAGCCTGCAATACTCAGAATTGTTTGTTTGTGCACATGAATGTGTGTGTGATGTAACAACGCATGCACAGTTCTGAGGCCTTGATCTTTGCAAGCACATAATGTGATACATATGTAAACATGAACATACTCCCTGAACACTAATTCATTGTTAGCAGCCATATCACCTTGTAGCCTAAGACTGGTTGCCCACTGAAGCTAAGCATGGTTGAGCCTGGTTAGTTCCTGGATGGGAGACCTGGGTAAACTAGGTGGCTGCTGGAAGAGGTGTTAGTGAGGCCAGCAGGGGGTGCTCACCCTCTGTTTTAGTTTTAGTCCAATGTGATATAAAAAAAAAAAAAAAAAATTGGGGGTAAAAAAAAAAAATCCATTCCAACATCCAGCACAAGGAATATAAAGCAGTGCTTACAGCAACGAACAACAGACACTGAATAATGATACTATATACATACTAGAAATAATTAAATGCAAAAAAAAAAAAAAAAACATTAGTCAGGGATACACAGTGAGCATACAATGTGCAATAATAAAGCTGTAGATAGCGCATAGCAAGAGAATGATATCAATTAAAATTATCTTAATTATAGGGTATTTCATAAAGGAATTGCACATCTTAAATACAGTTGCATGATTATATTTTTAGTGTACCATGTGTTTTATAGCAGCAATCTTTATTATTTTTAGTTCAAGGGTCACTTGCCCATGATTTCTGTATTAGCCAACATAAAAAAGTGAAGGACATGTAAAATGTATTTCATGTCCTTCCTCTACTACTACTCCACCCCCCCCCCCTCTCTCCCCCCCCCCCCCCCCCTCTCTCTCTCTCTCTCTCTTTTATTTCCCATGAGTCCAATCATTGATTCAGAGGAGCAATACCTCTGCTGGACAGCAGGAGCTCTGCACATACTGCAGTGCTGAGCTGAGCTGCAGTGACTGCGCTTGTGTGTGTGTGTATGTGTGTGTGTGTCAGACAGCCATAGGAAACACTTTTATCACTGCTACTGCTTCTGCCACTCTAGACTGAATGCAGGCGGAGGGGGGAAATAGAGAGAGGAGAGAGAGGAAAGGAGAGAGCGTACAGGCCTTGCCAAATAAAGCCATGGGGGCCTGGGCAGTGACGGCCCTTTCTACACTATAAATACGCTGTTCTTCTGCCGGTTCGGGTTTGGTGCCTGGAGCTCTGGACCAGTGACTGCACCAGCCCGTCTCAGGAGATTCTCATCCGCTTTCAGGCCTGTCACTATGCCCCGGGTGGATGCTGACCTCAAACTGGACTTTAAAGATGTCCTTTTCAGACCAAAGAGGAGCAGTCTGAAGAGCAGGTCTGAGGTAAGAACATCTGCTTGCTGTCTCTTTTAAAATAAATTTGTGCCACTGGCCTTGGTCTTGTTATACCTGAAAGACTCATTTAAACTGAGTACCAAGGGAGCTACATGTTTGTTTGGGCAAAGAATGAAACTGAAAATTAGGATGACCTTGATGAAGTTCATCTGTTTTTCATGTGGCCCATGTTTAAGCTTCAACCAGTGGCAGTTTATCAAGCTTGATCAGCAGACAGTGCTCCAGTATATGTTGGTTTCTCTTTATTTTGTGGTGTTGTGTCTTGAAACAAGTCCAGTGGTTTTCAGGGTCAACTGACCAGGCTAAGGAAAAGCAACCTGAGAGCTAGTGCTTTCAAAACATGTTGGCATGCTTCAGGCCTATTTTTAAACATTAATAGAAGCAGATTCCACTGTGGTGTAACTCTTGGTCAAACTATAGGTCCACCCAACGACACATAATGGGACAAAACATATGATTATCTACATGGTTTGTATGCCTGTAATTCTTTCATATTTCTCCCAGACATTCTTTTTGTTCCAGTTAACGTGTAGCTTTCTTAGTTAAACAGCTGCTTTCAAAATCCACATGCTAATCTGTCAGGTTTACAACATTGATCATCTGTATATTCTGTTCATTTTTTCCTATTGGTGTCCTGGCTGATGAATTCAGAGGAGATTTTCACTGCAGGATGACGTAAAGTGCCGGTCAGATCTCTGCGGCTGGCTAATCTGATGGATGTCACTGTACAGGCAGGAACAGTGGTGTGATGATATACAGGCTCATTAAAATAGAAGAGCAGCTGAGGATCTCTTTATAACCTGCAGTAATCTATCACTGACCTAGCCTTAAGCATCAACAATAAACGAGAGGATTCCAATCTTATGCCTGGAATGTCCGTGAAATGTCTCTTCAAACAGGAGAATGGTGAATTTGTTCCCTATAGCACGAAAGCAGTTCAGTTAATAGCGGCAGGATGATTATTCATAGGGCAGTGTAGTGTGACTGATGTGGCTGCAGCAGTTACTGGAACTGGAAATAACCAAGAACTGATTCGGAGAACCTGAGAACGTCCGTGTGTGTGTGTGTGTGCTTGAGAGATAGAGAACTTCTGTGCATATCAGTTTGCAATATTTTTTTTCTGCAAGCAGACAAAACGTCTTAGTCCGAGGGAACGGAGACGTTACGTCAGTGGCTGACGAAATGGGGTTTCGCTAGAGAGCCCTATCACCTCCGAGTATTAGAAAATGAGCCAATGTTATGAAAATACCATGGGTCTGTGGAATTTGCATCATAAACTCTGCCCCACTGCGTGGGTATAAAATCTCGCATTATGTTACCTGCCGAGGAGCCGAGACTGTGCGCCCTGGCCGTTTCAGCGGCACAGCGGTAGTGGCATGCGGACATAATGTCTCTGTTCCCTCCTTCTGGGAACGAGGGCTACATACGTAACCAAGATGTTCCCCTTCAGTCAGTCACTACGAGTTATGTCAGTGACTGACGAAATGGGGGTCCCAATCTAATCTTGCCACTGCAGCTGTCTTCCAGTGTCCTGCGCAAGCCACAGCTCCCTGTTGTGAGGCTAGCAGGAGCGAAGGGCAAGGCTAACGCAAGAATATCAAGGTACACTGGGTAGCATATCCCAGGTGGAATATGTAACACAGTACCTACCTGAGGGAAAGACACGTGCTCGGAGGAGACTTACCGTGGAAATACACACGTGGGAGTTGCCCAAGCGGGGAACCATGCATATGGAGGCACCTAGCCAGTCACGAGGGCTGACCAACCGGGCATGCACTCTGGTGACGGCATGAACAGTGCAGGAGGAACTCAGGGTCTATGGAGAACTCATCTGAGTAAAATAGCGCTCGGATCCAGTCCATGGAGTGGAATGGCGCAGCAAGCGATGACACCGAGCAGGTCCTAGCTACTGGCCGCTGTACACGAGAGGACACTGTCTCTACACGGAGATTGTAGAATCTCGTGAATGTGTTAGGTGTCGCCCAGCCTGCCGCGCTACAGATGTCTGTTAGCAAGGCGCCATGTGCTAGCGCCCAGGAGGAAGCAACGCTCTGAGTGGAGTGTGCCTTCACCCCTTGGGAGCATGACAGGCCCTGCACTTGGTAAGCCAAGACAATAGCATCCACTATCCAATGAGACAACCTCTGCTTGGAGAGAGCCTTTCCCTTCAGCTTCCCACCGAAACAGACAAAGAGCTGGTCTGAGGTCCTGAAACACCGCGTTCTGTCTACGTAAGTTCGAAGGGCACGTACTGGACAGAGCAGTGCCAAGGCTGGGTCTGCCTCCTCCAAGGGCAGCGCTTGCAGGTTCACCACCTGATCCCTGAAGGGAGTGGTGGGAACCTTGGGCACATATCCAGGTCGGGTTCTCAAGATCACGTGAGAGTTAGCAGGCCCGAATTCCAGGCACGCTTCGTCAAAGGAAAATGCCTGCAAGTCCCCTACCGTCTTGACGGAGGCCAAAGCAACCAGGAGCGCCGTCTTCAAAGAGAGGTACTTAAGCTCAACTGAGTGCAATGGCTCGAAGGTAGCTCTCTGCAGTGCAGATAGAACCACTGCAAGGTCCCAAGAGGGCATATGTGGGGAGCGGGGAGGATTTAACTTCCTTGCCCCTCTAAGGAACCTGATGACCAGGTCATGCTGTCCTACTGTCTTTGACTCCACAAGGTCGTGGTGCGCAGAGATCGCAGCCACATAAACCTTCAGGGTGGAAGGAGACAGCCTTAAGCACCTAAACACCGCGATGACCTTGTTCCTGCAATGAGAACATGACTCATCTACAAGCACTACCTGAGCGTGATTAAAGCCCAAACACGCGAGGCAGCGCTCGTGACCGTCAGGCGGATGGACCATGTGCCCACAACCAGAAACACACGGGCAAGACATCTTTAAAAAGACGTGCCCGTGCAGCTCTTTTAGAAAGAAAAAGCTCTTTTAGTAGCGCTGAAGCGCCCAGGGGAGAAACACGAGCCGCGTGCAAGCCACTGCACAGACCAGCAGCAGGATCGTGAATCCGCTGAAATGCAGCATCACACCAACACCGACTGAAGAGCGCTCGTTGCTTTGAAGAAGGTGAAGGAGAAGCACATACACACTTCGGCTCCGAAGCAAAAACATAATGCGAGATTGCACTCGTGGCTCATTTTATACCCTCGCGGTGGGGCGGAGTTCGCAATGCAAATTCCGCAGACCCATGGTATTTTCATACCATTGGCTCGTTTTCTAATACTTGAAGGTGATAGGGCTCTCTAGCGAACCCCCATTTCGTCAGTCACTGACGTAACTCGTAGTGACTGACTGAAAGGGAACTATAAATGATTCAGCACAATTTCACTTAAGCCCACCACAGTCTCTCAGCTAGAGGGATACTACCGTTAGCAAGTTTGGGGTTGGTATTTTTTTAAATAGGCTTCTTACACTCGCCAAGGCTTCACTTATTTGATCACAAATAAAGTAAAACAGTAATATTGTGAAATATTATTACAATTTAAATGAACTTTTTTCTATTTTAATATATTTTTAAATCTTTCGTATTTTCCAGAAAGTCGCACCTGACTATAACTCACAGCGGGTCAAAATTGCATTGTTGAGATTGCAATTTTATATGATAAAACTGCATATAAATTTTGATAATAATAATAATAAACAGATAAGTTGCATTGTCACATTTTATTATTACATTCAAAAATAATGTAAAATACCATAAAATAATAAATACCATAAAATACAATAAAAACTTTTATAAACACCTAAACATTTTAGTTCCCCTTGTTACATCGAATTCTGTGACCAATCAAGTTCTTTTTTTTTCATTAAAATTGCAACAACAAAAAAACTAATAACAACAACAACAGTGTTATATCTTGTCAATCAGTAGAGCAATCTCAAGCATTGGCATATGCGCATATTAATGCACATGTAAATGTCAAGTAAACATATTTACCTAATTGACATGGTCAGAGGTCAATATTCCATTAGAATAATACAGCTTGAATATGACTAATCTAATAAAAATTTATCTGAATATTGGGTAATACACTGCTCAAAAAAATTAAAGGAACACTTTGAAAACACATCAGATCTCAATGGGGAAAAATATCATGCTGGATATCTATACTAATATGGACTCGGTAATGTGTTATGAACGAAACAATGCCACATTGTTTGATGGAAATGAAAATAATCAACCTACAGAGGATTGAATTCAAAGACACCCCGGAAATCTAAGTGAAAAAATTATGCAGCAGGCTTGTCAATTTTGCTGAAATTTCATTGCAGCAACTCAAAATGGTTCTCAGTAGTTTGTATGGCCCCCACGTGCTTGTATGCATGCCTGACAATGTCGGGACATGCTCCTACTGAGACGACGGATGGTGTCCTGGGGTATTTCCTCCCAGATCTGGACCAGCGCATCACTGAGCTCCTGGACAGTCTGAGGTGCAACCAGGTGATGTCAGATGGACCGAAACACAATGTCCCAGAGGTGTTCTATTGGATGTAGGTCAGGTGAGCGTGGTGGCCCTTCAATGGTATCATTCCTTCATCCTCGAGGAACTGCCTGCATGCTCTCGCCACATGAGGCCGGGCATTGTTGTGCACCAGGAGGAACCCAGGACCCACTGCACCAGCATAGGGTCTGACAATGGATCCAAGGATTTCATCCCGATACCTAATGGCAGTCAGGGTGCCATTGTCTAGCCTGCAGAGGTCTGTGCGTCCCTCCATGGATATGCCTCCCCAGACCCTCACTGACCCACCACCAAACCGGTCATGCTGAACGATGTTACAGGCAGCATAACATTCTCCACGGCTTCTCCAGACCCTTTCCTGTCTGTCACGTGCTCAGGGTGAACCTGCTCTCATTTGTGAAAACCACAGGGCACCAGTGGCGGACCTGCCAATTCTGGTGTTCAATGGGAAATGCCAATCGAGCTCCCTGGTGCTGGGCAGTGAGCACAGGGCCCACTAGAAGACGTCGGGCCCTCAGGCCACCCTCATGAAATCTGTTTCTGATTGTTTGGTCAGAGACATTCACACCAGTGGCCTGCTGGAGGTCATTTTGTAGGGCTCTGGCAGTGCTCATCATGTTCCTCCTCGCACAAAGGAGCAGATACCGGTCCTGCTGATGGGTTAAGGACCTTCTACGGCCCTGTCCAGCTCTCCTAGAGTAGCTGTCTGTCTTCCTGGAATCTCCTCCATGCTCTTGAAACTGTGCTGGGAGACACAGCAAACCTTCTGGCAATGGCACGTATTGATGAGCCATCCTGAAGGAGCTGGACTGCCTGCGCAACCTCTGTAGGGTCCAGGTATCGCCTCATGCTACCAGTAGTGACACTGACCCTAGCCAAATGCAAAACTGGTGAAAAACAGTCTGAAAAGATGAGTAGGGAAAAAATGTCAGTGGCCTCCACCTGTAAAACCATTCCTGTTTTGGGGGTTGTCTCACTGTTGCCCATCTAGTGCACCTGCTGTTAAATTCATTAACACTAAAGCAGTTGAAACTTATTACCAACCCCCTCTGTTACTTAACTGACCAGATCAATATCCCAGGAGTTTAACTGACTTGATGCTATTCTCTGATTAAAAAGTGTTCCCTTTATTTTTTTGAGCAGTGTATAACACCAGAATATCCTTTGAACATTAACATTTATCTGAACGTGCAAACAAAGGTAAATCTGGGTGTATTATATACAGACAATTGTATCATATTGTAACTGTATTGTATTATACAGACTATTGAAGAAACACATTTTTGGATGTTTTTTCAACAAAACAGCAGATATAATGGCAACAGCAGAATTAAAATAATAACTACAAATCTTCTGCTTATTGGTTCTTCATACCAGTTATCAGATGCTTAAAAATACTAAAAAAAATTTTTTTGTTTTTGTTTAGGAAAAAAATACAGTAATATCCATTGAATGTGCATGTCTTTATTCTGAATATGCTGACTACATGTGAAGGAATAATCCAATGGCTGTGGATCTTAATCAGAAAAACGATGCAAAATATAGGCTATACTATATGCAATATGACTACTTGCCTCACTCTTGTGTAATGTATCAATATGTTTTGTTTCAAATCTCAAACTAGAACAGACGGATACTCCTGTTTTTATTCAGAGAAAGCACTACTACACTTTGAACACTGCATTTGACATCCACCAGACGTGGAGAATGACTGTTAGATGGGTCTAAATATTTTTCAGTTGTAATATATTTGAGTTCATGCTTCAGTGGGTTACAGGGACTGGAGAACAGGATATAGGAACACAGGATGTTTGGGTTGATTATGGGTTTATCCATTAAAATGAGACGCCGGTCACATGTACTGTTTGTATGTTTGAAAAGTAATTTCCTCTTTATTTTTTGTTCTTGAAGGTTGACCTGCAGAGGACCTTCACATTCCGGAACTCAAAGCAGACATACAATGGAATCCCGATCATTGCTGCTAACATGGACACCACCGGCACTTTTGAGATGGCACAGGTGCTCAGCAAGGTGAGTGCTTCTTTAAACAAAGCACACTAACGGAAGAAACACAGCACCTGCGTCTGAAATACAACCCAAGAAAAGTCTTGTTTTACTATGTTTTATCTCTGTGATTTATCACTGAAACATAATTAGCTGTGTCCTGTTTCCATGCACTGGGATCAAGAGGCTCTTATATTTCTGTCTGTCTCGGAGCCAGACACTTTGCTGGTCTCTCAGACATCTCTCTGCTCTGTCTTTCAGCACACTCTCTTCACAGCCATCCAGAAGCACTACTCCCTGGAGGAGTGGAAGACTTTTGCTGCCAGTCATCCAGAGTGCCTTGAGGTGAATGGACAAAAATGTTTTTCTTGCCTCGCTTAATCAAAAGCAGTTTAATTAAAAGGTTCAACTGCCTAACAATCACATTGATTTATATAGCTTGTTTTACAATACAGATTGATTCAAAGCAGCTTTACAGTGATTAATGCAACAAAGATTGTTTCAAAGACAGCTCTAAGTCATTGTCTAGTTCAAAAATAAAAGTTTTTTATTGATTCATTTCCATTGAGAAAAATCATTAGTTGTTAACTTAGCAGACATGACACTGTTTTCAACTGAAAATAGAAAACTTTTAATGGTTTCTAAGTGCCCGTTTTTGAAAACGGGTTTGAAAGCGATACCGTTATCATCTCCGTGTAAACGTCAAAAACTTGAATCTGTGAAAATGGCGACGGCATGCACATGCGTATTAAGTGTTTATTCTATAGGCATGCACGTTTGAATGCGTACGTGTGCAGGCGTGTAGTCTTTCAAGCGACATTGACAGTTACTTGTCTGGCATGCATAATACAGCGTTTTTAGTCGTTTCCGCTGATCCGTGTTGAACAGGAATCATTTTGATAAAGTTTTTATCTGCACAGAGGAAAAACGTTTGTTGTGAAAAAAAAAACTTTTGTCATGTCGACAAAACACTAAGAACACCCTAGAAAGGCCTGGCATCCCCCAGGTATTATCCTCAGATCACCCTAGCAACCACCAAGCAACTAGCCACAACAATCGAGCAACAGCTAAGCAACCACCTAGCAACAGAGGTGTAAAGTCCAGGGGTCAGAAAGTCAAAGTCCTGCCATATGTTTATTCCACCCATTAACTCAGCCAGCTGATTTCACTAATTAGTTCTCTCCTGGCTGAAAAACTGTGCTAATAAGCAAATCCAGGTGATTGGAATTCAAGGACTTTCTGAACCTGGACTTTACACCTCTGCCTAGCAGATACAGAAAACATTAGAAACCGTAACAAGGCATATTCTTTCAGACTTCAAATCTGTCTATAATAACCTCAACAGACTAACACTATGGACGCTTGTTCTGCCACTGAATAAAAAATAAAAAACAAGGTACTTTTTATCTCACAATTCTCACCTTTTTTTCCCCTCGTCATTGCGAGTTTACATCTCACAATTCTGATTTTTTTTTCTCAGAATTGCCTAATATAAACTCTCTGCGAGAAGAAAAGTCAGAATTGTGAGATCTAAAGTCGCAATCATCTTTTAAATGTTTTTATACCATGGCGGAAACAACCTTCCATATTAACACACATGTAACTTTTAGCACATTTAGCTTTCTAGATGGAAACTTTCTTATTTCTCCACAAAGTTCCTGCAGTGAATCAATGAAGCCTTAAAGGGGTCGTCGGATGCCCATTTTCCACAAGTTGGTAGGATTCTTTAGGGTATTCATGTAAAGTTTATACATACTTTGGTTAAAATTCCTCAATGGTTATGTAAAACACCCTTTTTACCTCCTCAAAAACAGCTCTGTTCACAGAGACCCATTTCGGTGCATGTCTCTTTAAATGATAATGAGCAACTGCTCACCCCACCCCTCTCTTCCGTGGGGCGCGTCGACACAAGACCTTTTTACAGTCTATACACAAGACACGTAAAGTGCTGCCTTGGCAGACAGTATACAAATGGCTGAGGGCGGAAATATGCTAATACGGGATAGTTCGTCAGTGGTCGTGGGCGGAGCATGAGCAATATGACATTATATTGCTCAGAAAATCCAAACGGCTTGATTATTGAGAGTGTTTAGGCTTTTTGAGAATAAAAAAAAAAGGAGTGAATGGATTTTTTTCATTGTATGGGGGTTGTGTCCACACACTGCAAAGACACATTTATATGCAAACACCTTTAAGCATTATCTACCGTCTCGTCCTCAGCATGTCGCGGCCAGCTCAGGCAGTGGAGTGGCGGATCTGGAAAAACTGTCCAGCATCCTGGAGGCCATTCCTCTCATCCAGTACATCTGCCTGGACGTGGCCAATGGCTACTCAGAACACTTTGTGGAGTTTGTCAAAAAAGTTCGGGAAAAGTTTCCTAAGCACACCATCATGGTGAGATTTTTGCCTAAACATAATATAACAAGCATCATAAGTATTTGTTGAACAACAAATTTCATATAACAAAAGGATCTTGATCACTTAGGCAGGAAATGTGGTGACAGGAGAGATGGTGGAGGAACTCATTCTGTCTGGAGCTGATATCATTAAAGTGGGCATTGGGCCAGGTAATCATCCTTCATATTTAACAGCATTCCTTGCAGTATCTGGAGCATGTTAATGATGTTTGACAACACTGTGATTTTAGGTTCTGTGTGCACCACACGCATTAAGACCGGTGTGGGTTATCCTCAACTGAGTGCTGTTATTGAGTGCGCTGACTCGGCCCATGGACTGAAAGGACACATAATATCTGTGAGTCTCTTTAAATTAAATCTTTCGTTTTTAAATCCATTAATGCCATCCTTTAATGCAAGGCATAGATTGGTAGTTGGGAACCCACATACAAGTGACATCACATTACCACAAGAGGGCAGCATCCTCAATTCTATTCCAGTGTTTCCCTACCATGTCAGTTTTATTTGTCCCATCAGAAAGGCTCAAAGGCTTCATTAACACCAAAACAGACGTGTCATGTGACTTTTTATTTTATTTTTTTAGGCCAACCCGGAAGTTGGCATCACCCTGGTTTCCTGGACAAAAACCCAATAGCTAATATTCCATTAGCTTTTGGATTATTGCATAAAATAAGTTTCGTGACCAACAAAAGTTTATGATTCTTACACATTTTGCTCATCATGATAATTTTCGCATATGATTTTTGAATTTTGAAACCTAAATAAAATTGGCATAAGTAAAAGGCTAAACGTATAGACTATGGTCGCATGACTTCAACATCACCATCTCCAAGGCTGTAAAAGTAGGGGTATTACTGATGTATTTTTATGTTGTAGAATAAATTGTGAAAGTATATTGATATTGTGTTAACCACAGACATTATTTTAGACATTTAACCAAAAACCCATTTAAAAACGCATCGACTTTGATGATGGAACCTGAAATGTTAAAATGCTAACTCATTTGCGAGTTTTGGCATTGCAAAAATATGGCATCCCTGCAGCATGCTATTATAATTATTTTTATAAACACTTTTTAAGTAGTTTCTTTTCTTCCTTTAATGAGACACATAAGCTTGTTGAGACACAAGTTTTAACAGTTCTAGTTGCAATCATGGAGAAAATAAATAAAATCCAGTTAAATTGCAATTTGTTTTATAGGTTTGACAGTAAAATCAAAATTCATTCCAAGTAGGCCAAAGCAACTTTGGATTCAAATAAAACATTTTATCAGCGCATGCATTTTTGGAAACTGAATAACTGGGAATAGACCTTTGCGTCGATAGTGCCACACTTTACCATTTGAGCTAAAGACCTTAGTCAGGGTAGCGCCATATTTAATTTTTGACAGGAATGAAAGCGACGCTCTTGAAAGTTGTGAGTTGGCAAAATTAAGTGATCTGTGACCTTTGTACAGTGCATGCCATTGTAAAGACTGTAAGTCTATCCCTCAAAGCTTTCATCTGCATTAAATTCAATATGGCGTCTAACCAGAATAAGGTCTATACGAATGCTTTTCAACTGTGCTGTACTTTATATGACCGTATAGGACTTTGTAAAGCTTTCTTTTTTCTCTAGGATGGAGGCTGCAGTTGCCCCGGGGATGTTGCCAAAGCTTTTGGTGAGCAGTGATGAGTGGTTTCATGTTTCAAACACCAAACAATAATTTACTGTTTTTGTACTATTATAAAAGTTATTATATCTATTGTTGTCCTACTAAGGCCCATTCACACCACGGTTATAGTTATCTTTATAGTTATTGTTCTTGGTGTGAACGGGCCTTTAAGCTATCTAATAATACATTTTCATTAGGCGCTGGGGCAGATTTTGTCATGCTGGGAGGAATGTTAGCGGGACACGATCAATGTGCTGGTGAAGTCATTGAGAAAGACGGCAAGAAGTTCAAGATGTTCTATGGGATGAGCTCGGACACAGCCATGAAGAAGTACGTCGGAGGGGTAGCAGAGTACAGGTGAGGATGTTTTCATACTTTATATAGGGCATATTTATGCCAATTCATTTTGGGGTTTAAGTGCATTTGTGGCATTAAGGATGTGTGGCACCAGAGCTACATAAATAACTGTGATATTGCAGGTCATCTTATGTGTACATCTGTTTATGTGATTTCAAGGGCATCAGAGGGCAGGACGGTCCAGGTGGCCTACAAAGGTGACGTGGAAAACACCATCAGGGACATCATGGGTGGTTTGCGGTCCACATGCACATATGTAGGAGCTGCCAAACTCAAAGAACTGAGCCGCAGGACGACCTTCATCAGAGTCACACAGCAGTCTAGCCAAATGTTCACCTAGTCCCACAGGTTAAAAAAACTCGCACACTCACAAATACAGATTCACCATTACTAGGTAAGGAATAGTTCAGCTGCTAATGGAAATTCTGTCATCATTCTATCAATTTGAATTTTGGGTGAAATGAGCAGCATAATTCTACCATAAAGAGGAGAGGAAAGACATTCATGAACATATTTCCCTCTGTCTTCCAGTTTTCTGTGCTCCATAGATACTCAGGAACCTTGCTGTATAAATCTTTTTTGGAAAAACAATGTTGTAGCATGGCTCAGTTTTGTTCATTTACAACCTTTAAGTTCTTTAAAGTATGCAATGGGGTTGCATCTGTACGAGAGGGTGAAAAATGAAAACATCTAATAAGTCTCTTGACAGGAAAATACTAGAGTGATATGATTCATTCTTTGTAACTATGCAACCCATTCTCTTACTATAGTATAGCAACTGAAAGAAATGCATGCTAGTGAAAAATTTACACACCAGCAGATGATCTTCTCTGCCACTTTACGCTCGCTCCTGTGTGTTGTGCTCTAAGTTTGAGTCGATTTGTGCAGAGATTGGTGCATTGTGTACTGTTGTGAACTATTTCTGCTGGCCTGCTTCCTTTGTGATTGTACAATGGGTGTGGTGGGATGTCATATCAGACCAGAGGAATGTGAAAACTCCTGCACCTCATTTCTTCAACATGCCTTGTGCAGTTTTAGATGAGGTAGAAAATACTGGATTAAATGTGTTATCAGTAAAACATTAAATATGGAGGAATAAACATCTGAATGAAAACTGTGTCCTAAATACCTTTCCATTTTTGTTAAATTATGTGATCAAATATGTTATTGTGGAATAATGACCGGCTGACTGTACATACTTGTATATCATCTTCATGCTTCCATTAAGAAAAAAATTTGTCTATATAGAAAATTTGCCCATCATGGGATCAGTTTTAGTTAATATGAGTTTAATTAAATCTTATGAATTAAACAGCTCATAAACATACTTTATCACTAGAAAAAATTGAAATAACCAGTTTAAGGTACAGTAGGTAATCTTTAAAAAAACAAAACTGCATGCATTTTGCGGAAGGACATTGTTTTGGTTGTGCTTCGGCCCTGTGTGACTGTGTGGATGAATATGGTTCTTTGTCCTATTGCTCATAAAACACTCACTACTGGGCGTAAGAGAAATAACCAGTGTAGATGGAAAGGATCTCAAGCTGACTAGCTGAAGATGTTACTATAGCGTTACCCATTAATAGACACGGTACTTCCTTGAAAATAAATTACAGCGCACACCGCTAAAACCATAATGAAATTACCCTTTACAATAGATAATGCTTCATAATTAACTCTGTTAGAGAGCTACTTATGGCAGTTTATTGGTTCAATAAAATACCTTACTCACCTGTTGAGTAATAAAAACACCATCTCCGCGTTGCTTTTACAACATTTCAAATCCCGAGCTGCCATGATAGCAGAAGTATTTTCACCATTAATTTTCCCCATTGGGATTTTTAAAAAGTTTTTGTAAAGAGTCATAAGCCATGAACTAAATTAACCAGCAATGAGGTGATTCACAAAAATCACAACATTTGATTTTAAAGCAATAAAAAAGAGAAAGGTTCAAGACTGTGTATTTGACGGTTTTAATAAGGGAAACTATACAATCCCATGATGCATTGTGAATGCCATGATCATGTTATGATTAAAAACAATGGATAAATATAAAACTATTGATTTAAAGATGCTCATTGTGTAGAAACAACATAATTTAAGTTTATTGCAAAATATGTGAATTTTGCGCGCAAATCTTTTCTTATGGCTTATTCTATGACGTTTTGTATGAGTAGTGTGTTCACACTGAAAATTCCAAATAGAAAAAGTACACTTTAAATACCCGTATGATGCACTTAATTAACCGAATTGTGGAATGTCGGACATTTCATGCAGCTTTGATTACGTAGTGGAGGGGGAGGGGCTATTAGATGTTGAATGACAAAATAACCTTATAAAATTCATATACTACACTGAGTAGTATAAGTGCACAGTGTATAGAGTGTCATTTGGGACACAACTTGACCGTCGCATCATTTGCAGTGCTTCATGCGAGTGATTAGTGAAGATTTCTCAGAAGAATCATGGGTAATTCCACTGATGAACGCGATTATTTAAAAAATAAGTTGAAATAAAGCAGACTAATGGCTTCAGCAAAAGCATAATATCATCGATTAACAACTTTGAGGCTCTCAATAAGTGTCTTAAATGATTAATAAATTGTTAAAAATCCCCTATGGAGAAAATGAATGTGATTTGGAGCCTACTTCCGGAACCCGATGTGGCACGCTATTAGGAACCCAAGCAAATCCCATTGGCTCAAAAGGTGCATTCAATAATTAATAACCATTAACAATAATTATGAGATTTCAACATCAGCGCTCGCGTCCTAGTAGAGCTTGTATTATAACTTGTAAGCTGGGAATTTTTTGAGAGCTCCTACTTGTACCTGATTTAGGAGTTGATATTGTTGCTATAGAAATGCATAATTCCCAACCAGAGCTCAGAAAAGAACATCATATGTTGTCATCTCGAAATTACGGTAATTACGACATGGCGTGAGCCCAGCTACAGACCCGATTTCTCACGACACTGGTTTCTGTTGATATACAGGTATTCATCTTTGCCATTGAAATATCTGACCGCTGATTTCAGCGATCGACCAATCAGAATCGAGCAATCCAAAAAGACGTGAAATGATTTTTGATAAACATTCCTACAGGGTTCTGTACCTGGGGGAGTCTTCATCACACACAGATGACATTTCATGTTTGTTTTTTCATTAAATGTGTCTATATTCAGACTTTTATAATCAACTTACCTTCTTTTCAGACTACTGGTTGTGGTTGAAACTACATGGTAACACAAAGACAGACAAGCAGACAGAGCTGAATCAGTTTGGGCTCATTGTGCCAGCCATTGCGGTTTCCCACACAGTCAAGTGTGGGTTTGTCGTGTCTGATAAGATCTCAATGTCTTCCATCTAGACTTTTTCAAATGAATGATCCAGCGAATACTCATGGCCGCCACCTCCGCCAACACCCACACTCCATTGACTAGGTGTGCTGGAGTCAAAGAAGCCTGTGGAATACCTGCATTTGTTTGAGAGCGTGTGTTCATGTCTGTCGGCAAAATAAGCCCACTCTATTTGACAAAAGCACCTTTAAAACCCCGTTCTTCTCACAAATCACAAACTCCAAAAAGGGTGCAGTTTGCAATTGGCACTGTAATTTTTATTAGTACGTGTATACTGCAACAATAAACTTGTACTGGTATACAGACAATTTCTTTTTTTTTTAAACAAATTTGTTCACAACCTGAATCAAATATTGTTTTGTTGTTCAGAATAATGAAATAAGTTCTAACTAGAAAACCGGCAAGCACCATCAAAGAAAGGGACCAAAAAAATCCAAGAAACAACGTGAGTGTATCCTACAAATAGACACACCACAATTAGAAAATAGAATTTCAATTCAATTTTTTTTTATATTAGTTTTCTTTCTTAAAAAAGCTAGTGCAAGTACAATATTTTACACAACTTACAGAGTATGCACGCATATGGAAATAAAATGAACCAAAAGAGCAAAAACAAATTGCCTTTCACAATTATTTCCTACCTAGGGCTTTATATATATAGATTTTTTTTTTTTTTTACATATATTTTCCTTTATAAGTAAGGTGCAAAACACAACTTCCTGTCCCAACAACCATCGCTTGCAACTGGCCAGAATCCTCAAATACAATTCCAAGAAAATAAAACCTCAGGATTGGATGTGACATTCAATTTTTCAACTTGAACAGTCTCGCTCAACATTTCTGCATGGTGTCTAACAGACTATAGGTCCAGTAAATCCACAGCACTGAAACTATGGAGAAAACAACAACACTGACAATATGGCAACCTACTGTACCTCCACTGAGTCAATGTTTTTTGAACAGTAGGCAGAGGTCCAATCCGGAGGTTTTATGATCGTGGATCATTCTGCCCAATGGCAAGTGAAAAAAGAAACTAGAAAAAGCTTCCATTTCCCTTCCAATGGAAGACTTCAAATCTCTTTATGACACGACCCGCAACACCTTTAGTCCAGCAAACATGGGGTATTACTGCTATATCTGAACCCACTCCTTCCTGAGGAATGACCAATGGCTTCCTGTTTCACGAAACACATCTTAACATTTCAATCTCAAAAAGCGAAAACATTAGAGGTGGCTGGACATGCGTGCACATTTAATGATAACCGAACTCTGTTCACCTGACAAGGTGTACATGGTGTTATTTCACCACCTGCTAATAGTTTATCAGGCCTCAGCTTTCAAATCATGGGGCGATTATTCATGAGAAACTACCTTCACCATTCATTCAGAATCTACACAAAACATACTTGGAAATGACTGACATGTTAAAATTAGGCCTAAAAAGATTTTACAGAGTACAATTTTACAGAGACATCTTATTAAGCATTCATTGGCAAGAAATCCAGAATTACAAAATGACCTTTTTTTCTTGAAGATATGTATAGTTGTACAAATTCTGAAGGATAAATACACGTTACGAGGCTGTTGATTGCTATGCGTGAAGGTGACGTTGTGTATGTGAAAACAGCATCTGTACACGAGTCGGTTCCGGCCTGTGATGGTCAAAACGTCCCTGGCGTTTATTCTCAGTGGTTAACCATGGTTGAGTGTCCAGTTCAACCCAACAGTGACAAATACTCCTGAAGATTCAACATGAGTCTCATTCCTGCGCTCTGGTCAGGCCTGGCCAGATGAGGGTAACAGAACACAGGATGTACCTCTCTCTGAGGAAGCGTTTGTCAGTTTACCGGCTCACCAAAACGACGTGAGAGACGAGGGCCGAGCATTCCTCCTTTTTTTTTTAAGGAGTGTGCACTGCTTTAGCACTGATATAGCTGAATGATCATATATCAATTATAGCATTAACAATAAGACTAGTTACAATACCCATATCAAGCAGCCCATACATCAGGGTGAAACAAAACCATAACGTGGGCTTGTAGAAGATTCTCAGCCTGAGGTTATTAATCCAGCTGTTTGGACAATTGACAAGATGTCAAACAACAGTCAAGTTGAACAGAGAAATCCTGACTGATTTTACAACTAATTTCAAAGAAAAGCAAACTCAAAATAAAGTTGTTTTTCAATGAGAGCCACAATAAAAGAAAAACTTTTGATTTATTTTTCAAACTGCTGAAACTCGCAATCCAACATTCATCTTTTTTTGTCATTTGTGCCAGAGTAATGAAAGTAAAAACAAGGAAAAGTCAGCGGTGCTCCTCTTATGAGAGAGAGAGAGAGAGAGAGAGAGAGAGAGAGAGAGAGAGCCGTCACAGAGTCGCTCTTAAAAACATTCATTAAAACACTTTCTCTTGTCTCCTACCATGATAAAAGAGTGCTACAGAGGAGACCGAAGCAAAAGTACAAAGTCCAAAGTACATGAAGCAAGATCAAATATAGAACCAACATAAAAATAAAACAAAACAGAACGATGGTGTTCGAGCACACATCAGTACAACAAAAAGTAAAGTCATCTCAGGTTCGTAGAGGACCATTCAAATGTTATTTCAACTCTCTGTCCTCGTCGTCTCAACCCGTTGGACCCAGGAACGGGCCGAGACGGAGGGAATTCGTATTGGAGGGGAGAAACTGCGATGACACCATAGTCTCACCCTATCTTCCTCAGGATTAGAAAGTGCTGAAACAGTATTATCAAGTCTATCTATTCTATAAATGACAAAAATGTGCATTTTGTTTTAGTTTGTTTCTATAAAAGTGGTCCCCACTTTGATGAGGTCGATGAATCATTTCTCAGTCTTTTTTTTTTTCAGTATCTTGCATGTGTGAGGATCTGGGCTTGTGACGTCAGAAGGACAACAGGCAGACGGACAGATAGCTTGTGATGCGGACAAACAGACTGATACAGACGCTTTCACGGAGACGGACAGAGTGTTTTAGGAAGGCCTCATATGGTGTAGAGACATGTGGGAAACCAAAGCACAGGGCCAATGAAATGACTTATTCTGGTTACAGCAGTTTAACACACACAAGAACATATATATGTATATATATATATATATATATATATATACACATATGTGTATCTTTACATGTACAAAAACCTTTCAAAGGTCACACAACCTCCTCGACACACACACATTCACACCTCTTTCCCATCCCTGAGTAAGCCCAAGGAAAGATTTTGACCTTTATCAGAAAAGCAAATGATGTTGTCATAATGTCAGACACAGCAAACTCACCCCTCTGCCAAAGTAAATGAAATGTGCAACATTTCAACAAAGTGAAACACAATATTTGCCTTATTTACTCACAAATAGCAAAATAAAATAAAATAAGAAAACCCACAGGCTACAAAGAATACAATTTGTGGGAGAAGGTGTATGGGTTACACTTTATTTTACAGTACGTGTACTTACAGTGTACTTATCCAAAAAAGTACTGATAATAAAGTAACTACATGGGTTCATGTTAGGTTTAGGGGTAGGTTCAGAGTTATAACCCAGTTGCTGTAATTGCTATAATAAGTACACAGTATGTACATGCGTAACAGGACTGTTAAATAAAGTGCTACTGGAGTATGAATGGAAACCACAGAAACAGTGCTACATGCAGATGGCACAAACTGTTACGCGTGAAACATGTCAAGCTTAAACAGAAGAAGAGTTTAGAACATCACCAGTGGGGTTTGAGTTTCATGTGACATTAGTGCTAAAAAAAAATAGGTGTCAAAACAGCAGCCACCACTTTTAATGTTCTCTTATTTCTCTTGTCTCTCAGTACTGGAGGTCATAAGAGACTATCATTATCAGCACAATAAACCACCAGCTGTACCATGTGCATCTTTTATTCTCTTTGTTTGTGATGACCATTAAATGTGATGGCACAGAACATCTGTGATGTTTCATTCATTCAGGACATCGCACGTCAAGCATATTTAATTCATTTGCAGTTGGACTTATTCCTCAATATCAGATAAACAAACAACATGGATGTTCAAATTAATGTCGAAAAGTCTTTAAGTTAGAAGTCCAAATGCAAACAAACAACATACTTGGAACTGAACACATACACTTGCTCGTCTCCTGGTCGATAACAACTGATACTTAAAAGTCAACATGAATCAAAATCGAACCTATTTACTTCCTCAATGCTCATTCCAGCAATTCATCTGTGCATGGTACTTCCAAGAATTACCACTTAATATCACTTAATGGATAATCTTAACCAATTAGCTATTTAGGTATTATTTTAGCAAACTCGTACTAAGTCTGACTGCATTCTGGTATGAAAAGCCAACTTTTCTTGATTTCTTATTTAACTCTGGAATTACTCACATTATGGAAGCAAAATGGGTTGAAATGTCAATTCACATTGAATTCAATAGGTATCGTACATTACAAGTAAATTACAGTCATAATTGACCCCCCCCCCCAAAAAAAACTAATTTCGACAGGCTAGGCAATATGAAACTCCATCACAAATACTGTCAAGGTTCTATGGCTATGAATGAGAGAGAGAGACAGATTAAAAAGAAGAGAAAAGAAAAGAACGTTCTTCAACTATAGCGGGTGTGCCGGGTGAGAAAGAGGTCGCACGTACATGCCAGGCAACAGAAGGTAGCTAACGGTTGCGGTTGGGTAAACATACTCTGAGAGAGGCGTACTGGTTCTGTATGGGCACCTGAAGAGCATCTGGAGGTCACTATCGATTACGGGTTAAGACGGCTAGGAGGGGACAGACTCTGTCACTGCATATTAATTTACATTTCTCCCTGAAGTTACTGAGGGCTGGCTGTGCAAACCGCAAATAAACCTAAAGAGGATAAAAGACAGATTGCTGAGGTCGAACAGAAGATCTGGCATTGATGTCCGGTTCTCTGTTTTTTTTTTTGGTTCAGCACTAGAGACTAGGGGTTATTGCTACGTGCTTTTGTTCGGAATGCTTCTCGTGTACGTGGAACCGCACTGTGCAACCAGAAGGAGGCAGACTGTAAAATGATCGAAGCAGTGAGCAACATCGAAACACTGATCATTACATGAAGAGAAGGACAACAGTGAAAGATAAGAAAACCCAAACAAATGCAAGACCGATTCGCCATTGACAGTCATGTTCTTGGGGTGGTTCAATGGACAAACAATATCACATCTTATTTCTAGCTTTTGGCCCAAAATAAACACAATGAAAATATCAAGTTTGATTGGTTGAAGCAGATACATCCACACATACAATCTAAGTAAAACTAAAACACGCACATTACAAGGGGACAGAGACGCCATGTCAAATGGAAAAAAGAAAAAATGCACGATTGTGGTGTTGATCTGAGAAACCCTGTTTTATTATAAAAAAATAAAGCATTTTCAAATTGTATATGGGGTGCACTCACCCACCCTCCACCATTCATTAAATCCATCCGTCCATCAATGCATCTTTTATTTTCTACTACAACCCTTCTTCCTGCCAGATCTTCACCAACCCAAGCTAACTTGAGTCTTGGCCGCTCGAATGACGAGGTTTGCAGGCCAAAAGCTATGACATCATCCACCCCTACGGAGCGAACGCCTTGACAAAGCACCGTGCACAATCCTGCTTTCATGTGTTTGTGTGTAATTCAACCCCCCCTTAAAAGGGGCTTCCTTGTTTTCCTAATGAAAATGAACCAAACAGACCTGCAAACCAAGCAAACATGTCAAGAAACTGCTACATTTTAGTAAAAATTGGGTTTTCGGCCCTGTCCTGTGCTGGCAGAAAACAAAATAAATCATGTTACTATCTCTCCAGATGTGCAAATTGCAATATTCTTTTAAGTAGAACTTAAATATCTATTTATAATATGTGTGGTATGTATACACACACACACACACACACACACACGCACACACACGCACACACACAAACACTCACGCACACTCACACAAATATTCTACAGATCACTAAAATCACTACATGACTGTTTTCACATACGTTCGATGAGTCTTGGGGGACGGGACTAAAAACGTGCTCATGTAGTCTTACGCTCTCATACAGTAAGATAGATATAGCATTTTCAGCTCTATACATGTTAATGTACAAAAAAATACATGACATATTTCAACATGATTGAAAATTACCGTAACCGTGTACATGTGTATAAGCCCGTGCGCAGCTGCACACAAACTCGCATGCGTGCACGACCACATACATTGCTAACAAACAGGTATATGACACCCTTCGGTCCTCCAAAGATTTCTGTAGCCAGAGTTTCTCACTTTCACGTCAACTCTCATATCTCTTGTAAATATATAAACAGTCTCTGTATTTATTTCCATCTACATTCACACTTTCATATGACTCTTTTTGCTTTAAATGACTTAAATGGCAGTTGTTTAAATGGCCACGGCCTCTTGTGTCCGCCTTTACTCAAGCCGTCAGCTTGCTTCAGATGGCTAAGCCAATCAGACGCAATGAAAAAAGTGCTTCCTTTAAAGCAGTCCTCTAGGGGACAAAATCTCATTGTTTGCTCTTTCATCAACAGTTACATTCATCCTTTCACGGCGACCCTTGTGAGCAAATCACCTTCCCACAGAGTGCCACACAACATCAAATTCATGATACGGCATACAGTACGGTGTTCATGTTAAAAGATCAACAGAAAATAGTAGTAGCAGTAATAATAATAATAATAGTAATAATTAATATAATAATCATCATCATTTGACTCAGTTGACTATCAGCTAGTGAGCATGACAGGTGTTAACTAAGTGCTTCAGGACAACACTCATCTCATCCTCCTCAGACAACTTTCGCTCTCTTTCTTTCGAAATAATCTACTTTCTTTTGTTTGAACAAAAAACAGGTGAGACTGCACTAAAAACAAGGGACTACTCACCACTGTGTTTGTATCAAGAAAGAACCCATCCTGTGTCTACGTAAAAAATTACCCCTGATTGCAAGGTTTACACATTCATCACAAAAAAACAAAACAAGAAAAATCTACCCATCAAGGTATGATGGGAGGGTTTGAAAAGTGAGACAGAAAATTAAAACATGCAAAACTACAAAAATAGTTAAATAAAAGGTTAGACAGTTGGATATATAAAAATAGACTCGTCCATCTTCCCTGTTTAAAATTATAGTTTCGTCTTTCAATGGGGCAACTGTCCCCGCTCAATGACATCATCTCTCTTGGCCGGTACCATAGTATTTGGAAACCTCTTCTTGCATTTCAATAAATGTTAATATAATCTATACTAGTCTAACTGCGCTGATGATGCTGCTCTATATTGTTAGGATTGATTTGGATAGTCTCTTTTAGTCACAGTTAAACAAGATGGCTGACATCATGTAAACTCCTGCAACCAGTGGAGGAGTGATTTCCGTTCTGCCACCATTAGCAATTTTCATTCACACCAGTTGTTCATCTTCCCTTACTAACATTTTCAGGTTCACTCAGCAGGTGAATGTTTAAATTGCCACTAGGTGTAGTTGAACCAAGTTTGTCTTAGGACATCATAGGTGAGAGACTAGAGAGACTTAGCCTTGTTAGCTGTGACTGATTGTATATACTGAAGCCTTCAGGATATCATGCAGTGCTCAGTTGTCTCATTACCTTCTCACCTTGTACTACATCTGCCCTGAATTTGACCAATCAAATAAATTGCACCAATTGTTTGTGTAATATTGAATACATCTATTACAATGTTAGAAGTGATCACGTACACACTCAGTCAATTTAGCCTTTAAGTATAGTAATCTGGATAGAAAAATCAAATCAGAACTAAAAAAAAAAAAAAAACATTCTGAGGGCAAATTTTGCTTTTAAAATCTGACAGTCCAATATGTGTTCACTTGCCAATATTTGATCTTCCTTCGATACTGATTTTAACCTCTTGAGGGATGAAGGAAGGCTTGGGGAACGTTAAAGGGGGCTCTCCTTCAGGGTTTTCTACTTTGCAGCCCTCAGGGGCTGACCACCTCCTTTTACGGCCTGTGGGTTTACCACCGGACTCTGATTCAGTGAGTGGTGGTGCTTTGCAGATGTCTCTTTCGCTAAACCTCAGTTCTCCATTCTCTCTATTGCCTTGACCGCCTCCACCTCCCTGATCTACACATTGCCCAAGTCCATTTTCCTGTTCTGAGTGCCGAACACCTCCACGTGTGCCGCTTGAGAGTGCTTTGGGTGGTTTAAGGGGTGGACCAAGGGTAGGCGCATCCAAGACTTGCCCCTGGCTCTTCTTAATGGAGCCGTTCCTCAGGTTTTTCAGGGTGAGGGAGATGCAGACGTCACCCACTGAAAGCTTGGTGCATGGCAACTCGAGCAGCTGGCTAGTCCGTTCTGGACAACAGGATGACCAGCCCTGGCCGAACACAAAGAAAGGATACTCTACTAGAACCTCCACGCTGACCTGCAAGAAAAAAAAGGGAGGCAAAAAAAGAGGAAATGGAATTCACACAGTAGAAGTCATGCACAAATGCCTGATGATATGAATGAATGCCTTTGCTAAATAGCATCTGTTAATCAGAGCCTCTCAAACTGACAGACTTTAGAACTGCTTTTGAGTGGGTGGCCCCATCTCAACTCCCAGACAAACGAAGCAGATTTTTCATACAGCCTACTCACAGCACAACAGAAGGAAGCAGAAATAAGGAATGACTCAATTCTGTCAGTGAATCCCACACAAACTAAACAAAGATGCCATGGGGACAACCAGGGGAGGGATTATGGAACAGGGAGATGATTTCAGATGCCAATTTACCCCACATCTAGTTACACTGATTGAGTGCAGGTGGAGTTCATATAGGAGGACATTCACACACTCAAAGCATATAAAAAAATAAACTTAATGACTATCATATGGTTATTCAAACAGATGATAAAAATACATGAAAGATGTAATAAAGTAAAGAAGATCCCTGGGCATTTGTAAAAGGCGTAAAGATTTTTTTCCCAGTGAGCACTGTTAAATATGAAATTAAATTAGCCATCTTTGGATACCATCTGCATATTATAAAAATCTCTTTAAGGGGCAAAATATATTGGCATATATTTCCACTGAAATTCCCCCTGTTGAGACAGCAGGATTCAAATGACTGTGATTCTAATGTGAATGATAACATTAAAAAATGCACTTTATATACCTAATAATAAACATTCCATAAAAATATACAGTAGAAACATACTTATGAGCATTTGAAAAATCATTGCAATAGTAATTTAGCAAAAAACAACCTGTGCTATCTGTTCATAGGGGTGGGCAACATAAGCAAAAATATATATTCTAGAAAACATTTATTTTGATTACAATATAATTACATAGGGGCTTAGCCAATAGTCAATTTCATTACATTATTTTTTCTAATAAATTCTTTTACTACCATGTGCCGGCGGTTCTGTACAATGATCGTATAAAAATGTATATAATTTGACACATTTCTACTGTTATTTCTACTGATACAGTATATCGCCCACCCTTATCCTTGTATATATGGGAAAAAGATGCTCAGGTTTGTCATCAAACATTTCTAGCAACTGTAAAGCAAAAATGTATTACCCCACCTGTGAGCGATGTTCTCCTACAGCAAACTGTATAATAGCGAAGTTAGGTGTATGACTGCTGTCGATACGCTCTACAGTGCTGGAGTCAATCTTCAGCTCATTGCTGATCTCAGCACTCTGAATGAAATCCTCCGTCTTCAGGTCCTCCACCCGCTTTAGTTCCCCATCTGCCAACTGGATGATGGAGCCCTTTGTGAAGTAAGGGGGCAGGGAAGGGGCTGAGGGTGGTGGTGGAGTCGTCAGCAGGCTGGCAGGGGCTGGAACCACAGGCAGATGCAGCTGGGCTTGAACCACAGCTGGGGCAGGGTGGGAATATAGGGCCGGAGGTTCAAAATTCTCCACTTTGGGGGCCGTTGAGGTGACGAAAGCATGGGGCAGTGCCGCAGACAAGTGCGTTGTGGTCGATGTAGCAGTATCGGTTCCACTTACTGGGATGATGACCGGCTGAGTTCCAGGGATGACCAGGTGCTGGGGTAGGCTGGTATGGTAGCTGAGAGGTTGTTGGTGCCCTGTGCCAGCAATGTAACCAATGATGGGCTGCTGGGTGGAGTAGAAATTGGTGGAGGGGAGGCCCAGGGACAGTGACTCTGTGGTGTTATGCGTGGTCTGGATAACTGCATGGGGAGACAGTGTGGTAACTGCTCCCTTCAGATTGTCCATAGGTGGAGGGGGAGGAGGAAATGGAAGGGAGGCAGAGGAGGAAGAACAGCGGGACACAGGTTTGCCTGCACAAATCCCTCCTTTTTCAGTGTGGGATGTTGGGGGAGGCAGCTTGTCCAGTGAACCTCCGGGATCAGCAACACTGGAGCTATGACTGTTTGGAACCAGCACCAACGAGGTCCGCATGGCTGTACTGTCCTGCGCATAATCAGCAGGTAGCACCACATGCCGAGCCTCATAGTGACGTGGGCTCTGCTGCTGGTGAATATGGTGCTGATGGGAGGAGGAACCCCCTTTGGCAGTGCTGCCCTGCTTCCCTGCACTGGACTCGGGAGATGGACCAAAGCGTCTGTCCTTTTCCAGCTCTCCGTTCAGCACCACCCTGGACCTTGTCTCCTCTCTCTTGGGTAAAAGTCCATCTGTGTACTGAACTAAGACCTGCGAGGGGCCACTGAGGGGGAGCGTGTGGTGAGGGTGTAAGTGTAGAGGCAAGTGAGCATGGGGTGATGGAGCAGTCCGAGGGGATACGCTTAGAGGAGAACCAGCAATGTGGACGTATTGGGTGGAGTGGGCTGAAGAGGTGTTGTCAGTTGAGACCAGGCCTGAACGGCCCAAATTATGGTGATGGTCAATTTTGGATACTGGAGAAATGGAGGTGCTGGCATAAACCTCACGTTGTGCGGTAGTGGTGGCAGCCGAATGGGGAACTAGTGGAGAGATGTAGCCAGCATATGGTGTAGTATACGGAGAGCTGATGAAATGTAGATTATGAGGCAGGGGTGTGTACTGGATGGTGCCAGTAGGCTGAGAGAGGGGTGACGTGTACACTGCAGGTATTGTGGTCACTGTAGGTAGAGCTCTGGTTGAGTGCGTGGATGAGGAAGGAACGCTTTCAGCCATGGCTGACAATGGTTTGTATTGAGGCCCCTCAGGTTCTGCGGAGGTGCTGATGTGCTGCCGCCCTCTGTCATGTCCGCTTGCCAGACTGGCAAGCCAGGCCAGGTTCCCCCCACGCTGGCTATCACTTGCAGGCGCCATCACCATAGGCCTAACCTCTGAGGGCAGAGTGCTTGCTGGGATTTCACGCTTCTTTGGAGGCAGGCATTCATTGCTCCGCTCCTGGTTTGACTTCATGGTGTCTGAGAATCTTGTACCACACTTCCCCCTGTCTTTTCTGGCTCTTTTCCGCTCCCTCTTGGTCTCAGCTTGTCTTGCTAACAGAGTGTGCCCTCTCACTGATTGGCTCGAAGCGAGGATGGGGATGGGGTAGAGAGGAGAGTGGTGGTGAGAGGGGAAATGTCCTGTGCCTAAGGTTGGATGGACACAGATTTCAGTCTTAAGCAATGGAAGTCACACCTGCTGTGGGAGAGCGGTCCATGCAATTCATGTGGAATCATTTCCCTCTGAGAGCGAGTCTCCAGGACAGCAGGAAGAACCTGAAAAATAACAAAGGCATTATTAAGGTTATTTCTGTTTTAAGACAGGCCTATTTAAACTCTGTCAAGACACTTTAAAGTAAAAAGCTAGTTCAGTGCATTCAACAGCTTTTAAAAATACCCCTATACATGTGAGTATGCATCAGTATCTTATGGATAACACTCATAGTGTGTGTGTTTGGAGTATGTAAGTGGACCACCTGTAGGGCAAGATGGAACACACAGTGTGAGCATCATTGATAATGAACCAGCACTGCACTCAGGGCCTATTTGAAACCAGCAACACATTCACCACCATGCAACACACAATCACAAATTAGACTGGAAGCTCATCTACTAGGCTATACTGTGAAAACGTGATATAAACGTCTTACAGTTTAAATGGAATAGCATTCGTAACCCATTTTGCTTCCGTAACGAGTCATTTTTCTAAAAAAGGATTTTCAAAGAGAAAAAAGGTGTAAGCAGGGACTATTTTATCTATCACGAATTGACTGAATTGTGAAAAGTGGGTGTTTATATGGCATTATGATAGATGAGATAGATTTGAATTGACAAATGACTTGCTTTCAGTATTAAAGGTGAACTAAGTAACTTTTTTTACCTTAACTGAACAGCTTCGGAGTCATTGGAATGGTTATATTACTTATTTCGGGTTGAATGGTGGTCGTTTCGCACCCCCCTGGTGCCCCTGAGCGGAAAATGCGCACTTGCAACTTTGAGCCGGCGGGCCGCCGGCCGCCGCGTCAGTTAGTCTCGCGTGATATCAGGTCTCGCGATGTAAACAATTGCTTTACGGCCAAAAGAAATCTGCTAAAATGCTGTCATTATTGCGCTCCCTCACGCTGTTCGAACCCGAATGAAGAAGACGTTTTAAAGAATGTCCCATCTGCTTTGATGTCGTTGATCTACTAGCCTCTGGTGTCTGAGAATAGTCAACGAGTTTTTACAACAGTGTTGTCAAATATCTATTCCGAAGCTGTGGGGGGAGCTCTAGAGAGAAACCTGCGAGCAAAAAGCCAGAATACAGCGAAGAAATCCCGAAGTTACTGAATGCTGCTTTAAATGACTACATTAACCAACAGCCCACATTTCTTAGGTGACATCAAACAAAAGAAAACATTTCAGAGATGAAGCAAGTCACATATTGATGCAAGATTACAAACAGAAATGTTTTTTCTTTGGAATAACATGCACTAATGAATTAATGAATGCATACATAAAAACTTTCTAATTGGATGGATTTGATGTTAACTTTAAGAGCTCTCCATCAAAGTAGGAAGCCAGTCCCTTTTTCTTCTCCCTCCCACTCTAGAGAGTATGGGGATACACGTGACGAAACAGTGATGTTGTGCAGTGTTATGGCTTGTTTGACATTTCTCCCTGAGCTCTACTGATTGGACCCATTCAGCTGCGTCTGTTGTCCAGAACTGGTGGGAGGGTGGTTTTGCATGATAAACAGGCCCTGATGATTTAACAAGTGTCGCAGTGCTATAAAAGAGCAGGCGGATCTTCTGTGAGGGAAACCTACCCTTTAAGCCGGTCTGTATAGCGGCTTCCTTTTTTGTGTGTACGGTATGCCCCATAGTATTACTATGATGTTTTAGATATGTACAATGCTAGCATCATGTTTTTTGGACACAAAAGTATCTATGGTTTACTGGACATGACACCACGCTAATACTGTACTATGGTAGCAGTATAGTATTCTTGGATGTATCTTGGAGTAACAGGTATCAGATGGTAGTACCATAGTATATGCAAGTACCATGGTAATACTATATGATGCACTGTACCATGGTGTTGCACAATACTATGCTTGTTTAGACATGGCAATGTATTCTATGAAGTATGTAGCATGAAGAACCAGATAAATGACGTGGTATATGAATATGGTGATCATTTAGAACCATGATGTATATCAAATTACCATGGTATTACCATCCGATACCATCACTATATCACTGAAGTGTGCCTGTACAAACTCTATTTCCTCAGACAATGTTTTAAAATTGGACAAAATAAGAAATATAGTTTTGTTCAAAGTTTATGTTTAGGTTCACAAAGTTCATGCCATCACTTAAAGCAGACACAACAGCCCTCAGCTGATTACAAACAGCAGGAGCATGTCCGCTCTGTTTGCTCTTAAGTCAAAGTAGTGTAGAAAGGTTACACAACAGCTGAACATCATTGATTGACGCTATTGACATTGAGCAGGGTGTTTATTCTCAGCACTCTCTCAATCAGTGTTTTCTTCCTCTTTTTTCTACTTTTCACCCACATCCAGTTACACTCTCATTCCTTCCCTTTGGCACATATATCTTTTCATCTCTCTTTGCACCACCCCCAACCTCTCTTGTAAGTCTTTTTCCTTTACCATAATTTGCATCAGACAAGGGCAATCAAGCGTGTTAATAACCCAATTATCATAATCATTTTAATTAATGATTTAAGTAATCATGCATGGTAGATGACAATATTATCCAGATGGTATTATAACTTACTCTAAAGGCAATTCTAAAGGTTTAAACTGGTCTCTGCCAGGTCCTTGAACGCTTGCGGAGAACTAAAATCTTTATGATGAGATTATATTTGAAAACTGATTAAAATGGTAATCAGTGATTCATTGTTCCCAGTTTGATGTACGATACATCTCGGTTTAGTCTCTGTCTGCAAGAGCATATGATATGATATATGCTTCCCATGAATTAAAGCACAACCAAAGACACTCTTCTGCATTTGAATTTGTGTACTTATCAGCCACATATATAAAAAATAAAATCAATAAGGTATGAAAACCTTGGGGGAAAAAGAAGTAGCAGAGAACTATGAGCTGGACGGCTCTTTTCATGGATAACTGCAATAGGTACCAAGAAAGTTCTCTATGGTTAAATTGTACTTCTTTGTTTATTTACTAGTTTAAACATCTCAGTACATTTTTGTGGTTGTTGTTAGCATGTCATAGGTCAAAGAACATGCGGGTAAAAGGACAATGCCACCATGGCACGTGTGGAATGTACACTTCCAAGAATGTACTGATGACTAAGTACAAAGCATGACTGGTACTAAGACTATGTCCAAACTATGGAAATCAATGGGGTCAGGTTACCGACATTCTTCAAAATATCTCATTTGTGTTCAGCAAAACAAAAGAAACTCATACAGGTTTGGAACAACTTGAGGGTGAGTAAATGATGACAGCATTTTCTTTTTTTGGGGGGGTGAACTATCCCTTTAATAAATATTTAGATATATTTATCAAAATGACACTAATAAAAATGGCAAACATGCACAGCAAAATTACTAAAACTTTAACTAAAATTTAAATTAATACAGAAGTTGGAGCCATAACCTTGTGAGTATCCTTAATATCAACCTGATTTTGAGTCCCAGCTCAACCTCAGGTTGATAATTTCTCATTCAAAAAACTGTAACAAAACAAAAAATAATATACAAAACAAATACAACAAAATATGAGCTCAAATAGTGTAGAAATCACAGAGCTTTTCAAAGAAATCTCAGAAATTTTTATAACTATTAGCTGTTGTTTTTATCATCTCATATTAGCCTATATTATTGTGAAAATACATTGAGTATTCCTAATCCTAAAAATCCTTTTTGTCACACAGCAAGACTATTTAAATGAACAGCAAAAAAAGCAAAAAGGTTTTTAAAAAAATTCATTAAAAATACATTTACATAAATAATCTAACAATATTATGCATTTTTTATAAATCATTTAAAAAAAAAAAATTATGTATCATTATATAATATTATACAGAGTATATACATATAAAATATATATAATATAATAATAAATTAATATACATTTATAATTAATTAAATTTTAACCTAAGTCTGACAAAAAGTGAATGGAAAAGTTATTTGCCAAGTTCAAGTCCCAACTTGGTTAATTTCTGATCCTGTTTCGCTCTCTCCTTTCCTATCACTATCTACTCGACTTCACCCATCCAATAAAGGCAAAACATATAACTCAAAACTTTGAATGAGAAAATAATTGACAGTACAAAACAAAACAATTACAACTAAATATCAAATCAAATCATTTAAACTCTGTCCAGCACCAACCCCAGGGAAAAAACATAATAAAACTCAGTCTGTCAAACTGACAGATAATATTATAGGTATCAACCTCTATGGACAACTGTGACTGTGGCTGCATGCTTTCGTAGTATGTATTAAATAGGGATGTTTAGTACATACTACGAAAGCATGCAGCCACTATATTACAAAGAAAAGCAGAGCAGAAGAGAAAGAAGGCCACAGTACGAGAGAGAGAGGGAGGGCGTAGTATATTCTCAACTCAACTGACTGCAGCTTACACATTTCTATAATGAATGTCTGATACTGTAGGGAGCCAGTTAGGATTAATGACACTGATGCAAATGGCTGGTATTTTGTGTATACACACACACACACACACACACACACACACACACACACACACACACACACACACACACACACACACACACACACACACACACACACAAACACACACACACGCACACGCACACACACACACACACGCACTCACAAACATGCCTCAGTGTGTCGCTGTGGTATCCCGGGGAAAGCCAAGTCCTAATCTTTCACAGTTGGGTCCTCTCAGCCCTGCCTGCTTATCCCTCAGGATTAAACCCAACACACACACACACACACACACACACACACACACACACACACACACACACACACACACACACACACACACACACACACACACAGAGTCAGTCAGTCATATTTATAGAGCACATTTAAAACCAACAGCTGTTGGCCAAAGTGCTGTACAAAGTGTAAACAGGTATCCTAATGAGTAAACATAAAACACAGAAATAAACAATACACTACAATTTATACTACTAGGTCCACTTATGACCATAAGCAACAGTAAATAAGTGGGTTTTAAGCAAAGATTTAAAATCAATGTATGTTGGTGCATTCTTTATGTAAGATGGCAGATTGTTCCAAAGCTGTGGAGCGGCCACTGAAAAGGCACAATCTCCTTTCAATTTTAAACGTGTCCTTGGATCAGTCAGCTGTAGACTACTGGTTGACCTAAGTTTTCTAAAAGCATTATGGTGGGATGAAAGGAGATCAGAGATGTGTGGAGGAGCCAGTCCATGCAATCCCTTATAAGCAAACAATAGTGTTTTGAACTCAATACGAATGTTGAGTAATGTTGGAAGCCAATGGAGAGAGAACAACACTGGCGCGCACACACACACACACACACACACACACACACACACACACACACACACGTACACACGTACACACAGCAGGGAGGGAGCGAGCAATCTACTGACCTACATTAGCGAGAACACTATGCTACACCTACACACACACACACTTGAAAAATAGCAAGCACATAGCAACAGGAGACCAGCACAGAGGCTCATTCAAAAACTCATTAACACACACACAACACACACACACTCAGACACACACCTCCACTGCTTCCTAACTGTAAACTAAGAGCGTAGTGAGAGTTGAGAGAGAGAGAGAGAGAGAGAGAGAGAGAGAGAGAGAGAGAGAGAGAGAGAGAGAGAGAGAGAGAGAGAGAGAGAGAGAGAGAGAGAGACTGCAGTATAAAAGCCTTGTCAGCTGGATCTTGCTGAGCGCACAAGGAACAGAACAGTATCAGATGACCTGAAACCTAAACTTATTGTCCTCCATCAGCCCTGGCAACACTATGAATCACGTCCCCAGGGCCTCAGAGCCACGGAGAACCGCGGGGACAAATCAGAGACATTAATCAAAGACATTCACTATGAATCTAACACAGACATGAATGAGAAGAAGCATGGGCTCTCCGAATGCATTTCTCTCCATAAAAACCCACTCGCACCGCAATAATGCAGCACAACATGTCATCCACTGAGATCTGTGGGCTCCATTAGTGGGTCAATGGGAGATGACCGTGAGGATGACCAGGTTTAAGTCAATATAACCTCAGCATTATTGACAAGAATGCAACTCTGTGCACACAACCAAACACATTGATTTAAAATGCAAAAACTTGGAAACAACGATCACAATAAAAATAGAACCATGGAAGGCAATATATAATGTATTACATTTATTTTTATACTGTGCGTGTCATGCTATACAGTAGTAACTAATATTATTTCAAACATAATTTTTCAATATTCTTGTATAATTATTAACCATGATTTTTATCACGTCATATTAATTGAGAAACTACATGAAATATTACAGTATTTCTAAAAACTGATATATCTGCAGAAAAACAGAGTTTTACATTTTAGAGTAAAAACCAATTTTCTGAAAGGACCTTATCCAACATTACCTTTAAACACAACATATTAACACAGTATTCATTGGGGCCTACTTTTACAGACTTTTTATTTACAAACTTAAAATTATAAATTTAATATATATGCTTTTAAAAATAAGTCATATAAAGACAGAATAAAAAAATATAATATAGATATGTATACTTAAAAATGTATATCTACATACTTATAATATATAAGATCATATTATATAGATATAAATATAAACGATATGTACTTATAACAATAAATAATACAATTATGTAAATAAACATAAATTAATTGACATTTATAATTTAATACATTTTAGCCTTAAACCAAAAGTGACAGCAGTCTCAAAACCTCTAGTGAGCTTATTACTTCATAGGTACTGATAAATAACAATAGCATAAAATAACAGTTTAGAATGCATCTAAGATGCTCAAACATGCTGTCTAGGCAAGTGGCTCACAAGCATTTAAGACACAACCTTACTGTACTGTAGATCTTTCCACACTTTTCTGAGGCGCTTTCCCTTTAAAAGGTGGGCTGATACTCACAAACTGTCCCAGTGCCTGATCTCTACAATGAACAGCACAGAAATGGATAGAGCGAGTGAAACGGAGACAGGTTGTAAAGAAGAAACGTAAGGAAAGAAGAAACAGAACACTCTCAGGAGAGAGAGAGAGAGCTTTGTAGCTGCATGAAGAAGTGCAGCTGAATGACTTGCACTTTCAAGTCCAGAGATACATAAAGAACATGAATCCTAAAGACAAGACAGAGAAAGAGAGAAACTGTACTAGAACTCACTAACGTTTATGTGCCTTTAACGCTCAACCACTTCATCAATACCAAACCAGAGAACTTGAATTACAGTACACTGCATATCTTTTGGCATTATCATCAATCGAGTAGAGTTTTGGAGTCTTTACTCTAGCAATATGCACATATTACACATAGTTTGTTTTGCTTTAAAAAGCAGCTTAATGCACCAATGTGTTGACTACTAATCATCTGAATCTATTTTATAAGTTCAACAAAGCAAGGATCTTTTTAAGTAGCACCTGAAAGCTGCAGTAATACCCTTGGCTACAGTTGAGAAACACACTGTAACTATAACAGAGAAGTGCTAGACACAAATAGACATGCACAATCTCTAACATACATGCATTTGAGTAAAACACATTGTAGTGGGAGTGCGTAAAAGCTTACCTTGTTGTTCAGAGAGGCCATTTGAGTCGCTCTCTCAGTCTCTCCCTTGTTCCCACAGGAGCCACACAGACACAAAGACACCCTGACACCTTACGGAGGTACAACGGTGTGGCCGGCGTGAACAATGGCCCTTCCTGTTCTAAGTCATGGCTGTGGACAGACACTGCCCCCTGCCCCTCCGGGCCCCGTGTGTCACACAGGAGCGCTGAGCTCTGAGCCCTGCCTGCAGCACTCAAACGTGCGTTATGCAAGGCCAAGCCAGGCCATCAGTTCTCCCCTCCCTCTCCCTCGCTCGCTCGCTCACTCACTCGCTCGCTCAGCTCCTCCCATTCCTCACCTCACTGCGCACCATCAACTTCATCAGGTATTCATTCAAAAAAGACACATGCCAGCTGGCAGCGTGCCCAGACTACACTGCTAAAGAAAGAGAGAGCGAAATAATGAAAGAGAGGCAGAATGAGGGAGGAGATCAGGGAGAGAGGGAGGGATGTACAGAAAGACGGAGGAGGGAGGCGAGGGAACGAGAGTACGAGGGAAATCGAGAGAGGGGGAGTGAGCGATTGAGATTAAACCAGAGAGAGATGAAGAGATACAAGGCGGTTTCTTCTGCACTTCTATGTCTCTGAGCGGTTGATTATTATTCAAACTAACAGATTTTCTTTTTGCGAAGCAAAGATCACATTAAATCTGGAAACTTTTCAAATGCTCTTTTTTATGTTGCTATAGATTTAATTGCTTTACTCTTTTTAATTCATCACAACATTTCACAAAATCTATTATGAAATGATCTAAAGAGTAAAACCAGCACTAAGCATTACTGCTGTAAATTATTTAGTTTAAGGTCGGTGATATTTTTAAATGTTTTTGAAAGAAGTCTCTTATGCTCACCAAGGCTGCATTTATTTGAAAAGAGAAAAAAAAAAAAACACAGTATTTATACCAGTGATGGCAAAGCTGAAATTTCAGCTGATTTGTTGCTCAACAAACATTTCTTATCATTGTCAATGTTGAAAAAAAGTTGTGTTGCTTAGTATTGTTGTGGAAACTGTGATACATTAGATTTAAATATTGTGTAATATTTGTCTTTACGGAAACTTTTGATGAATTTAACGCATCCTTGCTAGATAAAAGTGTTAATACTTTATATACTTTAATAGCAAAAACACACAAAAAAGAAAATAAATAAAATATAATACTCAAATTACAACTGTGGCATCATACTTGTTGACCAAGAACACAACAGTGTCAGTAAATATCAAGCACAAAACATCAAAAACATTTTGGTTACACTTTAATTGTTACAGTGTAATTATACATTAAAGTACCGAATAATATTAATTTACAACGCACTAACTATAGGGTTAGGATCAGATTTGGTTTGGGTTAATTGCATGTAATTACTGTTAGCAAAATGTAACGTGTAACAAATACACTAAAATAAAGTGTTACCAATGTTTTTTATTTATTTATCGTGCATAATTTCTAGTCAAACTGAGTGTCATTTTAACTGTGCTATTTAGGATACAAACAATATGAAATTAGCCTTGGCAAGACTAATCTACCATTTGAATGCAAAAATGTATCAAATGTCATTTTCCATCACAGAATGATGTCAAACACAATACATCATTATCAAAAGTGTATTAAGGGGGTTTATTTTCTTAAAGTGCTTCAGAGCTTAAAAAATAGGCCTAAAGATATACTACTCTCCCTTACATGTGCAGTATGCACTCCCACACATAGCAGAAGAGCACACACAAACACAGACCCACACACACTTCCACGGAGAGTCAAGGCATTCCCCGGATTAGAAGCTCATTTCAGGTGAGCTCAATGAAAGCACAAGGGCATTTTGATGATTATCCCGTACAGCAACATCTCATCTAATTGGAGGTCTCTGAACCTCTTAGTTTCTGCACCATTTAAAAATCATATGCCATATAAATACTAGAGAGAACTGTTGCAGTTCTACTAACTCACCAGGAGGTGGTGCTAGAGACAGCAACGTCTCAGATTCATTGCTAAAGGCTAGAGTTTGTTTAGCTGACCTAGTTAGCTATGCAGTTTTGATAAATATATATTCTGCTCATTGGTTGTGAGGATGGTGCGGTAAGAGCGGACAACAGAAATGTCTCCCACAAAGGAAAAACGAGATTCACTCGTAAAAATAAAGGCTCGTTATTGGCATTGATGGTTCCAAGAAGAATTCCATTGAATGTTCCATTGCACAAAAGGCTCTTTATAGAGGAAAAAGGTTCTTCAGATTATTAAAATGTTCTTTACACAAAAAACAACAAAAAAAAATGTTATTTTGAACTTTGGTTCTTTTATTTTATAACTCCTCTTTTGGAACCTTTATTTTTAAGTGTTGAAAAAGAGGGTGACAGCCAGGGTTATTAAAATGAATTACCAAAAAACATAAATGTTAAATGAAAAAAGATATTTACTTGTTATATTTTAGGTTTAACTTAATGTACAAAAATGACAAAAAAAAAAACTATATAGACAATTAAAAAAACTAATGAAAATGATAAACATAAGTAATTATTAAAACTTTAAGATCAAAATGAAAAAGGAAAATATATAAAAAACTAAAATAATTGAACAATACTATGACAGTATCTCAAATGGTGCTAAAATAACACCAGTGAAAGCTCAAATGTCCTCTGTTTACGCTCACATTATTTAAGAAAACAAAGTATAGCTTAACTAAAGTTCTCTACCATGCCTTGAAGGAACATGCAGACATTTTCTGCATTTCCCACACTGATCCCACACTAGACTATTGTTGCTAGCTGAAAACATCCTCAAAATAACCAAAATATGGAATAAAGTACACAGAAGGGGTGCTCAGAACTTTGTGAATGATGATCGCTGAAGTTCTCCGTGCGCAGACTCCATGTGGGCCTGCCGACGAGTCAATTTAACGCACGACTGAACGCGTCCCTATGGGCCGTGTTATGGAAAGCATGAGGCAGTCAGAGGTTGTCAGTGCTTTGAGCTCGGGCTCGGTCATTAATGCGAATCAATCTGAAGCGCAGCGCATGACGGGCACGCAAGGAGTTCCCTTGTTAGGCAAGGGAGTGTGTGTGCTGTTTACAGAACCGCAGTCCACAAAACAAGCGGCACGGGAAGGTTTGCCTGTTGCTGTGGCAACAAATTAGCTATGCTCACCATTTCTGAGCCTTTGGGGTAATTCAATTAGTTTCGTGTGTTTACTCTGAAGCGCGTGCAGTCACCTGAGAGATTGATAAATGGACGGGGTGGGGGGGGGGGGGGGGGGGGGGTATCAAAGAGATACAGACAAGAGATTATGAGGACAGACAGAAGTAGAGTAGGATAAAAAGGCTGCAATTGCTAACTACCTGATAACATAATATCCCCTTGCATTATTTTTGCAGGAGATGAAGCTCTTTACAGCGGAGAACATCTTTCTCCTCTCTACAGATTGCAGTCATTCAGTAGGAGCAAAAGAGTCCCAATTTAAAGTCCCCATGAAATCAGAAATGAGGTTTATGGGCTTTTAGTATGAATATCTTAGTCTTAAGGTTATCTATAAGATAGTGTGCACCAAAACAATGACAAAATTTGCATTTAGAAGATGCAAGCACTCAAAACTTAAAGTCTCTCACTTCCGCCAATATGGATAAACGATTATGATGACATCACTTTGCACTTCAGCTTCTAATCAGATTTACGCTGAAGCTGCGGCTGAAATCAGTCACTTGTTCACACAGTTAAAACAAATGAATACGGTTAATGGCACATAGTGCACTATATAGGGAATAGGAAAGGATTCAGACAGTGTAAATATACTTTCTATTAGGGCGAATGAAGTCTGATTTCGCGTCAGTTTCACACGAACCGCCGCACAGAGATAACACAGAGTCGGCGAATACCACAAAATGTATCGGAACAGCTTTAATTCTTTGGAATCCTGTCATGCAAGTCATAAATTGTGATATATTGCACATTATTCAAGAAAGACTTTCAGTTCTTAAAGACTGTGAAACTGAAATGCTTAGCAACTGACAGCCAATCATAAACTAAGCGATGCTTGTCTCGTTAATTATGCATGAGCTTTGCTGTACAGTTGCAGAAACACTTCCTGCTTTTAGTTCCGGCATCTGAGGGAAGTTAAAAGGGTCGAATACAACAGTGCTGGCAAATGCGTAACTGGAGAGATACAGAATGATATTATATTAATTTTAAGATGACCAGAGCGAGCATTGTTGTGCTGTACTTCTCCAATCAATGTAATCAAAGCAATATAATATAATATAATATAATATAATATAATATAATATAATATAATATAATATAATATAATATAATATAATTATTATCCGCTATTATTTCAAAAGTTTAGGGTCAGTAAGATTTGTTTTAAAGATGTTTTTAAATAATAATTAATAATATACTAATTAAAATTCATTAAAATGTAAGACATTTTATTTCAAATAAATGCTGTTTTTAAAACCTTCTATTCATATTCAGCAGCATATTCAACTGTTTTCAACATTGATAATAATAATAAATGTTTCTTGAGCAGCAAATCAGCATATTAGAATGTGAAAATTCAGCTTTACCATCATAGGAATAAATACAATTTTAAAATATAAACAAATAGAAAAGTTTTTTTAAAATTGTAATAATATTTCATAATATTACTGTTTTTACTAGCTTTGATCAGCCTTGGTGAACATGAGACTTCTTTCTAAAACATAAAAAAAAAACTCACAGACCCCAAACTTTAATAATATAATATAATATAATATAATATAATATAATATAATATAATATAATATATTATATATATATATATATATATATATATATATATATATATATATATTAGATTAATAAATTAAAGTGTAAAAAGCCTGATAGTTTCAACAGTGAAAGCATGATCCCAGGTTGCATCTGGTCTTGACATCATCCAACCTAACATGGTGGATGCCCAGACTATCACAGGCACATCTATTTTAAACTCTAACAGTTTCTTTTATCAAATTACTTGGAAACCCGAGTTAAAATCATATCCAAGTACAACACTGTTTTATCCTTGACACATGCTGCTCGTCACAGTATGTATAAATAAACCTGAATAAAAAACTATAAATTCAAACAGCAATATGCACATACATTACGTTTTTTTTATTCATGCTTCTATAAATAGTTATAGTTCTGTTTGCCTAATGCACAAAATTATTGGTTTCATATCCCTCTGAATGCTCAGGTGTGATGCACTCTTGCCATCTGCCAAAGAATTAGTTCATTCCGTGTGAATCTGACGGAGCAGTGATTTAAAAATCCACTCAAATCTTCACAGGAAAGCTCTGCACCATTCAGTGGAATGTAACCACCCTCTCATAGCCAGATGCGTCCTTTTACATGCACGCACACTGAATGCTTTCAGACTGATATGCATTTTCACAAGCAGACCTGAATAGCAGCGAGCCTTTGATCGCACCTGCACGAGAGAGAATGGCTGTGACTCCCTCCGACTGTCTGCTGTTCAGCTGTGGCTTCCCTCTCTCTGCTTCAGTGTCACTGTGAACTCCAGAGACGTGTCGCCAAGGAGACACATCAAAAGCTCTATACATATGCAGAATGCGCACCCACGCATACATATGTGCATGAAAGAGGTCTCCCGCACAAGACTCCCAGCATGCACATTGCATACAGTACTACATTACTTTTAAAGGAATAGTTCAATTAAAAAAAGAAAAGAAAATTCTGGCATTACTTGCACTCATGTTGTTCCAAACCTGTGTGACTTACTTTCTTCAGTGGAACACAAAGGGAGATATTTTGAAGAATGTCCTGGCTGCTCTTTTCCATATTATGAAAGTGAATGGGGCTGTCAAAATGTTGCAGCATAAAAGTTTCATAAAAAAAACCTTTTGTAATACTTTGTAATACTTTTGTAATACTAAAAACAGTCCACATGACTTTGTAATACTTTAAATTTTAGTCTCATTTTGCAGTTTGACATTCCCAGTCCCCAGGTGAATTATTCCTTTAACCCAGTTCCAACAATCAACCACTTCTATGATCATGTGGAACATTCTCCCTTGCTTGTATCACCGTCATCTGGCACTAACAACCCAACAATGACTCATTAGCTGGGTGAATAGACAGATTGGCAAAGAGAGAGCAGCGCTACAGTCATACCCAGCATGCCCAGCAGCATTACAGAGTGGAGCATTAACCCCATACTGAGCCCTGAGGGGAGAGGAATGACTGCAGATTAACTTTATGTGCTTTTAACGTAAGAGCCCACAGCAAAATGTGAAGGCCGAATGCTGAGCTAACACCAGTGAGACTGCAACACTTCAGTCAGAATGAAAGTATTCAACTCTAACTCTATACCAAAAGAATCTTAACAATCTCAAACTTTTAAATGCTGAGTGCATATCATTTCATTATACTTTAATAAAAAAATAATTAAATGCCAATTTTAATATAAAAATCTGATTTGATAGCTAGTCATTGTTTTAAAATTGGTTTTGAAGTTTACAAAAATGACAATTTAATTAATTACACAAAAATATGAGAGAAACATAGGCTATAGATATAATTAGTCAAAATGTATCATGTTTTGATACAACAAATATATGTATGATCGTGTTATAATAAAAATAAAAAACGTCCTAAAGTATAGTAAATTCTTCTTTCTGTCATTCCCCTTTAAATCGAATTCAATTAAATTGTTAAATTCTGAATTTTGTCCTAACCTTGTTGGTGTGTTCAGTTCTATGTTCCTGAATGCTCCCTCCAGCACAGAGAGGCCTCATTCTCTCTTTCTGATAAGGGAATGCAACTGTAGCCGAACAGAAACTCAGACCTGTTCATTCTCTCTCAAGTCTGAGGGTGTAACTATAAATGATAAATGAGAGTGAGGGAGGGAGGTCTCTGAGGTCGGCCCAGTCAGTGAACAAAAATACTCACACACATATACATTATATATATATATATATATTAGGCTATAGTTATATATTGATAGCCTAGTACATGAATGACATCTATGATGACTGTTTTAATTAGCATGTCCGATCGGAGGTGCACATTGCCATGGTGCTTGTGTCATTCTGAAATAATACTAGCACTGAATGACCTCTAAATCTGAGTCACAGAAATGAATAGCTCTCCTCTCTCCACAGAGCCAGCTCTACAGAGCCAAAGCTTCAATTGAGTTCGAAAAGTGGAGATTAGATGCACATAATTGCAGACGTATGCCGGAATCTGGTTTCGACCTGCAATCGATTTCACGCGTGTGTTTGTCCTCAGCGCGAACAGTTGCCGGTGCCTCTGTGTCTTGTCCGCCGCTACCGCTCGATGTGTCCTTCTCGCCTTCACTCCATTCACAAGCGATCCTAAATCCGCCACTATGCGAAGTGTGTATCAGTGTGTGTGTGATGGATTACAGAGAGGCAAAGCACTGCTAAACCCCTCTATTACTCGATAATCCCACGGGAGTGTGTACACACGCTCACTAAGAACATGCAGACGTACTGACAAATACAGGCTAAAGATACACACGCTTGTGACAAATAAGAGGCAGAACAACACACACGCTCAGAGGAGACTGGGTTCGAGCAGTTTAATGGGTCAAGTCTCAAACTAGCATCAAAATATATTAAAAGACACTTTAAAGCAATTACACAATCACTAATACATAGAAAGTAATCAAAGCAAAGCGAAGCAAAGCTTACGTTTATAAGTATACTATTACTATTATGATTATTATTAGATATTATGAGCGCCATATTACACCAGCAATACATTTTTATCATTAAATATTTTATTCTTATAATACAGTTTTTCAATCATTTTTTTAGAAGTGATTACAACTATTCAAATGTTACAAATAATGTTAAAAAATGAATGATTATTATTAGGTATTATCAGCAGTACATTATTTTTAATATTAGGTATTGTGAGCAGAATATTATGATTAGTTACAATCTGATCCGATCAGTTCATTATTATGATCGGCATATTAAAAAGCATTCATTTGAAAAATTCTGAATTTTTATCATCATAAAATGTATTTTTATAATAAAATCTCATTTTTAAAAATTGTAAAGGGACATTTTGAATGCTTAAAAATAACATTAGAAAATCATGATTATTATTAGGTATTATGAGCAGCATATTATGATTAGTATTAGGTATTATGAGCAGCATATTACAATCAGCTTATTAGCTATCAATTGAAAGAAAAATGCAACTGCATGAAATTAGCTTCTAAAATTACTTGAAAATAGAAAATAATGAAAAATTCAAACTTGTGGCCAAACAATAAATAAACACAATTAGTGTGTGTCCATAGCACTGTAAGAGCTCTCTGCTTCAGTGCACCGCCACTCACCGTCCTTTTGCATGAAAGACCACCGACCCATGTAGCAGCATGCAACGCGCAGCCACAAACCTCAGAGCAACAGCCCATCATCACGACTGTACTGCTGAGAAAACCGACCCCTGCATACAAACTCACAGCTGCATCACGCCGAACCCACAAAGACAGAACATAAAAGTGGACCTCCACCAAACACACAAAAACTTTGCACCAAAGCACAGCATGAGGCCCTGTTCAAAGCCATTCACACACTGCGAACCATGCAGAGAAGTCTTTATGTTCCTGAGAGAGCAGGGCCACAGGACTCAGGAGGAAGGCTCTTTGAATTGTGGCAAAATGGGACGACGTGATATTGTTTTTGTGTGGCCTTGTTTGGCTCCGCCGTGGCTCCGCGGTGCTGGCCAAACTAAGACAGAATGAAGGGTTGGTTTGAGGACACTGCTGTGATCCATAACAATACTCACGTCTGCCCACACAGCACAGATTGGCTGATGTCCTGTACACATCATCAGGTCTGGGTCACAAAAATGTATTGGAAATGCTAATTTATGAATGTTACTGCATTAGATAACAACATACCATACCCAAATGACATCTTGAAAGAAATAATTCTAAAACTACATTTTGAGCCATCTTTTATTTTGTGTTTTATTTGTTTTATTCTGCTTTAAATAAAAGGTGCATATCTTAAACCGTATAGAATCAGCTTTAAAAAAACATTAAAATCATTTTGTGCCAAATATATGTGATCATTTGAGGGATCGTTATTAGTTACATTTTGCAGCATTTTTTTTTATAAATCGTTACTATAGATCAAATTCGACCTTTTGTCATTGTACGCACTGACCTTATTTTTGTGAAACACTTTGCGTGTAAATTGTGCTTTAGGTATCTTTCTTCAAAACAAATGTCATTTGGTTTGACATTTTGGTAGCACGTAAAAAAAGAAAGAAATAATAATTTAAAATAGATTTAAAATAAAAAATAATAAATAAAATAAAATTACATAAGGGTCATCGGAAGCATAATTCAAATCCAAAATCAGTTCAAAATCATAACACATTGTGCTGTGATCTCTCTGTTCAGGCTAAACAGAGTGATATCTCCTATCCTGCGAACGCTCTCTTTAGCAGTCCTGTGATCATTCATTCATGACCAATTAAAGATTTAGATAACACTGAGGTAATAAATAGAGGGTGAGAAATGAGCATGACGGGCCAGCTCCCCACACAGACCACCTAAGCCCGAAAACAGCACGAAACCCGATAGCATGAGAATCACACGACCTGGTGCGAACGAGAAAGAGACTATAGTGATAAATACAGCCGCAATGAAAGACCCCTGACGGTGCTTTGAGTTTATGTACGAGCCAAACAAATACACACTCTTTTATTCTTGAAGCTCATAAAACACATTTCATGTTTTTTCTGCAAGCACCACCAATGTCATTTTTGGGCATTTTGACCTTTGCTGTTGCTTAAACATGCCCTGTGATGTGGGTTACAAAGCAGAATATTGACGATTATTCATCGTGAGTAATCAGGAAGACAAAAATCCAGCAAATGTCAAACGTACACTCAATAAATCAGGATTGAGGTCGACCTGCAGCAACACTTCTCAGAATTTAACTTCACATTCATAGCTTGGCTCTCCTTGACCCTGTTTTCAAAGGACAAGGATTTTTAATATAACCTCTATGAACCTTCATGTTTCTATCCTAACAAAGTTGTTGGTTTTACGCAGAGAACGAGTTTGTAATGCAATTCATGCAACTTGACGCCACATATGAATTGTATGTCTTCTGCGTCGAGCTCCGCACCTCTGACCGCAAGCTCGTGCACACCGGCAGAGGGTCAGCGGGTCACCTTTCACACACGCCACCAAATCCCTGGCCTGTTGGGAGCTTGTTTGGAGGTATATAATTGATTTCCAAGAATAAGCTGCAGTCAAAAATCATCCAGGCTGGTAACAAGTAACTAAAGAGTTTGAAGATAATATCAGCATTTTTTTCAAGAGTGATGGAATGTTAATCCTTGTAAAAAACTATTTGTGAATGCATGCACTTAATTCACAGTGACGTCTAGATTTTCAGCAGTAACAGTCTGACCTCTTGACCCAGTCTGTCAGACATAAGACCTCTGCCACCTGAGAATAAGAGCAACAGTTGTTTGGTTTCAGGCACAGCTTAAATGAACCACTTTGGTGATTAAAAAGGCAAAAGCAAACATTTGTGCTCTTAAGTCCCTAAAGGCCATTCAGTGTAAGAGGTTGTTTAGAATAGATAAAGGATAAATGTGTGAATGTGTGTGTATTTAGAATGAATGTATTATTAGAGCGAGCATTAGTGCATTGTTGAGTATCAAAGTAATTTTTAAGGGAAGTCAGTTCACTCTGCAGTCATATTCATAACACCCCCAGGTAGTTATTTCTAACCATAACTGTACAGCTCCTATGCTTAAATAGGTAAAGCCTAATTAAATAATTCTAAATAAAGAAAAAAAAAGTTGCACTCAAAACTAAAAAAATATAATTTTACAAGTGAATTTAAGCATCACTCAATTATAATGTACAGTATGAAAAATGGATATTAATTTTGAGATTACTAAATAATGCTTTTTTTTTATTTACATAATTTTTTTTATTAAATAAAATATTTATTTTAAGTGAGCGTTAGATGAGAGCATTGCTAATCTAAATGTAAAAGAGGAAATAATAAGCATGAACAATTAAATATCTAATATTGGCCATAACAATACAAATAAAATATACAGAGGATTATTTGATAAATGAAAAAAATAATAAATAAATCAATAAAAACTAATAAGTGATATGGTACCAATCTATCATGCATCCAATTTAAAATCAGATATACAATATAATGTCCTTAAGCTTGAAACTCATTACAAAATAAATAAACAAATAAATAATAAAAACAGTATTTTTAGTTGTATGTATTTATAAACAGTTTTCCTCATGGGGACCAAAAATATGTCCCACAAGGTCAAAGATTTCTGTTATTGCCATTTTGTGGGGACATTTTGTCCTCATAACGTAGGGAATAACACACACACACACACACACACACACACACACACACGCACACGCACACACACACACACACAGAGAGAGAGAGAGAGAGAGAGAGAGAGAGAGAGAGAGAGAGAGAGAGAGAGAGAGAGAGACCAGTTTGAAAAATCCAGTGTCTAAATAAAGTACAAGATATGACCTTGACTACATAAACTACACCTGTGAGACAAACTCTGCATTCAAAATAGCCCCTATTAAGACCAATAATTATTTTATTTTTTAGCTCTAAATGAATATTTTTGTTCAGAAACAAGTAACTGCTACTCAAAAATTTGTAATACCGCCATATTGTCACAGTCAGCTGGTAATCCCTGCTGATTCCCACCCCTAGGTCAAAGGTCAAATGAGTTCTGGGAAGTTAATATCACAGCATTTCAGAGAGCTGGATGTTTATTCCTCTACCGTTCTTTCAATGTTCCAGAACCTTTGACTTCCAAGCGGCTCCAGCGAATGAGGGCCAGTGTGCTGAGAGACATGTTTATGCCAGCAGTGGACGATTCATTCTGAAAGTTCATTCTGAACCTCGAGCCGTTCAAAACTCTTTGAAAGAATGAAAACAGATGTTTGATACATGTCTGCATGTGAATGTTTGGAAAAAAAAAGATTCTAAAAGCGTGCAAACAGGTGCGAATGGGCACGTCTATGTGGATGGTGTTTATGCTAGTAATTTATTTATTCTCCCTCTTTCTAGAAAGCGCTCCACTGAGATCACAGTGTGAAAGGACACAGTTTTAAGTGCTGAGGGGGAGAGGGATTCAGGCACAATGGAATGCCACCACTACTCCTGCCAAGAACACTTTTCCCATGCGCCCAGGAGCCAAGACTTCCCCCAACAGCCAAGAATAGCACTGCTGTCCTCACCAAACTCTCACTCTCACACACACACACACACACACACACACACACACACACTAAGCAAGCATAAGGCTGGGTTCTGCAGCACCCAAACTTCCAATGAGTCATGTGTGCAGGACACACACCTGACAAAAAATGTATTAGGATACAAAGATCACAGATGACAAAAATTCACCCTCATGTTGCTCCAAACATGTGTTTGTGGAACACAAAAGAAGACATTTTGAAAGATGTATTTTGTCTTCCCAATGAAAGTCAATGGGGTCCAAACACTCTTAAAGAGGTCATATTATGCCCTTTTGCAGAGTCATGATCTTATTCTTAGGGTCTACTAGTAAAGGTTTTCATGCTTGGATGTTCAAAAAGCATATTTTTCCACATATGTGCTCTGATTGGACGGCTGCACCAGTGTCTTGTGGTTGGTCAACCGTTTCGAGTGTGTTTTGGAAATGTCACGCCCCTTACCATAACCATGAGTTTCAACATACTACTAATGCAACTCAACCAGGCATCGCCCCCTTTATTACACATGTCTTGGGTGGGAATTATTTATAAATGAGGAATATTGTAATGTATATATTCTAGGGCTGAACGATATTCTGTTTTAACATCGACATCGCGATGTGCAAATGAGCGATAGTCACATCGCCGGAACATGCGATGCGAAGGGTAACGTTAGTAGCACCCATAGTGTAAGAGAACGGTAGCACCAGGGTAGCACACAGTAAACACGAGTTTGTTGTATGGCTTTTTGCTGGGGTGACATACGCGTTCCGCGTGCCTGCACAGTGATTGTTTGCTCTGCCGCGCTCACGCTCACAGCCAACATTCACTGGCAATCCTATAGCTAAAAATGCGCGACCAAAATCAAAATCAGCTATTTGGGACTAGCCTATTTCGTCTACAAAAAGGAGGATGTTGACCAAAAAGAGGTAGGCTACTTTGCTGGAGTGTTATAAAGTCGTGGATGGTTGTCTTTTTTTAAAAATCGTTTCGTGTTCGCATTTATGAGGAAAAAACAATGTTACGTGAATACGTGACATTATGGACGCGTCACGCAACCGTTATGAAAGCCGCACTAAAAGACTGCTTTAAAACTTTCACAGAGACCTCAAACAGAAAGCACAAAGCCTTTCTTTAAAACGAATTTCGTTTTGTATTAATTGTATCTTAATTTTAATCAGTATTTCATTATCCAATTTATTTTCTGGATTTAATAAATAGGGCCTAGCCTAAAAATTAAATATAGTAGCCAGCGCCTGAACTGGAGATTAAGCTATCATCCATGAACCGAAACTCAGCATAAAAGGTAGTCTACTCGCCTCACACACCTAAAAATAACAATAATAATAAATATAACTATTATCTACAGAAGAACCATTAAAAACATTTTTTTATCTGTATGAAAAGTGCATTTCTCCCGATCACTGCTGCGAAGATCGCGAGTCAGTAATTGTCAACTTCATCTTTACAGAAAACACTTGTTTATTAATAAACAATTAAAATGTCTCACTGTAATATTTTACATATTATTAATCATTACTTTTGCTGGGTCTAGGTGCCGTTTACATGAACGCGTCACTGAATCAGCACAGAAAACATAATTTTTCGGGTCCTAGAACCTGAAGAACGTTAGGTCCTGTGTAGAACGTTCACCGAATTCTGAGAGAAATATGTTTCTGGAATAAAATATTAAGTGGCCTTTTTGTTACTTGTAATGAAGCTTGCTTATTAGTGAAATTATTAATAACATGGAATGGTAATTATTGACTTTAGCCTGGATTGATGGCTCGCAATATCGCGATATATATCGTTGGGAAAAAATATCGCGATGTAATTTTTTTCCCAATATCGTGCAGCCCTAATATATTCCCAGAAGAAAACTCAAGACTACAATCGAGGCATTTAAAAATCTAAAGAACCAGTATAAATAGTACAAATAACCTTCTTTAGGTTCCGTGGATGCTCAAGGTTCTTCATGGTAGCTTACCATAGATGCCAAAAAAGGACCTTTATTTTTAAGAGTGAAGAGAACACAGAAATTTGAAATCAAATAAGATTGAGTAAATGATGACAGCATTGACTATCCCTTTAATGTTTTCATAAGCACATCGCACTTTGATCTTGCAGATCCTCCACCTTTTTATAATGACATCACACTATATAAATGGACTCTGATGCATTCCAATGTGCTCTCAGCATCAATTTGTCGTCCATTTCTCTAGGCTATTTATTTATTTTCAAATGTCTTTTGAGAAGAAACCAACAGGAAAAACACATTGCCGAACCCAACCTTTGCCATATTAACACTTGACGGAAGATTAGGACGTTCAGAAAGCATTAGGAAGCGCAGGGTAAAAAACAGCAGTGTGAGTGTGATGAAATGCTATGCTTCACAAAGCGCACTAAGAGGCCAGTGACCTTTAACAGGATGAGAGCTTTTACTCTAAAAGCCCACAATTGGTTAAAGGAGCCATGGCATAGTAGAACTATCTGAGATGAAAAACTGAGCGAGCGAGACAGACACAGAAAAGAGAGCCTCAGCTCATGAAGTACTAATTTTCATACGTCTCTGTTAATTACCCTCAAAATGAGCTTATATCAAGCATTTAACAGGCCTGTCCGCGAGCAAGCACTGCCTGTCTGGCCATTTGTCTCTCGTATCCTGATTTTCTGAGTAGTCATGCACTGATATATTTGCCAGGCTTATTAATCGGCTCATATTTGGCCATTTTGAGATTATAACTGCGTCTGTGTGGCTGATTAATTTTGGTAGTTGCCTTTATGTCAGTTTCAGTATGGCCTATGATTAATAGACATTTTTTAAGCAACAATTTTACATTTTGTCTAATTTAATACATCTTTTAATGAATTCTATAATAAGGATATCAATTTAAGTGAAAAACTGAACTGAAAAATAAGCATGAAGAATCCTTTACATTGTATAAAATTATAAAAAATTCTCAAACCTTCTACATGGTAGTTTACTTCTGAATGTTGGCCAAAATCTGATATATGCACTTCAAATTTAGTCTCTCTCTACATTTTTTAAAACAAAAATATATATATAACTCTCTATATATACATAAACACAAATATTATACAGAAACAGCACTACCACATTTAAAAACGACATTTTTGCACTACAGTGTATATTCTACCAACAGGGGGCGCTTATGGGATTCATTCACAAATCTACCTAAAATCTGAGTTTGTGACCATAAACAACAGAACAGAAATTTCTGATCGACATCAGGCACGTAATGCACTTGAATTAGATTAGACCATGCCTACACTCTTGAGAACATGGGCCTGTTCACACACATCTCACATGAACATGTGTATTATTTGCTAATGAGACACTTGACTGACGTCTCTGAACCCGCTGCACGTGCACATGCCAGTGTGTGAGCATGCTACAGTAAACCTGTGTGTTACAGTACGCCTGCGACCGACCACGCTTCAAGCATGAATCATTAAAGCTGTGTTGTCCCAAGCGGTTTGCGCTAGCTAGCTTTTTCCTGGAGGTGTTTTACGTGAAAGCCCAGCTTTCAGCCCCAGTTGTGTTGTTTGGTAAACAGCTCTGTTGCTAGGCAGACCTATATTATTGCTCCACCAATCAGGGCCTGTATTGACGAGTGAATAGGACACAGCTTAAGCAAGAGTTATTTTTACAATTGCTCTCCAGATAATGCCCCTGCACAAGTAGTAAAATGCTAAATTAAAGGTCATGGCTATCAAAAGGTACACGTGTGTGTGTGTGTGTGTGGGTGTGTGTCTGTGTGTGTGTGTGTGTGTGTGTGTGTGTGTGTGTGTGTGTGTGTGTGTGTGTGTGTGTGTGTGTGTGTGTGTGTGTGTGTGTGTGTGTGTGTGTGTCCTGTAGTCATACCTCATTCAGTCGCCTCCAGTGTTTTAGTGAGTGTTGTGGCCCATTGAAGTTGTTACAATCCCAACACGGTTTGTAGTCTCAGTGCAGGCCTCCAGCAAAGCCTAAGGACACACACACACACACACGCACAATATTACTCAATAATACAGAGCTAGCAGCATATACACAGTCACCAATAGGACACACTCCTACCCTTGAATTTCCGTCCTGTCTTGAGGCCGTGAACTAAGCGATGAGTGAACATGATCCACGTACAGATGCACTCAGGTGCATTTACTCTAGTAGTCACACTCATACTACTGCAACTCTGTCATCTTGCAGCTCCACTCCCTTCAGACGCTCACAACACAGAACGGACCGCTATGGAAACCCGAGTAACAAGACAACACAAAGGCGGAGGTGTGGGTGTACAGTGAATGTGCTCTTTAAATAAAGACAGTCCTCATTAGAGCTGCTCTCAGATCAGAGTTGAGCTCAGAGGATCTGCTGCTTGACTTTGTTTGGTTTCTTTCAGTAACCACCTGCGGTATTCCATAAGGCATAAAACGGGAATGACATCACATCCCTCAACTCCCAGAAGCACAGATCTTAGATCAGTATTCAGGAGTAGGACTCCACAGCACAGATTGCAGATAGCAGCGAGGAAGCCGTGTATCATTTATCTCTGGGGCATTACGTGAGAAATAAACTGTTGTCTTTAGAGGTTTAGATAGCGGCAGTCTATTTCCAAGCGACATACCCTCTGCTTATGTAGCATTTGTGTTGCAACTAGGGATGAGCAAAAATATTTTTAAAAGTTGACTGGTCAACTAATCTTTCGTAACTGGGAGCCCTGTATAAAAAGGCAGATTTTAGGTTCACTTGAGCCTTATTTGCAGCGATTCATAGCAATCAAAAAAATCTGGAAAAAAAGCTAATACTCTAATGAATGGAAGAGAAGTTGGACTATTTTCAACTAGATATGACATCTTAAAAATACTACACTTGTGGCAGGATGCTTAAAAAATTATGATGCAATGGATAAAGATATCAGTCTGCATGTTTGTGGTTGTAGCAGAGGCACTCCATAAAAAAATAAAATGAGAGTTTTGTGGCTTTTAGTCCATGTCGTAGCTTTGAGACCATCTTTATGATAGTCACTCCTGAACGCTGAACAAAATCACTTTTAGCAGATATATGCATCACTTGTTTTTCACTTCACCTTTACACCAAAAAAACAACAACAACAATACATAAAATTAATTAATTAAATAAAAAATTAAATATAAAAAAAATCTTAAATAATTTAAATAAAAATATTATTATATTATAGAAATATATTACTATTTTTATATTTTTATTGACATATATATATATATATATATATATATAATTATTAATAATACAAATTACCAAAAAAATAATACAAATGTCAATTTATTTTTAAATATAATATATATAAGATTTTAAATAAATTATTGATTGAAAAATATTATAATTATATAATATAATTCTTAATATATATTCAACAGATATAAGAATTTCAAATTCAGTCTCTCCACTTTTATACCACAATATAATAATAATACTAATAAATAATATATATAAAAATTAGTGCTGTCAGTTAAACTCGTAATTAACGGCGTTAACGTCAACCCATTTTAACGGCGTCAATTTTTTTATCGCGAGATTAACGTTCTTTTTGGCCTAGCAAACTTTGCCGTTTTTTTCACATGCTGTTGCAACAACTAGTAACGTTAGAAAAACTACAACACCACACCGGATCTAGCTAGACCAGAAACAAAACAACAGGCACGCCGCACACACTTGTTTGGGTTTGCGAGCCGGCGAAATGGATGCCAATAAGATTCTGAATGGAAAGTTTACTTTTAAAAAGTTGCCAAATGGTTCAATTGACAAGACCAAAGTGATCTGTGTGTTTTGTCGTTGTGAACTGAGCTATCATCGCAGCACGTCCAGTCTGAAACACCACTGGATGGCCAAGCACACACACAGCTGATGCGAATTCTCTGATGCGATTATTTGCTCCAAGTGAGAATGTTAGTGTGAAATTGAACACTAACAGTATATGCCAATGTTGTTTAAAAAAAAAAAAAAAAAACATTTTCACAAAGCAAGCCGATCCATTTTTCCATGTTGATAAGAGCATTAAAATGAGAAAAATGGGACAAAAAGAAATCAAGGGACATTTAGACATGTCTATGACATTAATGCGATTAATCGCAATTAAATATTTTAATCATTTGACAGCACTAATAAAAATATTAAAAAATATTAATTAATATATCATTTTCATATCTGTAACCCATCCCCTAGTTGCAAAAAGGAAGCAGGTTTTATGGCATGAGTTGTGATGCAAATGAGGAAGAGGAGAGGTCATGGTTCATGTCAATGTCAATGTCATTTCATGCCTTCTTTGCAGTGATTAACAAGTATACACTTCTGCCATATCGTCCAATTCTGCAGATTAATTATCCTCTGTACTTCTTTGGCAACATTGTATTTTGGCAGGCATGCTGATAAAGCATCATTGATGAGAGAGATAGAGTGAGAGAGAGACCAGACAGATGGTCGCAGCGGGTGGGTGCAGTAAAACTTGTGACAACAGCCATTAGTGCTACCGGAGTCTGAGACCGAGGACAGATAGTGGGATGTGTGAACATGTGAACGAGGGAGAGAACGAGTGAGAAACCTGAACGCAACAGAGGAGAAAATGAAGACACAAGTGCTTTAGACAGTCAATACAACATCATATCTAGACATACAGACCGTGCTTTGCTTTGACTCCCAGTTTCCTATGTGCTTGAGAAGCTTAAAACCTATTTACATTCTTAAAGGGGTGGTATAATGCCCTTTTCACAAGATGTAAAATAAATCTCTGATGTCCCCAGAGTGTGTATGTGAAGTTTTAGCTCAAAATACCCCACAGATATTTGTATATAGCATGTTAAAATTGTCACTTTTTGAGGATTAGCAAAAACGCACCGTTTTGTGTCTGGTCCTTTTAAATACAAATGAGCTGCTGCTCCCGGCACAGAGGGTGGAGCTTCAAGAGCTTGTGTGTTAGCAGCTCCGATTACCTCACGCAGACACACGCTAAAATGTCTTTTATGTTTAAACCGGAGTCAGACAAAGATGGAGAGACTCAAGAAGTGACAACACGTAGAATGCAACAGGACGTCTCTGAATGGTTAGTTGATGAATTTATGTTGCTGATGTGGAGTTAACTATCTTCAATTAGCATATTCTGTCATGATAATCTATAAATCGCTCATATAGGAACTGTTGTGAGATGCACACAGAGTGACTTTCTATTGCATGTGAAAAGACGGATGCTACAGTTTGAGCTGACTCACAAATGTGCTCGACTACAACAAAACTTCCTCTTCTCAACATGGACTGCGTGTTCCCGGGGGCGGGGTTTATGTAAATTTTAGGGTTATTGATGTCACTAACCCGGGAGGAATGTCGTGTAGTCCCTACCAGCCGTTAGTTGTAGTCCTTAAAAAACTATTTCTGTAAAAGCAAATATCTCCTTTTGCTTTGAACTTTGAGCGTTGTAACTTTGCAGATGTTGTTTATGCTCAAACAGCAACATTACACACTAACTAAAGTTAGAAAAGTGAAATCATAATCAACCACCCCTTTAATAAATATAGTATGTGGTCTTAGAATAACATGCACTGATTCATCAGTTCATGTTATTCTAAAAAGATAAATGTTTGACAACTGTATGTTCAGAACAGCACGCTACCATAATGCTGTACACAGAATGCCAACTTTCTATTATGCATGGAAAATTCAGATTACTTACTAAATTTCCCAAAATGTATAGTATATAACAGCACACTGCATGTAATAGTATATCCAAAAACGCAATGCACTTTCATTAACAGTGTGAAGAACGTAATATTAACTGTGATTGTAAACATCTTGGCTCATTATTTGTTTGAATATTATAAAATGATTTCTGATGTAACAATGTAAGATTATTATTTGAAATGTTTATTGTTGCAAAATGCAAATGTTCTCACAGTTAAAAAAAAAAAAAAAAAAAAGGTTGCCTGGGTGGAGAAAATAATGTTAACCAATAAAATCAAGAAAATAAATATAAAACAACTAAATATTCCAGAAATATTTCACATTACAGAAGTTAAATGCTTCCGAATGTTGACTCACGTTGTCCTTGAGGATAATAGAAAAGCAGCCCAACAACGTGAATTAATCATCGTGAGAAATCTCAATGGTCCAAAATCGCACTCTACAAAGCTGTGTAATAAACATCAAATATGTTCTGAGTCTGGCTGTGACTGTGTGGCGTCACACATTTCCACAGACAAATTGTTGATGGAATTTTGTCGTGTTTTGCAGATTTTTGTGGTGGAATTAACCTGTTGTAGTGCTCACTAAAACACACTGTTTAAAAGAGGATTTAGCTGCTGATTAATTGTCAACACCAATGCACTACATTAAACACACTGTAGATTCTACTGCTTGAATCTCCTACCTCAAAATGTCCACAACTCAGATGAGCTTCAGAGCGCTGCTACAACCACGGCGTGAATGATCAATCTAACCTAGAGTGATGAGGACATCTGTGTTACTACAGTGAGAAAATGATTACACCAAGCGCTGTTCATCAATAGGTAACCAAGCATGATACTAATTCCATTGAATCTATTTTGAATTTCCAGAAATCTGAGGTTAAACTAAATCTTGTGGCTGCATTCTTACTGTATATCTGAAGTAGCCTTTTTAGCATGTGAAAAAGACACCCGTAAACACAGTTACTGACACTTTAATGCCTTTTTCTTCTTTCAAGTGTCATGTGGTTGTGGCTGTGGCCACAAGTCATAAACAGCAATGGGGTAATTCTTGCAAGCTCAGTCTTTCAGTCATCGTCATTTAAACGTTTCCCTGAATGTCACTTCCCCTGAAGTTCCTATCAGCTCTAGGAGGCCAATGTGTTGGGTAAACACGGGTAAACAGCAGGGTCACTAAGGGTCAGTGTTTAAGGTGACATGTATGTACAGTATGAGAAAAATGCTTTTAAAAACAAGATGGTGCACTTTTACTTGCAGTCTCAAAGGACCCCTTTGGATTGGTTTACTATGTAATTTCAACAGTACCGTTTTCCACGTGTCCTCCATAAAGTGTTTCAGACGTGGCAGATGGACAGACATGCTGGAATGACTGAGACTGTTAAAATTTATAACCAAACCTAAAACAATATAGATATAGGAAGTGACACTAAGCGGAAACTGATTCTTTCAATTCCACATCTTTTGCCACCAGCAGAATTTAAATGAAATCGGCGTATCTTTTCCGTTTTCACTCTGTTATCACTATCTTTGTCAGAACCTGATAAGGGATCAGATCACATCAGCAGGGATTCTCTTCTCTGTAAAGACTTGCTGTTAGCTCTTAACTAACAGTGCATTTCAGCAGCGGGTCTAAACATTAAACTTTAACAAGCAACTCATATTGGACCAATTGAGCTACAGGTATAAATGAAACCTCAAATCATGTGGCTTGCTCAAGATAGATGAACATTACTGATCAGACTTTTGAAGGTGAAGGTTTTTCACCGGGTGGATAATAAAATTGTTGGAAAATATACCTATAGATTTACATTGACCTGTGGGTGGCATAGGACTTTTGACCGTCAATGATCTTTGCACTTAAGCAAACACAGCAAATATAGTTATTCATACCTACAGTTTTGCGGGAATTGCTGTTGTTTAAGGGGTTCAAAATGAAACTGTCTTGATGTCACATTCATAATGGAAAGGGTCAGCACATTTTCTAATGCTGCTTTGCCCTCAGACTCAAAAGCCCTTAATGTTACATGGGAAATGTCATATCAGACTGGAGAAAAATGATTAATTCAGACACATCTTAGATATCTAATATTGCCAGCACTGCAACTTGTTTAAGCATGCAAGCACTCACGCATACACAAACAGAATCCCTTTTCCCTGTACCTGTTTGTGGTTCCTAAAACAAGTTGGTCTTCTCAGATTCTGCTCCACAAAGTTCATTTTAGAGTAGTGTAGAGTACGTGTGTGATACACAACAGTACAGAGTGTAATGTTTCTATGTGCAGACATAGGACAAGCAGTAAGCCAATACCATCCTTGCAGCAAAGCTTGGTTAGCGGGGAAAGAGACAGAAAACAGAAAGAGAAGAAGAGTGAAGGACAGAGAGAATGATGGGGGATGATAGATCAAGAGGTTACAGGAAGGTTTAGGGGTCAGAGGCCTTTAATTGCCTGATTCCCTTCTTCCATGTACCTTCCTGTAACTTGGCCGGACCACATCTGTGTGAGCAGGGAACAGGATTAACTTTTTGCTACAGCTACCAATAGTGGGTTAATTTAGAAAATGTAATATTTCACATTTTGGTGATTTACTATCAGAAATAGTCACCATGTAAATTAAAAAAAGTTAAAACTTTAAAACTTATGTTATATTTTTGACTCGATATAAGTGAGTCATGAAAGATGATTCAATTACAGTATAATCAGTTGGGAATGATTCTTAAAGGGTCAGTTCACACAAAAATGAAAATTTTGTCATCATTTACTCACCCTTATGTTGTTCCAAATCTGTAGGAATTTCTTTCTTCTGCTGAACACAAAAGTGTTTCGAATTTTGGTAAGCAAACAGTTTACAGTAGCCATAGACTTCCACAGTATTTTGTTTTTCTACTCAATAGAACTCAATGGCTACTGGTTACCAACACTCTTCAAAATATCTTCTTTTTAGTTCAACAGCAGAAATAAACTCATACAGGTTTGGAACAACATAAGGGTGAGTAAATAATGACAGATTTTTCATTTTTGGGTAAACTAACCCTTTAAGTAGATTGTTTGTATGACTTGTAACACTGAACTGATAATTCAAACGGATTTGAAATGACATGAGGGTGAGTAAATGATGACAGAATCTTAATTGTAGCATAATCTGTTCCTAAAAACCTGTGTATTTATTCTAAAATGCATTGAACATGTTTAATCAGACCTATTAGATAATACAAAGTTATTTTAAATGTCAAATCAAGCATTCAAACATAATGATGCATGAATGCCTCATACCGCTGTCATAAGGTGCACCATATGCTTTGCACATGGAGTAATCATGGTGCTTTTCTTCTACAGATGGAAGTGTCATGGCCGACACCATCTCTTTTCTCACCGGACAGAGAGGAAACAAGATGGAGTGCCTCAAAGGAATTCAGCAGCAGGTGTGTGTGTGCATTAGGAGGACAGCAAGTTGAAAGCCTTCCTTCTTTCAACCTCCGGAATCCAGCACACACACACACACACACACACACAGTCATGTGGTGAGCATGCTCAGTAGCTCGCTTCATTCAAGGTCAGCGCTGAGAGGCAGGTGATGACATCATTACTACAGCAGCTCTGTTATTTCACCGATCAATAGAGAAGCAGAAATGAGTTCATCTGAGCTAAGGCCAGATGGCTGGAGCCACCCAATGAGAATCCGCTCCTCAAACACACACACACACACACACACACACACACACACACACACACACACACACACACACACACACACACACATCCCACAAGCACCGGCAAAATGAGGCATCTACACTCAAAGCAACAGGAAATTCCCCTATATACGACATAGCACGCACACACACACACACACACACACACACTGAAACGCATCTAACCAGGGTAGGTATCTCCAGCGTTCAAGGCGTGTGGCTGCATTTGTAATGATGAGAAATGACTTTACACAGGCTCTGTGCGGAGGGATGCTCCCTGTTTCCACAGCAATGTTACAGTCTATTCATTCCACCATTTAACATAATGAGACAGGACTAGTTTATTCAGCCAGGGAAAAAGCAATATTTATACACGAAACAAGCGTAGTAAACCAGTGACTCATACTAGAGGACGGATGTCTCGGTATAATATTAATGGAGGAAGGCTTTGGCGTATACACTCTAATATTATCAAAAAATGTACCTTACAGCTCTGGGAGTATGTGTTTTAGTATAACATATTATGGGTGCCAAATGTAAAAGAAAGTGTGTTACAGAAAAATAATCTTTTAATAAATAAGTTTTTATAAAGGAGCCATTACCATATAATAGAAAAAAATATGTACAGGGAGACTTTCACAGAAATATGCTAAATTATGAATGCCAATATTAAGTAAACATCAATCTAATCTGTTTTTAATGAATGAAAATTTTATAGACTTAACACCCTGAACAATTTGCATATAATCTAAATGTCAAGCTTATGATTTATATTTGGATTTTTAATTTAATATTGATAAAAAAAAATATTCATTTAACGTTTCATATTTCAGACGAATATTTAAACTTACACAACAGTTCAAAAGGTTTGGTCTGTAAGATATTTTTTTGAAAAGTGAAATTTATGTATATATATATATATATATATATATATTTGTGCTGTCAGTTAAACGGCGTCGATTTTTTTATCGCGAGATTAACGTTCTTTTTGGCCTAGCAAACTTTGTAGTTTTTTTTCACATGCTGTTGGAACAACTAGTAACGTTAGAAAAACTACAACACCACACCGGATCTAGCTAGACCGGAAACAAAACAACAGGCACGCCGCACACACTTGTTTGGGTTTGCGAGACGGCCAAAGAAGGCTAACGTTACGTTTTGAGTGGATGGCAAGCGCGAGACGTCGAAATGGATGCCAATAAGATTCTGAATGGAAAGTTTACTTTCCAAGTTCCATTGACAAGACCAAAGTGATCTGTGTGTTTTGTCGTTGTGAACTGAGCTATCATCGCAGCACGTCCAGTCTGAAATACCACTGGATGGCCAAGCACACACACAGCTGATGCGAATTCCCTGATGCGATTATTTGCTCCAAGTGAGAATGTTAGTGTGAAATTTAACACTACAGTATAAGCCAATGTTGTTTTCAATAAAAAAACATTTGCACAAAGCAAGCCGATCCACCTTTCCATGTTGATAAGAGCATTAAAATGAGAAAAAATAATGGGACAAAAAGAAATCAAGGGACATGTAGAATAGATAAAAATGTGCGATTAATTACGATTAATTGCGAGTTAACTATGACATTAATGCGATTAATCGCGATTAAATATTTTAATCGTTTGACTGCACTAATATATATATATATATATATATATATATATATATATATAGACACACACATATATTTTTATATATATATACATATATGTACACTTATTATTACAAATAAATGCTGTTCTTTCAAACTTTCTATTTATCAATGGATCCTTAAAATAATGTATCAGGGTTTAAAATACTAAGCAGCACAACTGCTTTCATAATAACAATTATCAACATTGATAATAATAATAAATGTTTATTGAGCAGCAAATCAGCATATTAGAATGATTTCTGAAGGATCATGTGACACTGAAAACTGGAGTAATGGTGCTGAAAATTCAGCTTTGCATCACAGTAATAAATTACATTTAAAACATTAAAATTTGAAATAGTTAATTAAAATTGTAATAATATTTCACAACATTACTGTCTTTTTACTCTATTTTTATAAATAAATGCAGCCCTGTTGAGCATAAGAGACTTCTTTCAAATAAAAAAATCTTACCAACCCAAAACTTTTGAACGGTAGTGTAATTTAAGATTATGATTTATATTAATAGATATTTTTTAATTATTAATTTATTTTTAAATTACTAAAGCATACATCTAGGTTAAAATGAAAAATAAATCAGGCCTTTTTTTTTTTTTTTTTTTTTTTTACCAGGGTGGTCGAACATTGATACCTCAGCTGTAGATATAGTCACAAATAAATCATGGCAAGCGTAATCGTGTCATTGACAATCACAAAGCCTGTCACTCAACCAACAATCACCATTCAATACCTCCCTTTTGTGTGAAACTACTGGAGAGGTACAACAGGAGAAGTGGATATCTCTTCCACACACACACACACACACACACACCCACACACGCACGCACACACACACACACACACACACACACACACACACACACACACACACAAACTCATTTACAACTGCCTAAAAAGCCACTCAAAATCTCAAAAGCTCCTGGTCACACTCAAAGTAGTAAAACTCAATCGCTGACAGGTTCATTCAGGGCCGTCTTTGGGTCATTGTGAGGGACTGATGGAGAGATAGCTTTGTGCTTCCTGCGTTTCTCCTGCTGTGCTCAGCTGGGACAAACGAAGCAGTAAGTGGATAGTGTGAGGGCAGGTACTTCTCTCAGGTTACCGTGTCGTACCCCAGGCTGACCTCATTCCTTTTAACTTCTCTCTTTCTCTGTCTGTCTCTCTTTCTCAGTGCTGAGGGCGTCATAGGCGCTCCTTTTCTCTGACAACCTGACTGACATCATTGTCATCCCATCATGTCAACGTGTGTGTGTGCTCTAGTTTGGCACCGTGGTTCTTATTCTGTCAAGGATTTGTTTACGACCTTCTGGAAACAAAATATTTGAAAGCTATTTTCAATAACAAAGGAATAGTAAAGGAATAGGAACCTACAAAATGTGAGACATGGCTCTGAATATCTCGATATAGTAAAAGACAAGCAAAAATGTGGAGAAAAAATCCATCAGAGGAGGCCAGTGTTGTTGTTATCGTTAACTGCGACTAAAACTATTAAAAATATTGTTTGTAAATTTACATAAATCTGAAATAAAATATAAATATTAGATGATTTTCTTGGTGAATTTTTTTTATTTATTAAGATTAAGAAGTACTAAAGTACCTAAAACTGAAGAAGAAAAATGGCATTAAAAAAGCTGAACTAAAAGAAGACAAAAGCATGTAACAAAATAACTAAAAAACACTAAAATAACAAAAATTGTGTTCATTTAATTTTTTAAACAACTACGATAAAATGCAGTGTTCTTTTCAAAAATGTATCCTATACTAACATGCATAATAAAAAAAGTTTATTTTTATTCATTTTTTTTTTCATGCATCCAGGTGAGTCTTAATCACTGCACGAGTGTAAAAAGATGCTGACGACGTTCTACATTCTTTTATTTTGAGTTTTAATTTAAAAAGTTTGCGCTTTTAAAGAAATGTTTGGCACTAGATGGTTCAGACAAACAAGAGCTTTGTGACTTGCTATTGCTACTTACTGTTAAAACATGTAGTCGGCTTGGCGCAGAACATGAAAAAATATATAAAAGCAGAATTCAAGGCGCGCTCGAGTCTATTCATCTGCAGTAAGAGAGGACAAGCAAATTAATCAAGCACCAAAGCAAACACACTACATATGCGTAGGCTTTTATTTTAAAGCACCCTCAAGCAAACCCCTGCAATCAAGCCTTATACAAGCTCAGAGACAGCAAAAAACATCATGTCTAAGAAAAAGAATCAAAGCTACAGATGGATAGATACAACAGTGAAAAGGGAGTATATAAAAGAGAAAGAGAGTGAGAGACAAGAACATGGGAGAAAGATGGGAGAGTTTATTTATGCAGATCTTCAGACGTTCAAAGCCCCTGATGACTCCTGGGAGCCGGCTAAAAGTGTGTATAGGACCGCCGCTTCTTCAGCCCCCTACTGTGAGACAAGCCTGAAAGCAAACCAAACTAGCTTTGTGCTAGTTCATGCATTCATGCATAATTGATAGTATATAGTATATTACGGCTATGCAGAATTACTAAATTCTCCTTGTAACTCCTTGTAGATAGATTATGTAAAGAATAGTAAATTCAAAGGGAAGATAATGTATAGATAGCCTACTGCATTTATTTTCATTCACATATGAACAAGAGGCTGATGCAGTGCTGTTTTTAGACACCAGATGGCACTGTATTTCACCTTAAAGTGATTTAATGGGGAAACTAGAACAGTTCTGGAATCAGTGTACACAAGTATTACACTGTGTATCACTCTCATCTGCAGTCAGTCCTCAATGGGAGTGTCTCGGAATGATGAAGTGAAATCTCAGGATTTGCACGACATAATTACATGTATGTGTATATGGCACAGTGGAAATCACCGTGGGAAGAACCTGAGGTATAATAATTGTGTGTGGTCAGGCTACCATATGGTCTCATTTTGCGTTTAAAAAAAGTAGTGCGTTTGAGCCTGACAACAGGCTGTAAAACACCTTTCTGTGGCAATGTGTCCTAAACCAAGTTGTCGGTCCACACTGAGAGTGAAAAATCCGTGTGATGTGGCACAATAAAAACCTCAGAACGTATTTTATATTTGTAGTTGTGTGGAGCAGGACTTGGTATATATTTAGTTAAAAAATAGGCTGTTCAAGTTAATATAAAGTTATGTACATTTTATCTGCAATATTATCAATATTGACTGTTTTTGCTCTATTCTATCAATGCAAATAGTTCCAAACAGTCAGAGTAGAACTGCTGATCTCTGATTAACACAGTGGTGTTTCCTTCCTGAATTATTCAGCGTTTTTGAATGAATCGGGTGAGTCAATGATTCAATAACCCATTCATAAAGACATTAATTTGCTTTGTTCCTGAATGTATCATGAAGACAGTGAGTTGCCACCATCTACTGGCAGTTTTAGTTACAAATTTAAAGTATAACTTAATTTCTTCAAACATTATCTATATTCAGTATATTTCATATTCAAAACACTAATCTCATAATATATGCAATTGTAACTGCAGTAGAAATGCATTCATGGCATCTCTGTGCTGCAATGAACTGTGTACTGTAAATACATCTAAATGCCACTTCAGTTCCACCTCTGCAATGCAAAATGTTTTTTATACTGATTTAATTTGAATGGTAAAAGTCCTATAGCCTCATCTGATTATAATTGCATTATTGAATATATTAAAGAATTTACATGAAAGGGGACATCTAAAAATAAGATTATAAAAGTTCCCTGTATTAAGGTAAAAAAAAAAGAAAAAAAAAAATCAAAGGGGGCAAATATCTCCTCGTAATGGAAACGTTTCAGTCATTGCTTATAGGTTTAGGATTATTTTAAGTTTTTATCTGGCTTTACAGAACCCTGCAAAGTTTCCTCCTTTTCTGTGTTATAGAAATGTCCACCCAAATTAATCCATATACCACTGCGTGAGAGAATGAAAATGTTCTGTCATTGAGTGTACATCAGTTATTACAGTGCATTATGGGATTGAATGAGTCCACTCGATAATGTCCTATATAGTTTTGTGCACCACTACAAATGGCTGTTCCCGTAAAATAGTGCACTATTTAAATGTGCAGTAAGTGATTTTTGAAAAACAGTTGAAAGTGGATCAGACAGAGCCAATCAGCAGTAAGGGGCGTGTACACTCATGATGGAGCAGAAGAGAGAATGAGCGAGAGGGAGACTGTAGAAAGAGAGATGGCTGAGAGACATTACAAAAGAGAAAAGGTCAGAGGAACATTACTGGAAGAAAATGGTTACGATCAGGCAAGAGCTTTAGGACCCGCGTTAATATTATAGAAAAGCTTTCTAAGGCTGGAGAGACATAAGTGGGAAGGCTAGAAAACAGACGCAGAGGTTGCGTTGTTTCTGCTCCATATACGAGTAACAAACTCTTGCTTGTGTATATTACTGTACTTTATGTTCTTTCTTGTCGTTCGTTCACCATCTTCGCTTTATTTTTTCGTGAAGTTTTATTTTGCTTTGCTTCTGCTGATAAAGAGACATCCAAGTCTTGCATTGTGTGTTTGTGAATTTTGAGGGTGGAGCAATGAAGGGAGGGGTGTGTTTGTTTGGGTTTATTTCAAATATCAACAGTGTTCTACAATAATTCTCAGATATCGCTTACTGCACCTTTAAGTGTATAGAGGGTGATTCCAGACACAGTGCAAGAGACTGACAAAATCATGCCGCTCACATGCTTGGCTCCAGCTGTATGCTTTAAAGTGGGACCCTCCCACCCTGTACAGCCATCTGTACAAAAACCTTCATGCCTGATTTGGAAATGCTGTAACATGAAGTTCTACACTTTCTGCAATGGCAAACGCAGTTTGTATGCAAATGTTTTGAAGTGGGTGGGTATGTGGGTGGTTTCTTGAGATCACTACAATATGGTAAACAGCACAAAACCTGATTAAACACCTCCAGGTCATGAAGTGAGCGTAAAAATGAGAAGAAGAAAAGAGAGAAGGTAAACTCAAATGAGGGGGAACCCCGGCGCAAGAGGCTACAGGTTTAGAAAAGCAGCTTTTAAACAGAGCGTGATTAAAATATGATATTTCTTCAAGTATTTTTAGGGCATCCCACAGCCTGTCACTGTGAGGAGAACAAACTACATTACATTTACACTATGCTTGGCAAAATCTCATCCATTATTTGAGAGATTCCCGTAATGACATATCTTGCCTTATTGCCTTTCTGTTCCTAAAAATTCTCCTCATCATCTTCAAAGCCTTTCTATCATATAGTAGAGTGAGAGAGTGTCTATTCTGAGCAAACTGCACACAATACAAAATCTGTGCAAGAGGACGTCATAAGCCCCCGTTTAACTGGGTTACATGTCGCTTTGAGCATTCGCATACATGAACTCCAAATCGCCCTTTCAAATGCCCTGAAGTGTGCATGTTTGAACGAGAACGTGTCGTGAGTGTCGCTTTAAGAGCGACGTGGTGTTTATTGAGGCAACCACACACTGCGAGTCTATTTATAACCTCTGTCTTTGAGGTCTCCATTACATTTGCATGGGAACCGTGCACACACACTTCCCTCGCATCTCATTTACATATGCCGTGTGGTTTTCCTGCTGTGGGTAACCATTCCGCTGGCTTTAGATATGTGTCTATGCATGCATTTGAGCAAACATGTTTGCGTGTTATGTGACAGTCGCTATTGCATTAGTGGTCCTAACTCACATGCTGCCTTGGCAACATCAGGTACAAAAAAAAAAAATTTTACTGTGATTTTTCTACCCATAAAATAAAATAAAAAATTACCTATGTAGTACTAACATATATTTCTTCACTCATGTTTATATAATAAATTAAAATGATGAAATAAAACATAAAAATATGACAACTACATGTTTAAAATAAATAAAAAAGAATACAATTAAAATGCAACAATACAAAATTAAGCAAATTATCTATGTACTGAGGTATAAAATAAAGAATAGAAATTACTTATTTATAAATCAAAATATTAAATTCATATTTTCACATTGGTATAATTAAATAGAAATAAAAAATATCAATAATAATTTATTTAAATATATATATATATATATATATATATATATCCATAATTAAGTTAAATAAAAGCATATGTATAGAAGGGATGTGCCTGAGTACTCGGATGTGACAGCGACGATTGATCACGCAAACGGTAATATTTATACAGTTAAGTGCAAGATGTGCAGTGCATCTGCCATATACATATAATATTATAATGAGAACACTATAGAATTCCCTATTGTGAATTCTTTGTGCTTTAGTTGCACATGTTTTAGCGCGTTACAGGAAGAGTGCATTTACAACGAAAGTAACACTTTCTGGCTAGCACGTAACTTACTTGGTTAAGTTGCATTTGCGTCCTTTTGTGCAGATACAAGTTGTAATGTTCCATTTATTTTGTGTATTAAGAATATCTGATTAATCTCATAGGATGTGTCATATAGAACGGGCTTCAGTATACTGGTGTTCATTCACTTTTCAGCTTCACCTCATGCAGCTATTCCTTTTAGATCTAGCAGTTAATAATAATTTATTAATCTAGCAGTCATTTTCTAGTCATATTTTTATATTCTGAGCGACATATTTCCATGTCATATTTTTATTTGTCAACATTAATTTTCGTAACTTTTTTTTTCACTATCGCCATGATGGAAACGCCAGCCCCCCTGCACAAGCCCCGCCCCGAGTACTCGAGAACTTGTTTTTGAGACCTATCAGTACTCGAAATAAAAAATTGACAAAAATGTCCATCCCTTAAGCTATGCAACACCAGAAATAGCTGCCACCCTTGGAGACTGTGCCTATATTGCCCACGCCCACATTTCTTGTACTATTGTAGCCACAATTGCTACAACAGTGTGAAGAAGTGCATGTGAGTGTTTGTCAGTCAGAAGGCTGTGCTTTCATTTCTCGTTACTACAGTGTGTACGTGCGTGCGGTTTAGCAGGGCGGTGTGTACTCCAGCAAAGACAGCCACATGAGTGTTTATGATGAGTCACTGCCTGAAACAGCAGGGGGGATTACTTACACTCACTACACAAGTGTGTGAAAGCGAGCATGTGTGTATACATGTGTGTGAGTATTACGGCGGTGTGCAGAATTGCGGTGGTGTGCAGAATCTGCAGTATCAGTGGCCATGTTTAAGTAAAAGAGGCCAGATCTGTACCCTTTCCACGCGTATCGGGTAAATGCAGTCTTGAGAGAGCCGTTGTGTTGCAGATCCCAGGCAGGCGATCGAATAAAGCAATGCAAAACTGCAGCCAAGCACAGTAACACCAGATACACTCACTGAGGAGCGACACGGAAACTCCTCCTACTCCTATATACTTCTCTCTGCGCTTGTTCACCGAGCTGCTGTTCTCAAACTATATAAGTGGTAGGGTTGGGCGATGTCCCCTAAATTGGCAGTTGACGATGTTTACAGTAAAACATGGCGATGGACGATGATATCGTGGGGTGGGGTTAATTAGGGGTTCAAGCATGAAATGCTGAAACCCTATTGTAATTGTAAGGATTTTTATTATTATTATTTTTCTTCTCCGCTAAAACGCATCGTGCAGCCCAAACCGTAAGTGCTAGAGACTTGAAACTTGGCCAGAAGGTAGTACAAAAATCGAGGAGAGGTTCAGAGAATATGACCCAGATTGGCCAATAGGTGGCGCTACAGCGCAAAAAACAAAAAAATTGCACATTTTTGCTTAAATCTCATTAACCGTTTGTCACAGACTCAAGTGTCTTATATCATTGGAATCCTTGGGTCAAGCCGAACAAAATTGGCCTCAAGGATTTCATTTCCGGTATGCAAATTTTTCCGCCATTTTGGATTTTGTCCAAAACCTACTTTTGCGAACTAGTCCTAGGTTTTTCGCCCGATCGGAACCAAACCAGTGCAGAAATGTTGTCTGGAGTCTGAATATCAATAATTATTGAAAAAAAGTTGAAATTTCGATTCACGGTCACTAAGGGGCGCCAAAACGTTCGAAGAAGGCGGAGCCTATTTTACTAAAATGGCTATAACTCCAGAAGTAAATGAGGTATCTTCACCAAACTCGGTACACATGTGTAAGAGGTCAATCTGAGGTCACAGTAAAAAAATCGCGGCGATTGGCCACATGGTGGCGCTATAACATGACAAAAACATAAAACAGGCTATAACCACCTGACCGTTAGTCCGATTGACTTGAAAATTGGTATGCAGTGTCTTGGTCCAAGGTGCCATGTATGTGTATGAGGACATTGGCGTATCTTGAAAAACATGGCCGCCATCGGCCAATGAAGTTTAAGCACCTATTAGACAAGGTTAACGGAGGCCAATCGGAACGAAACTCGATGGGCATATTCGACTCATGGCCCTAGAGGTCTGTAAGAATTTTGAAAGAAATCGGCCACTAGTTGGCGCTAACGAGTTTTATGGCTCTGTAATCACGTGGTGTTACACTTATTGTCACAAAATGCATATCATTTGATAGACCTCCTCATCTTGAACAACTTTGCCTCAAGAACTATTGCTGTCAATCAAACAGTTCATTAAATATTCATGAATATGTTAAAAACCTACTTTTGCGAACTAGTCCTAGGTTTTTCGCCCGATCAGAACCAAACCAGTCTAGGACAATTCTCTGGACTCTCTAGATCAATAATTATCAAAAAAAAGTTGAACTTTTACATTTGGGTGGCTGTAACAGGGTCATTTAGAAAATGGGCGTGGCAAAATACACTAAAAAGCCTATAAATCCTAAATGAAAACTCAGAACTTCACAAAAATTGGTGAGCATATGTACAATAACATCATTAACAAGCATGAACAATGTTATGGACATCGGATGATAGGTGGCGCTATAACTGTTAAAAAGCTTTAAAACCATGTATTTCCTATGGTAAAATGCCTGTATTGGCTGTAAATTGACTTTTCCATCTATTATTTCAGTGGTTAAAAGATTTCTAAATAAATTTTAATGTCTTAAATGCTTATGTGCTTAAAGGCCTTAAATGCTTGAACCCCGATAAATGCTGCTTGCAGCTTTAATTTATAATATTATTATTAAAAACGTGCTTTTTTTTCAATAAAATTTCAACAGTAGTAATTATTAGGTCCATAGACAACTAAAAACAAACATATATTCAGCAAACAATAAATAAGTTGCCATATAGAATTAATTGTGCAGGGCTTTCACTGTGAGGTTGAGTTACCAACTGATGAACATAAATCCTCTTCGTTGGCGTGTGTGAGAGAGAGAGAATGCACACAGTACTTACATCTACTGTGTGTACGGGAATTCTCGACTTGGCATTTTGATATATCTGTGTTTATTTGGCCGTTTAGGCGCGCAACCGGAGACAAAGACTACTTTGCTAGTCCGTGTTGTGCTCGGAGCGCGCGCACAGCATCCTGTCAGTACAATTCAGTTCTCTTTCGCGACTTATCGCACTTTTAATATTTCTTTTCGATATAAAGCACATCCTGCTCTTTTCTTTCTCATTCATTCATGTTTCGTTATTAATAACTTTAAACAAAATCGTCAACTGAAATCTGCGCGGATTATCAAAAATACGACACATTTATAGGACATAATAAGAGTCTCTGCGGCAAAAATGAAAGTACCCACGGCCAGCGGGTGAAATGTTTCGAAATGTCGCTTTGCACAGCAAAGCACCCGTTTCAATAAAATTATATATTAAAGTTTATATAGCCTACTTTTACATTTTCGCTGCTGTTCTAAAATGGTTTTCGCCAGCTTGACTCCCAGTGCAGGAGCTGTAGGTTACCACAGAAACGTAAGCAGTTAGTTGATTGCTGTGGTGATTCGTGACACTCGCGCACTTTTGCCGGTACAACTTGAATATTATTATTATCGTCCATTATCGTCCATGATATCGTCCATCGGCACAACCCTAATCAGTGGTGTTCTAAAATGAGGATAATATATTAAAAGTAAATTCATGTCCCAGTTACACTTAATGTTGTCACATTTCTCTGGTTAAATAAACATCACATAAAAAAAGATGATGATTTATAAGCATTTTTACTTTTATTCCAAAATAATAACTAACTGCAGTAACAATTTAATATATTTTATTTGTGAACTGATGTTCAGCTGTTCTTTTTAATAATCAATTTATTTTCATTAGTCATCAAACTCGGCAAACACTAGTCACAGACATGAAGATGTACCTTTAGGGTAGGTTTACATGACAACGATATGCTTAAAATGGAAAAGTTTTTCCTTTGAGTTTTGAACACCATTGTCAAAACGATCCACATTCACACGGATCCTCGAAAACAACTAAAAAACGCTGTGTTCTGCTGCCAGGCCATAGAGAGCCTAAGTCCCTCCCCTTCCGGTCGACCACCATGGGACCTTATTTCGGAAAAATATTGTATGGTAGTCTATGGCGAGAGACAACAAATATTTTGATCTCGTTTGAATTGTGCCCTGATTTACACATATGATGTTTGTCAATTTAAAAGATACATTTTAAAGTCAAGAAAGTCGCAGCTTGATGTAAAACTGCTGAGGTATAAGACTGTGAAAATACGTAATTACAAAGACTACAAACCCAGAAGGCGCACATATGGGACGTCATACCTTTTCTCTCAATGAATGAAGCTAACTTTACTGAAGCTAACGTCTGTCATTTTTTCTATAGTCTTGCATTATAATCGTAACGTAACGCCGTCATGCCTGAGTGTTTTGTACCAGACTGCACACATACGAGCAACGGATCTTGTGACGTACATAGTGGGAGACGAGAGATGTAGTTCACTGAGCGATTTTCACATAAAACTAAACGTTACTCTTCTGTTTTATGACAAACTGCGACTTTCTTGACTTTCATAATTACCTTTTAAATTGACAAACATCATATGTGTAGTTCAGGGCAGAGTTCAGACGGAATAAAAAGATAAGTTGTCTCTCGCCATTGACTTCCATACATATTTTTTCCGAAATAAGGTCCCATGAGCCGGAAGCGGAGGGGCGGGACTTAGGCTCTCTATTAGAAGGCGATGAAACACTACAGATTGAACACGTAATACGCATGTCATCGTTTTCAGAGATTTGCGTTTTTGTTGTTTACACGGAGACCGTTTTCAAAAACTTGCACTTGGGCTATGTTTACACGGAAACGATCTGAAGAGAAAACGCAAAAGTGGCGGTGCGTTATCACTTTTTATTCTGCATTTAGACGAGCGTTATGGGGGGGGAATCTGCGTGCATATGGTGACGCAAAAGTGTGTGAAATTCGATGTAGTATGCACTCCAGGCGGCTAGGTGGCAATGTGAGAGTGCCACCGTGAGCAGATCGGTGCCTTCACTGTCTAGCAGACTTTTGCGTTTCTACCCTTTAGACGGGAACGCGACGGTGGAGCGTTTTTAAGATTTCCACTCTGGAGGGTGGTTTCACTTTTTTGCGTCTAAACGAAAGGCACATCTGATCAAATATTTTTACGTTTTCACCCGCGAGCGTTCTCGTGTAAACAGGGCCTTGGAAATTTGGGAAACTGTGCTTCATGAGAGAGGGCGGGTGCTAAGTCTTGTTTTTCACACATATAACAACATGATAGCAACCACAAAGAACACACTAGCAACTGCACAGCAGCATGCTAACAACCAGTCAGGATTACTGTTCTGAGAATTATTATAATATACAAATATTTTAGGTGGGGTTAATTTTATAAATATGTTTCTCATGTTCGTCCACACTAAGGGGCCTCTGTCACAGGCTTTAATTCAGGCACTATGTAGAGGTCATTAGCGGTGATAGCCACTGACGTGGGCTGATCCTTCCGCTCAATGCTATTTGCAATCCAATCAACCTTGACTAGAAGCCCAGCTGGTTTTACAGCTCTTTCCGTGGGCAGCGAATCACGGCAGCCTACAGCTCGCTCGTCCAATTTACAACCATCGATGACCCTTTGCATGTAGCATGCTTAGCATTTCTGCCAGACCAAGAAGAAAGCAGGAGAAACCGAATGGTTTCACAAACTTAAATCTAAAAGGCTGAGTCAACCGCACACGTGCCCTTTCATGCACTTTATCCCCAACATAGGTACATTCACAGACAAGAACAGATGCTTACTAAGTAGCGTGCACACTCATATTCACTCACACAAGCAGACGCAGCTGAAAAGGATTTTCCGATACACTGCAAAAAAATCCTATTCTTAATCAGTGTCTTGTTTTCCAGGAAATATCTCATCAGTCTTGAAACAAGATCATTTTACTTGAGAGGCAAGATTTTTAAATACATTTTCCTTTTCGATCTGATTTAAGTACGGTCAATAAATCAATATTGCTGATCAATTCTATTACTCTATAACTTTAGTAAATGTTTTTTTTTTTTTTTTTTTTTTCAGAAGTTAAAATGAGTAATAATAACCATCAGACATATTTGAAAACCACAATATTTCACATTTAAAACAGCCCAATTGGCAAATTTTCTGATTTATTTTTTGTTTGCCCCTGACTAACCATTATAGAAACCTTTTAACTTAGCAAACATCACACAAACACATCATAGCAAATGACACATTGCCGTTATTCAGAGTGGAAAAACTCCAGATGTCGTTTGCCTGGTTTTCTGTCAATTCTGTCTTTTCTCTATCCATTCTGTTTGAATGAGTGCTGTGACTGTCTGTTGTGGTCTATCATTTGTTGTCAACATTTCTGCACAGGTAAATAAGTGAAAGAAGAAACTGTTCTAATCTTTCAGAACTATATGCTAATACACATTTTGTTCACTTCAACGCTTATATGTATTCATTTTTAAGCAAAATAAAATCACAAGTTAAAAGTTAAATCATTAAAAATAAGTGATTAGAAGAAATATTCAATTATTATGTTTACGTGAAACCAAGTAATACGCAATAGCATTGAATAGCTTTCATGTAAACACCTCAATCCATCTGACTGAGCTTGATCTGAATTAAATTTTGAGTTGGTTGCTTGAGGGGTGGTGGATACCTAATATAATCTGATCAATAGGGGAAAAAAATAAGCATGTAAACACCTGAATCTGATCATTTTCTAACTTCGATTCAGAAGTACTGTACCTTGCACACATGCGTAGTGCCAAAATGTGTAGAAAAACATTTTTGGGTAGATTTATTATAATATCATAATAGTATAATATTTCAATTCAATAAATACTATAATTATTAAATATTTTAAAAAGTATTTCTAGATTTTATTTCTTACTTTCTAACAGTCATGTTTTACAGTTCACAACATATACGAACATCTCTCAAGAATCCTGCTAAAAATGGCAAGTTATGGTTACAGGCTTATTAAAACAACGTAGGAAATGTATTTTGATTTACAGTCATTTGATAGGTCTTCACTGCACACACTAATGTCCCAGTGGGATCACCAGTTAAACGGCTCTAAATGGGCAGTATGGAGATCCGTGCAGGGCGCGGGGGCCGACATAATTGGTTAGCATTGCCAGTGCCATCCTCCTATTTGTGGCAGATTAGGGCTATCCACAGTTTGACAAACAGCTTTCTACACAACGCACCAATCATGGCTTTTTATCCCATTTTGGGCATGAGGAAGAAGGGCACTAGAGAAGCAGCAAATTACATGTGTCATTATTAATGGACCAGCGCTTGTGATAATGCATCAACATTAAGGCCCACACATTCCACACACACAGCTTACTCTCTCCCCACAGCTGTCTGCACCTCTCAGCAGGGCTTTTAGTTCTCAATCAATCAAATCCACTACCTCTTACACAATCATGAAGACGTGTGCACACACAGATGCACGCGGCAACACGTATATAAGATGCTCAAATCAAGACACTCTAGAACAAGTCTGACATTCTCACAGTCATTAAACACACTAGCTTGCACACACACAAATGCCATGACGATAAGTGTAGCAGAAGGTCCAAAATAACAATAAATTGCCAAACTCCCACGTTCTTTAATTGAAACCTGCTTGCTTCGCTCTGTTGCGCTGCACAAGTCTGGACGGGAAGTATTTGAAATCAAGAGAGCCAAGAACAAGAACTGAAACATAATTCCTGTGAAAAAAAAAATCCATCCATGCCGCTGCTTTCAGAAGAATTTCCATAAAGTGAGCTTCCATATTGTGCTTTAATACACACCAGTGAGCTGTGGAAGAAAAGAATTGCCATCTCTGTAACTCATAAGAACGATGAGGTCAGATTATACATCTAAAATTTTAAATATGTTTTTCATTTAAAGTTAAATTTTTTTTGTTGCAAAAATCAGGAATTATTTATTTATAAATATCCTTCAGCTTTTGGGGAGTCACACCACATGACATTTTACAACCTGGACTAGCATTGCCTTTCAAAAAAAGGTCAAAGAGACATGTTGACCTTGAAACACACACACTAGTGTTGCACGGTGTACCGATACTTCAAAAGTATCGCGATACTCGGAAATTAAAAACGTCACGATACCTAAATTTATCAGTATCGATACTTAAAAAAAAAAAAAAACCTCCCTATGGACGTCTGTGTTTTTTTTTTTTTTTTTCTGACGCACGCAGCTAAGAAGCTGCCGCTGTCAGTGTCATGTGACAAAACACTACAGAGAGATGATGGCTGCATGTGAGAGCACAAGTGGTCCACGACTCGTAGAAAAAGATGACGCGAGGAGTGACATATGGAAGTACGTTGCCTACCTTGCTCTGTTGCACGGTGCACCGATACTTCAAAAGTAAATCGGAAATGAAAAACATCACGATTCCTACATTTATTAGTATCGATACTTCTAAGAATGACCGCGTTCCAGATTTGTAAGGCCGGCGACACACTGGCTGCGTGGCGTGTGTCCGTTTTTATTTCGGCTCCCATGTTAACTGCCTGCGTGACACACGAGTCTCAGTCACAGCTCGAGACGCGCGGAAAACGCGCGCATGCTAGAAATAGAACCGACGCCTATTTTTCACGCGACACGCAAGCGTGTTGGAAGCGTTCCCAGGCAAAACAGAATAGGGAAAGATGTTTCTATGTATTTCTACATAGAAAGTCTCTAGCTTTTGACATAAATACAATATAAATGTAATTTAAAAAAATATTATCGATTTTCAAATATTGCACCTCTCAATACAGAACGAAATATTCTGTAGCCTATTTTGCCATCAACACCGACGTTGTCTTTGCTGCTATATATTTATGTTTAACATGAAGTATAGGCCTTCCACAACTCTCTCCCCATATGTCAAATATATCACCAATGAGGCTTATCATATGTTACCAATATTAAACATTGTTTAATATAATCGCTGTTCATATTTTTATTAAAAGTTCAGAATCAAGATAAAGTTATTACTGGTAACTCTTATGTTTCTTATGATAAATGAGATAATGCTGCTAATTTTTTTTTTTTTTTTTTTTTTTTTTTTACCTTGAATGTCATTGCTCTAATTTATTTTTTATATTTTGATATTTCATATTTTGTTCAAATGTTTAATATATCTGCTGTTCATATGTTCATTTATTAGTGTGTTATAAGATTAGAATGTTGTCCAGTTTTTAAAATAAAGCACAGCAATGATATTTGAGAGTGTTTCTCCCATTTCAGGAAAAGTATCGAAAAAGTATCGAAATCGCAATACTTGACTTGGTATCGGTATCGAAACAATAATTTTGGTATCGTGACAACACTAACACACACTATGAAATAATTTCTTGTTTTATATATTTTTTTTCTGTACATTGGTTGAACCACATATCCTTAATTTGGCAGACCATTTTTCCTTTTTATATATATAAAATATATATATTAATTAGCAGTGAAAGTAAAAAATAAATATAGACATAATTTAAAATGTAGGTTAAAATATAGAAATAGAAATATTAATAAACAAATATGCCAATAAAGCTTAATTAAAATAACTTCATTACATTACAATGTCAGACATCATTACAATGTCAGGACAGTTACATTATCTTGACAATTTGTACTTTATAAACCCTAAAGATATCAAAATGATTTTAATATCAAAATTATGCAATGCTGACACTTTATAATTATTCCCACATAATTCCCATGATGTGCTTTACCAGGGTTTTTCCTGGCTCAAAACGAGGCGGAGGTGGTAAAATCCTGATCATGTATTTTAATAGTAAGATAATTACTATACCAACATATAGCATCATATAGCCTACTGTGTTTTCCACAGTATTTTTGTGGGTGGAGTTCGGTACCTCTAGGGGGGTCCGGGGGCGGCCGTCTTGTAATTCTCTATGCAGGAAAAACCCTGGCTTTACTACACACCAGTGTACAGAAAACGGAAGTGCCCTCTCCATACTTCATGAGAAGAGCAGAAAAAGCATTACTACTAGGAAGTTGGTCTGTTTTGGTCAGTGCATAATGTTTGTGGCCACAGTTTATCTGTTTATACACTAGTCATATGATAGTGAATACAGTCCAGTTGAGTGGGAGTTTAAGTGCCACTTCACCACACCATCAGGCAGAGAGAGAGAGAGAGAGAGAGAGAGAGTGGTCTGGCTTTGAGATTTGCTGCCCAGATGGGTCCCTTGTTTTCAACAAAGTGTTAAACAGAAACATACCAGCTAAAACAAATGGAAACTCCCCCACACATCCATTAAAACACACTATAGGCACACTAACATGTCTCATCCATATATATCATGATATATTACATCATATATGCACTGATGCCGATTCATTGCTGTTGCAGCGATCACTCCCATCCTCTCATTAATGATAAGTGCCCTTGTCCTACGTGCAAGACGAGGAGGTTTCTTCAGCTCTCAGGCTCACTCTCACCTAATCAATGTGTTCTGCTTCTTTACAGCTCCTACAGTGTCTACTGCAAATCATCCTGATCCATTTATCTGTGTCTCAGTCTGTAAGAATATCGAGATCAGGATGTGGTCTTGAGGTGATCTACCATGCAGTGTGATCGATGAATCGATTAGAGATGTGTCAGTGGGTATGCGGTCTCTGTGTGTTTCACAGGAAAAGTGTAGTGTGGGTTGGGAATCAAGAATCGTACTTGTTCAGAATTGGTTTTGGATATTAAAAAGTATTTTTGTGATACTTGGTTCTGTTAACAGTTTTTGAACATGCATTAATCAACGCGGAAGAAATACCTTAACAAAATTCCTGCAGAGATACAAACGACGTGAAGTTTGGGGTCTGGATTGAATGTGATAAGAGAGAAATAATACATGAAAAAAAATAAATAGACAAACCACTTTTCCATTGTGTAGTTCCTGCTTGAATGCATGTCACAATAAACATACAGGACAACCAATGTATACCTTTTCACAAACAAGTGATTCTTCTGAGCTGGTTCTATTAAATGATTCAAAATGACTCACAAATGAGTCTTGAACTCTAAAACGGCTTACGCACTGAATTCACTCTATTTTAACAATTTTAGCAGTAAAATACACTCAATAGACGACATTGCTCTTCTGTGTGCCATCCAGCGCTGCACACTCCAGTCCAGGAGGTGGCTGAAGCAATGATATAAAAAAAAAATCATAATATTATTGTAATGTGTAGTTTAGTATCATAGTTAATTTAATTTATGCACCTGTTTCCCATTGATTACTCTCCCTTGTATTTAAGCCCTCAGTTTGCATTTTGAGTTTATGTGGTTGTTGTACTGATATTAATGACTGGTCTTGTGAATCCTTTATATTGCACAATATAATCCACAATATATTGAAATTGTCTAAATTTTACATACTTATAACAAATGTGCAAATTGCAAATTTGACACACTTTAAGTTAAGTTTTTACTTTTTGTATCACATTATTTAAAGGTCCCATTTTTCCTGTGTTTTTGAAGCTTTGATTGTGTTTACAGTGTGCAATATAACATGTGTTCATGTTTCGCATGTAAAAAAACACAGTATTTTTCACACAATTTACTTATCTGTATACCACTGTTTTCACTGTCCTAAAAACGGGCTGATAACTTCCTTGTTCTATGAAGTCCCTCCTTCAGAAATACGTAACGAGTTCTGATTGTGCCAGCGGTTCCTGTGTTGTGATTCGACAGCAGCTTAGCGCACGTTGCCCGGAAAGGTCACGCCTCTTACCATAACGTGGAGATGCATGCGCTCAGTGTTATTATATGAAAATAACAGCGTCTCGATGACATGGCGACAAACACACTCTACAAACGCAACTCTTCCTCTTCTCCGTGGGAGGGCAACAAGACCACGCCCCCTTTTTTTGTGTATTCCTGTGGGCGGAGGTTAGTCAAAAAACTGTTCTAGTGACATCATTAAAGCAGGAAGTAGAGGGATGTAGTCCAAACCGGCCGTTCGCTGTATGCTTTGAAAGGGGACTTCTGTTAAAATATCTCGCTTGGCATTGAACTTTGAGCTTTATAATTTTACAGGTATTATTTATGCTCTAACAGCAACATTACACACTAACTAAAGTTTGAAAAATGGGATCACGAAGAACAGGATCCTTAACATGTCTGATGCAAACCCTTCATTATGTACTGTGTGGTGTATCAGTGTTTGAACCAATCACTCTTTCCCATTATCTATAGATTCTGAGGGGTCATATGGCTCAGTTTCCTCTAGTTGTTCATTACGGTACACACAACACTAAGGTTGGTGTAATTATGGTTGCTTATATAGCAGCACTGCTTACACTGACAACCTCAGGGCAGATAGGGCATCACCCTCAAGGGCAAGCTTTTCACTGTTGGCCTATGGAATTGTGGGAGATGATAAACCACAGATAAATCACAACCTTGACTAAAACCAGACCTAGACTTAAAAATGCATGAGAAGAGCAGAAAGCGAGAACGAGAAATACATTTCCTATATAGATTAAGAAAGATACATTTCCTTTATACGTTCAGACCGTAATGTGCAACCCGAGATCGAGAAATTACATCTTTGTATGTGCTCCACATCTGATGGGTGTACGTGCAAGTTCCTTTCACATGACTCATATCAGGGCTTCAATGAACCTTCCAACAGGCACCGCTTTGACCTCACCACGAAAAGACAATGCTACAGAAGGCCGATTTTATTAACCCCATTCTCTGACTTTCTGTCATGCATTAATACTAAAATTGTTTACAAGCTGATAATTGTCTTCCTATTTTGGTATAAATAAATACAGAAAAATCTATAATATTTTGCCTAAAACTAAAATCAATTGTTTTAAATGCTCAAATAAAAAAGTGATTTTAGGAATCACAACAATGTACAGTACAGTATGAAAATTGATATACATTTTGATATTTGCTAAATATTACATTTAACAGTAATAATAAACTTATTAGTGTCTTTAAAGATTAACTTTAGATGACAGCAAAGGTAATCTAAATGTAAAAATAGAGGAAATGAGTATGCACAATTAAACATCCAATATTGATCAATGCAAAACATTTTTAAAAGCCTCTAATATCGTCCGATTACTGATGTGGTATAATACTCTGTATATATCGTTCATTGCAACTTTTTGCCTCACCTTTATTTACTTTACTCACCAAAACCAAGTGTTGACATGAAGGTGCCTAAAATCATCTATTAATGAACCTAAAAGCTCCATTTCCCATAACAAGTCTTCACTTCGAGTCAGGGATCACCAGGTGTTGCATCACACTTTCATAGCCCTGATTAGAAGTGTGGAGGGGGCTATTAATAACATGCTACTCCTTCATTTTCATCACCTCTCATGGCATAAGATATGCTCTGAATCGAGATGGAGCTGTAAAAAGGCGTACAGAAATGCACAAAGACTAAAAAAGTAACATAAAATGGCAAGAACCCTGTCAAAGAGATTTCACAATCACTCCCTCCCTACAGGCTTTCCCATTTCCCACCTCTTCTCAGCCTCATCGCATGCTTTTCAGCGAACCCTCGAGCCTATACGGAAAATAACACAGCAGCCTCCATCGAAGCTGTGAACTCGAAACTGTGAGCTTGTATTTTTAGGTCTAAAGTAACAGCTCTTCAAACGCAGATATCACGCCGACGCACAAGGAAAGATTATAACTGTACAGACAATGGATACAGCATGTGACATTCACAGTCGAATCAATAACGTAATGCACTAAACAGACTCTGTAACAACATCACTGTACTCCATCAAAATTCTCCAATGAGCTGACCAAATGAGGACATCCATCATTTTCCAGCACTACTCATCCAGGCCTGTTTCTTGTCACTTGAGTACGGATCGACTCCTCCTGGACCTTGATACTGTACTCTTAAAAATAAAGGTTCTTTATTAGCATTGATGGTTCCAATAAGAACCTTTAACATCCACAGAAACGTTTCATTGCACAAAAGGTTCTTTATAGTGGAAAAAGGTTCTTTAGATTTTTAAAAATGCTCTTGACACTAAGAAGAAAATGGTTCTTTCAAGAACTGTTCTTTAGGGAACAAAAAATGTTTCTTCTATGACATCGCTGTGAAAACCCCATTTTGGAACCTTTATTTTTGAGAGTGCACACTGAATGCATATGCTCACACGTACAGCCAAACAGGAAATGAATCAATCGGCTGTCCCAGACTCTTTGGTCATTCAACATGTGTTTAATGATTAGCATATGGACTAGGACCATGAGAACAGAGCCCAGGCCACATATTTTAAACAGCACTGGGGGTCTTTTATTTTCTGACTCAATGCCTAGACCTCATCCTCATGAAAGTAGCAGTGACCTATCAGAGCGTCCAGTGTGAATTCCCCTCATCAGCCTGTCTGTGAAATTAGGCTGTGCAATCTTTCATACTGCTGCAGTTTGTTTCCTCGCCAGTCATATCAAGACTACCTTGATACAAAACGAAACCCATACAGTATGATAAAGTCAGTCAAAGTGCAACAAAATTCGCAACGTATAATATTTCCATGACGTTACATATGTCAAAGTGAAAAAATATATAGCTTGTGCATCCTACATCAGCAGTTCTCAACCTTTTTGAGGCCAACACCCACAATGTCCAACACATTGTTCAGAGATCCAATATGCAGGTAAAAATATTTCTTCTGGTACTTCTGATGTAATGATGATAAAGCTGCTGCATGCTAAAAGCACTGTTTTGAAACAGAAACGTGGGAGTCTGTCATGATCTGTGTCATTAGTTGTCATGGACATTCATTTAAACCATCACACCTGTTCGTTATTTAGTCACCATCACTGTTTTTTTTGCATCTTTATCATCATCATCCTCTGACCTAAACCGTGACAGAGTGTCTATTTATAAAAGATTTAAATTAAATTAAATTAAATATATATATAATATAATAATTAATTGCAATTTATTTTGTGATTATTTTTTAAGTTACAAGAATTGTATGTTCTTCATTAAAATCAGAAAAAAACAATACATATTATTATTATTATTATTATTATATAAATAAATTATATAAAAATAATTATGATTAAGATTAAGATATATTCCTAGTGAAATTATTTTAATATAACTTATATTAAATAATACTGTAATAATATAATAATAATAATAGTAATATAACAAAAATGTTTATAAAATTGGAAGTTGTCCGAAGCCTCTTAGTTGAGAACCACTGGCCTAGATGAGATCAGCTGACAAGCAAAGTTGTTTCTGATTGGTCAGTACACAGTTTGTGTTGAGTGTATTGATTGGTCATCAAACATGTTTTGAACACTTGGACTAACATGCACCAGTGAATTGTATGAAACAGAAAGACCAGAGGACCAGAAACGTCCACTAAAATAAACAGGGTAAAAAATCATTTGGATTTCACGATGACTTTAAAACTTTTGAAAATAGCAACAGCATGACTTGAAATAGGCAGCTATTAAAAAATACAGCAACGTTTTCTCATGCGCGGCACATCATATCAAATATCTTAAAGCTGGCCACTACTATAAATTGCCTTTATGACATTATAGCATCACTGGGCACAGCGACATGTCATTTGACCCGAGTGTAGTGTCCTGACAGCCACAGCCCTAATTAAAGGATCTCGGAAATGGGCGATGCTCAAATTTTTTTATAAAAAAAGTAAAAAAAGCACATTGATAGATTAAAAAAAACAAATGAGAGAAAAGTGATGTAGGGGTGAGAGACATTTGATGGATTGGTCATCAGTTGTTTGGTTGCTATCCTAACACTAGCCATCTTGCACCCTCTATTAGTGTACGGGTTCCTACAACACTCACGTCAGTCGTGCCGCTACCAGGGCATCAATTCAATTACAACATACAGCACTGGCACTGCAATCTGCCCTGTGACCATGGAGACGAGGAGAGCGTAAAATAACAACACTGCTCTCATAAGTCTCACTGTTCAAATGGTAGTGCCACTGCCACTCAACTCCGTTCTTAAATAGAAGCTCCATTTCTTATCCATTCAGGTCTACTAAACCCCCCATTGGTCCTTCTGAAGGGTTAAAATGGACTTGAACTGAGGTTACATCAGCAAGCTTTGATTCCGATGGTGTGAGGTGAGAATCTTTCATGCTGGCATGCCGAAAGATGGCCTGGTCCATTTTTAAATGTAAAACCGATGTAGGCAGCGGCTGGCTCATTTGTCACCTGCCTTATCAGTGACAGCAGCCTACCCCGTGTGCTAGCCAAGGCTGTCAGGAGAGAAACCTGAGGAAAAGCCACCCAAAACAACCGGAGGATATAGGATGAATACCGACTTCGCCCCCTCTTCACACCCTTGTATTGGTCCGAGGCTCCAATCAGTGCCTATCACTGTCGGGTGAAGAAATGTGTGTTTTGAGGGCTCAGGAAACCTCCAAACAAGCATGACACTAAGACAATAAGGAGAAATGCATAGATGGACGCAAGGAAGGATACGGTAGCAGAGTTGGTGGGCGTCTATTTTCTGTGGTGGTTATGAATTTATGGACACATTTAAATAATAAAATCGTACACTGTCTCTTATCAACCAGATAACCAGCTGTTACCTTATTTTGCAACTGGCCTAACAATTTTATCAATGTTGAAACAGTTCAATATGTTTAATATTTTTGTGTTACTGACCCCAAACCTTTGCATGGTACAGTTACAGTATTATATATATACAGCATCATATATATTTATATGTACAATTATTCATGTGTTCAACAATTTTTCATATATTTGATCATAGAACAAACACATTCTGATTGGCTGAGATTGTGTCGCTTAGCATTTTTCCTGCAAACTTGTCATACTCTGAAATCCCTTTTTTTAAAGAAAAAGACATTCTGAAATCCTTTTCTTGCTGTGATTTCCTTTTGCCTGTCTTATTTCTTTCCCTCTCAAAACCCTTTTGTCACCGTCACGTCGCAATCACGGTATGTAGTTCAAACATTCAAAGCAAATACGTACAGTGAAAAGAATAAATGCCTTTACTTGCTGATCACATAAAGCTCTGCTAGACTGAAAAGACGTTCCTGCACACAATGCGATGTATTGTATGTATGTAAGCGTGCAGGTTCAAGTGCGAACGCACACACAGACACGCCGTCACACCTACAAACCCCATGCTCTCACTCACTAAACAAGTTTTCACTCACTCAGAGTTGTGAGTGAAGTGAAATACATAAGAGAGTGTGAGAGTGAGAGAAAGAGAGAGAGAATGACAACCACACCTCACTCATCATATTCATCTAGACGGAGAGAACAGGTTGTCCCTAGGAACGACTAGAGGAGCATTTCCACCACCCGTATTAGTATTAAAGTACTATCTTTGCAAAAACCATTCCAGCCCGGGTCTCTATATGTGGGTGAGTTATGAGAGAAGGCCCAGGCAAGGACAAGGGAACTGGCCAGGCATTTTAATTATTCAGAGTCAGCGCTCATTTACAGAAGAATGGCTGCTTCGACTAAGCTCCGAGCCTGACATATGACTCACATAAAGGATTTAGCAAAGACCGACTGGAAGTACATCCATGCTAATTGAAATGTATTTCTATTAGCAGAATGATATAGTGTCTGTGATATGCACTAGAACCTTCATTTAGGGCAGGGCGGTGTTTACACTACATAGTTGAACGATGAGCGCTTGCAGTAGCATAGTGAACATGCCCAATGTGCAAATCACAAGAAACACTTTTATGGTGCTATGAGGTCAATGTTTATGTGATTTTAGTATAAAGTATATGACTATGTTTATAAAGTAATACTAGCACACTGCTTTATACATACTGTGCAGTATATGGCAGAATGCACTTATGTCTTTTAGCAGTCTGATCAAATAATGATAGTGAAATCAACATGGATATTTATTCTGGTTATTCATCACATTTCACATGGAAGAGCAAGTACAAGTGCAATTTTTTTTAAATAAATAAAAAATACACTAAAATATTTGTTGATGTATCACATAAAATAGTGTTCATGTTACAGAACACCCAAAATGTTTTGTGTCACTTGTGTTGCTTGGTCAGTAGTGTCAAGTAGTGTCTGTGCTCTGGTTGCTGATTGGTCAGTATAGTTTGTAGCAAGTGTATTGACTGCTCAGTAATTTGGTCATAGTGTGTTGACTAGTGGGTTTGCATTCATTCATAGTCAATGTCTATAATGAGTTGTGAGCGCTGTGTGTTTTTACTGGAAGGAGACTCTGAGTCACTGTCTTTGCTCTGATGTGACATTACTTCTCTGATCACGTTCTGGTTTTGTCTATAGTTCTCACTCACACACATACACATACTCACACACGCACGCACGCACGCACACACGCACACACGCACACACACACACACATATCTCTCTGGATCCCACTGCTAACATGCTCTAAAAATATCTGCATCAGAAGCTCTCCTTGCTGTGTGTGTGTGTGTGTGTGTGTGTGTGTGTGTGTGTGTGTGTGTGTGTGTGTGTGTGTGTGTGTGTGTGTGTGTGTGTGTGTGTGTGTGTGTGTGTGTGTATATATGTGTGTGTGTGTTGGGATGAATCATTCAACCAGAGACAGCTACTCAACTGGTCCCTCGCTCTCTGTCTCTGTGAATGTGAAAGAAATAGAGAGAAACAAGGGAACAGAGGAAGAGAATTAAAAAGGGCACGATTTTCCAAGAATGGACTACTGAATACATGCTCTAACAATTCCAACCAAAGGCTTCCATCCAAGGAGGCAGTGACTTCTCAAAAATATGACTAAGAAAAATACTGACAGTATAGAAAATAGAGCAAACCAAATATTACAAGATAAAAGTGTATGTTTTCCAAGGATTTGTTGACTAATGGTCTCGAAAGAAAGTGACTATGAATAATAGCCTAATAATTGTTAGCAGAAACAAATTGTTCTTCTATTGTTTTTTCACTTTTGATGTGACTTAAGTTTGTCAGTGTAAACAGAAAAAAATATATATTATTGGTTGCTTGTTAATATAATAAGGTAAATGGGGTTTCATATGGCTGGGGATTTCAAACATTTCAATACAAAGGACCCTCAAATGAGATTAATATTTTCAATATTCTACATTTTATAAAGACCCTTTTATACTGGATGAGAAGAATTCTAAGTATGGTATTATCAAGACAATTGTGTGCTACATTACCGTATATATAAGGCTTTTTGTTCTTCATTGTACTAAATTCAAAGAAGAGATTAAAATATTATCTGACAAATATTTACTTTGTACTTAATACTGTGATTTCTCACTTTTCTACCCAATATTTATTAAATGTTAGATTTAATTCTATAGCACAAATACTGTTCTGGTATATTAATTTGAATAGAGAATAGTACCTTACTAAACCAAGGTTACAACAAGGTTACCAATTAAAATATAGATTACTTAATTAAAAAATAGATTTTTCTTTCTACAAAAATGTGTTTCAGTTGGAATTTCTTATTGTTCAAAACTAATGCTGTCAATAGAATTAAATGATTGTGAATGCTGTCATGATTTCTGATAAGTCTTTAAAGAGGTCATATAATGCAATTTAATGTTTTCCTTTTCCTTTAGTGTGTAATCTGTTAGTGCATTTATACGATCTGCAAAGTAACAGAGCTCATAGTCTCCCACAAAGGGATTTATTCTATCTAACAGGGAACCCTGATCCAGACCTGCCTAAAACACCTTAATCCAAATCCAAATTACCTCCTCAAACCTCCACATCACAATGTGAAAAATTGGCATAATGATATGCCGACTCATGCTCGAACTGATACGGTAAAAACCAACAACATTATTATTAACTGTGTGTTTACAAATGCTTTGAAGCCTTGAAAGCTAAAGCTTGAGATTATAGTAAGGGGCGTTACATTTCCAACACACGCTTGAGGTGTTTGGCCAATCACAATGCACTGGGTCAGCTAGCCAATCAGAGCACTCTGAGCTTTTCGGAAGGAGGAGCTTTCAGACTGGGAATAGAGGAGCTATAATAATGCACAGTATGTGAAAAATTAAATCATGTTAACCTATTCTATTACACCCAATAATCAAAATTTTATTTATTTTTTGTTTACTTGTTGTTGTTTTTTACATTATTTTCCCCCACAGAACTCCGTTTGAAAAAACCTGCCATGCATGAGTTTAATAAACATCAAATGTAAATGTAAATATCATTTGCGAACATGAATTTATCCTCAGAGGGGATATGAATTCATGAATTTATTTCAAAAGTCACGGATCACTACATGCAAATGAGCGTTTCTGAGTGTCGCTGCATGTTTTGTACGTGTTGATTAAACACTGCTGTGCAATGTTTGCATTTTCACGAGGGTGTGACAGATACGAGCATGCTAAGGTTTGCATTCCAAGAATTGCACTTCCTGTCAGTCAAATGAATCAAGTTTCACTCTGGATAACAATAAAGAGAGCGCAGGAAAGAGAAGTGAGGAGAACGTGAGTGAGAGCAAAAGGGCAAGAGCTAAACAAAGTAGCGGTTGCCAGAAAAATAGAGACATTAATCTGTCCTCTCCCTCCGAGGATCCATCAGACCCGGCAGGACCCGTCAATCACGGAGACCTCAAGCATCTTGCAACACATTATGGAAGCTGCCTGTCCTGTGAAAAAACATTCACGCTCACACACACTGCCTACGATAAACTCATCACCTCCCCTGCCTTGCACCTTATCTGCCACATGTCTTTCTCTCGCAGCTTCAGAGCGCAGAAGGACCTGGCGTGTCCCTGCCGAAGGCTTCCCTTTAATTCTTCCTCAAAATCTCACATGAAGAATGACTCATCTCTCCCCGTCTCGATGAAAGACTTGATCTGTTCTCTTCTTTCTGGCTTCTTAGTGGCCAGTGGCCCTGAACCAGACAAAACAACCTGCAGGAATGTATAAGAACAACTATGATTTATTTATATGAATATCTTATTGTCCACTAGTATCCCATTTATCTCAATAGTAGCTCAGGATGACCGAAAGTGCAAGATTTCTCGAACAAATATGATGAAATTTTACTGGTTGTTTTTTCTCCCTTGCAGTTGCACAGTACTGGGAATGAACAATACAGATGCAAAAGCTCTAATGAGCATAAAAGTGTTATCCATTTTCTGAAGACATTTGTGGCTGGATCAGATTGAAATTTAAGCAGAAATATAAGTTGTCATTGGCAAATTTTCATCTCCAGTGAGTCTTTAATTGCTGAAACTTCAGACAGTGAGTTTGGTTTTGTGAACTGGATCAACTGGACTCCTCAAAAAGATCTGACTGATCTTAGAGAATGATTCATTTTTTACTTCTTATCAACAGGCCAGTGAAAACTTCAAGTGGACTTAAATTTCAGTCTGTTTGACAGATAAAGCATCATAAAGCTACTTTTTGAAATACTGAAGTCCTCATTCATGACTGATTGCATGGAAAAGAGCGACCAGAAAGCTCTTCAAAACTTCACCTTTTGTGTTCTACAGATGAAAGTTATAGGAGCCAAAACAGAGCCAATCAAAACATATTGGTCCAACGTCTTGCTTGACATTCCAGTGTGGGTGAGGCTACCCAGCGAATAAAACCGCCATTGTGAGGCCATCAAAACGTCACGACGCGTGGAAAGAATCTATGCAAACTGAAATAGCAACAAAAAGGTTTGGTTGTAGTTAAAGAGGATATGTAAAAAAGAGTAGACAAGGATACATAGTCATCACTGATATCATAATGTAACGGCATAAAATAATAATGCTAATATGTGGATTTGCAAGGTGGGGAAGATAAGGATGTTTCAATTGTTTTGTTTCATTATCTGGCTGAATAAAGTGTGAGAAAGAAGCACCCGTTTGATAATAACTTCTATGAAAAACAGCAGTTCCTTTGAACTCATTGTTCGTGAGACATCCGTCCTGCGGCTGACCTTTCCTCTTAGTCTTTATCAGGGAGGCCATGAGGGAAATGACAGCGCTTCAGTACGTCCAGCGTGTTTCATAGCAGTGATGATTTTTTTATTTTCTTCATGTCTTTTTCATGTGACATTGACCTCCTATGACCAGCAATCCTGTTCATTCACAATATAATTTCACATAATGCCTACAAGGATTATTTTACCATTGTAAACATATTGTTATTCCTTTTTTAGATCGAAATCACTGCTGAATGTAAACAGATTATGAAACTTTTCTTCCCCCGTCGCCCTTCAATCGATGCAATTTCTCTGCAGAGGAGAAATTATCTCCCAATAAGCCGCAGATATTAAAGATCATTATGCGACGCTTTCTGTACACAGTAACTCTATAGATACTAAAGTGGCTGCGTTGTTGTGCAGTTTGTGCCGAGGGCTGTGGAGAGGACAGACGCGGAGCTTGTCTTATCGGCACAAAGACTCACTTCAGGATGGACTAACTGGAAACGGGCCAATCGATGGAGTTCTGCCTTGAGCTTGTGGACAATAACACAGCTGAAAAATAACTCCAGCCCTCCCTTTTCTCAGTCTTTTCCAAAATATCGCTGCTGTAAACAATGGTGATGTAATGAGTTATTTTGTTACTCATTCCAAGTGGAAATTGTAAACATTCATCTATGAGAACAGAGATATGACTTTCATAATATGAGATGTAAAAATAGTGTGATAAGTCATCTCTTGGTAACAGCATTATGGTCACCGTGTTCAGATACAGTAAACAGGGGGCGCTCAATGCTGTAATAAAGACATGAACAGTCCCTTTGCGGCGGAAGAACCTTTCTGCTTGGTACACTACAAGCTTTTGGTAATTACCAGAGTGCCAGAGAGCATATTAATAAATTCATGAACTCTGACTCAGGTAATTAACTCATTGTTTAGTAATTAGAGAACAGGAGAGAGAGAAAGAGAAAGACAGAGAATGAGAAAAACATTTGTTGGAGATTTAAAAAAAAATCAAGATATACAAATAAGGATGAGAGGATGAGACCAACAACAAAAGGAATAAGGGATGTCAAAAGTACCAAAGTCAATAGTAACATACGGAAAAAAAACTTTATTTTAATTATACATACACTTTAAAAATAAATCATTTCTATTTCAAATAAATGCTGTTCTTTTAAACTTTCTATTCATCAAAGAATCCTCATGGTTTACACCAAATCAGCATATTATAATGATTTCTGAAGGATCATGTGACACTGAAGACTTGAGTAAAGACTGCTGAAAAGTCAGCTTTGCCATTATAGGAATAAATTACATTTTACATAATATGAAAATATTAAACTTTGTAATAATGTCACAATATTACAGTTTTTTCATCAAATAAATGTATCCTGAGCATTTTTTCAAAATCATTGAAAAATCATTTCATTTCATTTGTTAATATTAGTATATAATATGCAGTCAGTGAGCTTTTATTGCAATATAACTCAACAGGACCTTGACTGTACATTATCCAGTTTTAAACAATGGTATAAACCAAATAAATGGGAATGAAATATTGATTTGAGTTTATTTTATTATGTGAGAAATAAGTGAATGTGGAGTGAAACAAGAGACACAACATACACAGTTACGTAGCAAATCAAATTAGTGGTCATTATTCAAGTACATTTGACCACAAAAGGCCAATTTTACACACTCTACTTACTTGGGGCAAAAATTATCTCCACACACATTTCTCGCTCACATATTCTGGTACTCAGTGGAACTAAAATAGTCAGTTACATGTTCAAATTTTACTTTAGACTTGGTACCGAAGTACCAGTACTTTTGACATCCCTACTGGAGACTGATAAAAAAAAAGGTTAAGAGACGTGAAGGACACCGAATGAAGGGGAAAGAGAGAATGAGTGGATTTACATTTCGACCAATGAGGGGGGACAGGAGTAGAAAATGAGGGAGTGTGAAATGACACCAGAGGCAGAGTGAGATTCCTGTCAGAACTCAAAGCTGAACAGACACTCCTGACGGGTTTATCCACGCACCGCTGGGCCTGACTACAGCTCAACCAGCATCAGATCCCGTCCCCACAGACACGCTACACGCAAACACACAGCCAATCCCACAGAAACGTCATCTTGCATCACATATCACATTCAGTCTATATGTGCACTAACACGCTATGACAGACTGGAAGCTTCTTCCTTTCCAAACAGAAGCTCGTAGTCAGGATGGGAAGTGAAATTAGTTCCACAACAGAAGCTAAATTATTTCCACTGTGTTATGGCGCTGAGAGGGAAGACAGCTTTTGGAGGATGAAGATCAAACCTTTGATGAGGAAAAGGTGGGCCTAAATGTTTAATAACGTGACTACTACATTTCTACACTCACTGTGGCAATTTAAGTTAGGGTAGGCATTTTTGGGGGAGGCTAGCAATAGCGAGCCAACTTATATCTCCAAAGCCACGCCTCCTCAAAACAACATGAACTAACACAGCAGAGAGCAAACAAAAGCATTAAACTACCTCATGTCTCAAAGCACATAACGTTACAATAATAATGAACACAAACAACTTAAAGAGCACTGACCTGTACCACCTGATTGCTGCAGATTCATTTTGCCGTTGATAAGTGTTCAAGTCAAGAACCGCTTCCAAAAATGACGTGTATACATATAAATACATGTAGACCACTTAACTTAGTGATTGCTATCAGGATGTAAAGAGATTTTCAACCAGCATAACAAAAAAAAAAAACTGGAACAAATCACCTACCTTGCCTTTAATTTAAATAAAACCTTGGCTTGGAGCAATTAATTGGAAAGACTGCAATTGTTTTTGATTTTTAATTACATAAATATATGCACAGCGTGTTAGTGAACAACTCTGTGATCAGTAGTAAATGCTACTCCATTTCTGAAAGCACTGCGAGTTTGAGTCACTTATAACGTTCATTTGAAAAAGCAAACATCTTCCTAAACTTGTAATATGAAGCATTTATAAACCTGTTGTCTAACAAAAGGCATTTAATAAAAAATTTACACCAAACTCACTTCATAACGTCAGTCGAGTGTTTGAAATAACTTCCTTTTGTGGGCTGAAAAAAGCTGTCTCCAGAATGTCTCCAAAAAAAACGTCTCATCGTCCATTTTTTGTCTCATTGTCGTTTTTTTCTTTTTTTCTCTCCATTCAATGAAAGTCAATGAGGTCAAGTGTTGCTTTTGAAAATATCTCATTTTGTGTTCCGCAGAAGAAAGTCATAGGGGTTTGGAATGACATGAAGGGGAATAAATCTTTTTTTTATTTTGGGGGGGAAATATCCCTCTAAGATGGAAATAAACATGAAGGCATAGACTGTGAAAATCAGTGAACAAAAAGACAACAAAACACTACGTGATCACAACAAAAGAAAACTGGAGGTAAAAACAAATGGCAAACAATTGAGAGGACTTTGAAAAAGAGGAAGTCAAGAGTTGAGTCAGCAAGTGAAAGAGAGATAACAAGTAAATGATCAATGTGTAGAGAAAGAAGAAGAGAAACATAGACACTTAATACATTTCCACGCAGCTGCGTGATGAGGCTGACCTCACGTCAACTGTCTTTACACACAAACACTACTGAAAAAAGGACTGAAAATATTCCAAATTTTTTCCAGTAATCACATCTGACTGAAAATCCTACAGTACAGGCAGAAGAAAACACAAAAGTCTAGAGATGAACCTGTCGAACAGCCATGAATCGGAAACGGTTTTTAGTTTGCGGACTTGCACACAGATTGCATTGCAAACATTTCCCAAAAATGTAATTGTGTGGAAATTTTACGAAGTCTGAGAACTTTAACACAGGCCAGAGATGGGACACGCCGAAGACAGATGCAAATACGAAATATAGGAAGAAAAATATAAATATTGAATTGGGGGGGGGGGGGTTATATATATAGGCAACTGACTATCTTCAGAAAACTTTTGATGGCATTTTCTTTTCCTCTTACCTCTGTGTAAAATAGTGTTTATAAGCACAACGCTGCTTTGTGTATCAAAGAAACCGCTGCTGTTCCATAAGCGCCACCTACTGTCAGAAAGTGAATTTGCAGATTCATTCAGTCCGTCTGCTGTTTTTGTTTTGTGCGGGTGTCTTATGTAACATAATTTCACAAATCTAAAGTCAGACCATTCTGTTTTTGCTTAAAATCTTGTGCTTGTAAAATTATACAATCTAATTCAAAACATAAACAACTGCTCATGCTACATGTGTGTAGGATCATCTTAGTTTGAGATGCCTCCAATTTCAAATGGCTACAGATATTTTTTGTTTAAGGTCAGTGTGGCCCGTTAAAGAGCAAATAAACAACAAATAAATTTGCTTAAAGAAAGAAAAAAAAAAATCGGCAACTGGTCTCAGAATCGGCCATTTTGCTTGTAAAAAAAAGAAAACGGAATCAGCCATGAAAAATCATGATAGGTACATCACTACACAAATCTCTCTTTCATAAGAGGTCTATTACGAGTACATGTGTTTTGAAGTTGGAGGTAATTAAGCTTGACCTAAGAAAGTATGAGTCTTGTGCACAAGCCAATCTAGAAACGTTCAAGTGCAAGTAAACTGCTGTCTTACCCAATCGGGAGGATACAGGTGGATCTTGAGCAGGTAGAATGTTCCGATGTTCAATCGGAGAGAAGGGTCCAGCTGAAAGCACTGTGATGGGGACGAGTAAATCTCTCCTCCTGCTGTCTGAGGGGACGGCTCGTGATTCCCACTCTGTCTGTCCACGTCTGCGTCTGTCTGGCTCCAACTACCCTCACCATTCCCTGCCACATTCAAAGACAAAGAGGTTTACACTTCAGCAATGAGCTCCAAGCAGCTGTTGTGCTATATTACATTATATTGTACTGCTAGACTGTATATTTGATCATGATTGGGACTACTGTTTTGACCAATCAACATCCAGAACTGAAACTGTGTTTTATAAATTAGCTTTTAAATTTTAGAAATATATTAAATATGTAGATATACATTTATATCTATCATTTATTAAAACAAATGTGTTCTGAAATCCTCTTGCAGTGCTACTGTCACTCCTCTTGAATATGTAACCAAGGTAACAAGAGACTAGTTGAGAATGTACTTTAAATAGTTTCAGCCATATGATCCAGTGAGACTTTAGGTTTGGGATTTACTTTACTATCAGACTAAAACCATCCATCGAAAATAAAAAAGATTAACTAAGGATGGATGGATGGATGCTTTATTAATCCTGAAGGTTATTCAAGGCATCCAGCAGCTTATTAAACAAAAAGACACTAGTACACACAATATCAAATACAACAAATATAATTGATAATAACAATCCATATATTTTTTTAAAGAAATTATTACTTTTTCAGCAAGGATGCATTAAATTGATCAAAAGTGACAGTAGAGACGTATATAGTTACAAAAGATTTCTATTTCACATAAATACCGTTGTTTTTTTTTGTTTTTTTTACCTTCTTTTCATAAAAGTATACTGAAAAAAAGTCTCCACAAAAATATTAAGCAGTACAACTGTTCTCGCACTAAATCAGCATATTATAATGATTTCTGAAGGATCATGTGACACTGAAGACTGCAGTAAAGACTGCTCAAAATGTATCTTTGCCATCACTGGAATAAATTACATAAAAAAAAACGTAACAGTCTTACAATTACTGAAGAAGAAAAAAAGTACCGACCCAAACATTGCATAAAATACATTAGATTTATTAAATTACGATACATTTATCTGATTTCATTCCAATAATACAGTCGTTCATCAGTAAGTGTACATTCCTCTAAAGCCATTTTTTTTAGCCATAATATATTTTTTTTCTTAAACTGCCTGACCTCTCTGTCCAGTTTAATGGTTCATTCCAGGACTGAGCGGTATGAGGAAAAGCTGTTTAATCAGAATCACTCTCCGGGTCTCTGAAGCTCCTTGGGGAGACCGCATTCACAAAACAAACATTGGACACTATTTATAGATGCCTGTCGACATGGCAACCACTCTTTGTTTGTTTGAATCAGAAACTATTTCTCCTTTTTTCCCCTCAAATGTTTCGCTTCTTGCTTCAAAGCAGACGCTAAGACTTAAGACGCTCAGTTGTCTCATTTTGCTCTGGTATGTTTCTCCAAAACAAGAGGCAGGGTGGAGGGTATGCTCTGGCAGGACGATACGAGTCCTTTTGTGCGTTTGTGTACAAGCCTGTGCTCTTAAATATTGCTGTGTCAAATCTATTCCGAGTAAACCGCAAGTTAATCTTGTTTAGATGTCATAACCTATGGCAACAAGGGCGGCACATACAGTATTTAAGCATGTAAAGGAGTCACAAGCTGTTTACATCAGTCTAAACCAGATTGGTTGAAATTTTATTTGAAAAACTGCAGGTCAGTTTCACATCTGACTGAAAAAACAACCCGTTGAGTAAAACAAACCCTGGTGCGAGTTTTTTGTACAGTACATTAAGGTCACAGATCTGGCAGAACTGAAAACACAAATCATTTAAATTCATTTTCTCCATAGAGAAATTGATTTTTTACATAAATAACGTAAACCTTTCAAGACTCTGAATGACTTCTCACTCCTATAAAAGCAATGCAACTGACATAAGAGTACCTGTACAATCTCAAACAACTTATGTATTTCAATAATTTGCAATAACCTTCAATTATATTGTGGTTTATATGGCATAATTAGTAGTTCACTCACTCAATGATGTGGTACATGGTTTAGAACTCGTTATTAAAGCTTAATTTGAAATTCCTATGGAGAAAATGGATGGGAAAAATCATTCTTGATAAAGTAGGCAGCCGCTGATGTGCTCTATTGATAAGTTTTTCTCTTTTTGTTGAGATCTTTACTGGAACCTTGAGTTCTGCTGCTACAACACTGAATAAAGGCTAAACGCAAATTTTGTGAATCAGACATGCATACAAACAGGTATACGTAGACACACGATTATACTCACAAATAAACCATCACCCTTCCTTGTCTTAGTCAGCAGCGCTGAGTTTTGCTGACTGTTCAAAAAGGCAGGAAAGAATATTAATGTCTGTCTGATGCCCTGCCCACTGTTAGTCAGACACCTCCCACCTCTTTCTTCATGGGGATTACATACATTACACCACATTACAGGATATCTTGGCTTTATTAAGTTGCTATTCAGAGAACTATTTTAGTTAGTCATAATAATAGTACTAACAGTTAGTCATCTGATACGTCAAAACCTAATCACATCTCAGTTAAAATAAGATATAGGCTTACTGGCACACTGGTAATTAGGAAGTGACTAATATCTATATATACACATCTATATACACATCTATATACACATCTATATATATATATATATGTATATATATATACACACACACACACAAACACACACATGCAATAATAACATTATTACAAATTAACATTCGTTGTTCATAATTATGCAATTGTAATAATGTATTATGAACAAATATGAATTAACAATAAAAAATAGATATATTTATTAAAAAAACTTTAACCTAGATAAATGCTATCTGGGATATCTAAATGCTAACATTAACCTTAAACATTGTAAAAGAAAAAGTTATTTATTATTAGTTCATGATGCCTAATGCTTTAACTAATGTTAATGGGCTGAACCGTATACTTTAAATGTATTAATCTGCTTAACTAGCCAAACTTTACAGATTAAAATAAGACCACTTTTTAATGGCAACCAATTCTTACTATGATATTTAGAATAAGCATAAGCATTGTGACATTGTAATATTACCTTACCGTAACTTTTTCTCTTCTCGTCAATAACAGTTTGTGTTAAAACTGTCAAACTGCATTTCTGCCTCTCTAGTATCTAACACTAAAAAAAAGAAAATCTCCTGCTTTCACAAAGAGCAGTCTCTGTTTCTGTTTCCCAGAATTCAGCAGCTGAGAATGGCTGCAGGCTGCTGTTTCTCTCTCATCTATCTGACCAGTTACAGAAGTGTAATGGGTAAATGGCAGCTGACCACAAACAGTCAAATTTGTATCACTTGTATTTGGTCCTTTATGAAACAAGTCAAGAGATAATATTATTCACATGCTGCTAACAATGCTAAGTGAAATGTCTTGATAGTCGACTGTGTATTTTGTTGGACAAACTAAACCAAAACACAGTCATGGAGTCTTTTTTTTTTTTTTTTTTTTTTTTTTACAAATCCTGTTTTTAATATATAGCCTGTCTGTCTACTAGAATATGTATTTTCATCTGCTGCTGATTGATGCTTAAGTATACAACAGCATAAACTGCACTTCTGTCTCTCACAGCCCAATTCTCATAAATGCTATAGGGTTGTTCCACATTACTCTGAAGTAGGAGAACATAATAACACAAAAAAGACAGACAGACAGGAGCTTTAATCTCCCACTAACAAAATGACCTTCACCACTCATATTTCTACCGCTATGGTGTGTGAGAGAGTGTGTGTTCCAGAGGGCTTTCAGTCTTTAGAAAATTCATAATGTCATAAGTTCATCTGCCCATTCACATTAGCAGCTGTGTTTAGATTACTAAAGAAAAGGTTAAAAATGTCTTAACCTCAACTTTCCCTCTCTTTCACACACACACACACGTTTGTTCCACTATATTAGTGAGGACATCTCAAAGACTTTGATAGGTTTTTATATCAGTATTTTACATTTTCTATGGACTAACCCGACCCCTACCCTTAAACATAAACCTCACAGAAACCTTTGCAGAACACTAGATTTAAATAGAAACATGATTTGGCCAATTTATAAGCCTTTTTAAAGAGGACCTTTTTTGCTTTTTTACATTTTCAACTTTCTTTACTGTGTAATGTTGCTGTTTGAGCAGGAAAAAGGTCTGCAAAGTTACAAAGCACAAAGTCACGCCAAAGGGAGTTATTCTCTATATCAGTGTGCACTATTTATGAACTCCTGAAACAACTCCATTTTAGTCTCGAGTTTTCTTCTGCGAACATACATTAGTACACTACATGCATTAGTGGTGTGTTGAAACTCGCGGTTATGGTAAGGGACGTGACATTTCCGAAACACACTTGAAGCGGTTGACCAATCACAACACACTGGTCCAGTCGGCCAATCAGACCACATTGAGCTTTTCGGAAGGAGGTGCTTCATAGGGACTGGAAGTAAACAGAGCACTACAAACAGACTGCGAAGAGTAAAACATGTGCAGTCTGGCCCAATCGTTGGTGTTCAACAGGTTTCACCATTACTGAGGACATTTTTGAATAGTAAGGACATTTTGGACCTCGCAAGCACAAGGTTTGACACCTGTACACACACACACACACAGTCGGTTTATCACATGTTTGCCTGTGTTCTCACCATAATCAGTTACGATGGATATTCATTTATTCATCACAGCTGTTCATCATTTAGTTCTTCAACATGTGTATTCAAGTTCCTCACCTTCACTCATTCTTTGTCCGGTATTGTTTGTGCATGGCACACTGTTTCGAGTTGTTGGCTTATGTTTAATAAAGACTGTCATTATTTGTACCTTCTTCTTCATCATTGTATTACCGTTACAGGCAGATGATACAACTGCAGCATGCACTTATGATAAACAGAACAATATTGTACGTTGGTGTGGATGCTAACGTTACTGTTATCATTTTTGGTGTAAATCGGCCTTTACTTCTTGCGCCCCCTAGTATTAGTGAAAGTGAAAGTGACACGTGACGGCCAAGTATGGTAACCCATACTTGGAATTTGACCTCTGCATTTAACCCATCCAAGTTAATGCACACACATTAGGAGCAGAGTAGTGAGTAGTTAACACACACACACTGCAAACGTGGATACACACACCCAGAGCAGCGGGCAGCCTTTGTGTGGCGCCCGGGGAGCGATTAGGGGTTAGGTGCCTTGCTCAAGGGCACCTCAGTCATTTCCCACCGGTTCTGGAATCGAACCAGCAACCTTTGGGTTACCAGTCCAACTCCCTAACCACTAGTCCTTGACTGCCCCCAAGTATTAGTATTACCAATTATTATTATTCAGTCTTCAACATCAACAACACAAATATGGGAATTTACTCCCATTTAAAAATTATAGTTGTAATTATTATTTTTGCCATCTTAATTATATGGTTAGTTCAGTTGTATTATTTGCATTTAGCATTGTTGTTGTTTTTTTGTCTCGGATGTCCGCAACCCTATCAGAAAAGAATGTTTGCAAAAATGTTTTCTATGTCATGGCAAGCGCTCGTCGGAAATCACGTCACCAACTCTCATTGAAAATGAAAGACTTCGGGTTTCTGTCGCTACGAATCGCTGTCAATGTGAACGGCCCTTTAGAAACTACTGAATGAAGCTCCTGGCACACACACGCTGGGCTCAGCGGCAGTTACATAACCGTGAACACACACCCCTATCGGTCAGCTCAAAGTTCTTCTGCTCACTGCAGATGGCTGACCTCTGACCTGTCAGCGCGCAGCAGCCAGTCACGCAGCACACTGCTGACATGGATAATGAAAACACACACAAACACTCCACCCAGAACAAGCTCCATGACAATGACTTACTAGTGAACTAACTAGTGAACAAGTCTTGCTTCACAGTAATAACAATGCGGCCCAAAGGGAGTATCTACAATCTAATCATTAAAGGGACAATTAGAAAAAAATTAAGTTCTGTCATCATTTATTCACCCTCATGTGGAACAATTAGATATTATAAATAATATCTAAAATATTAGAAATTAGATATTTTGAAGAATGTGCTAGCCTAGCTGCTGTATTACATAAAATTACTATTAGCGTGTAAATTAATTTGTTTGTGTGAAGTATACCTTTAAGTCCAGACATGAGGCTGAGCCTTTAGTCGCTTTATGACATGAACGTTGATAATCTGGCAGTTTAGTATTTGCTGTTCTGAACTTGCGTAATGTGTGTGTCCATGAAGTGTAAACGCCATGTAGTTTTATTCAAGAGAACTTGGACTTGGTTATTTGTTTGTTGAAGATTTTTTTCCACTCAACAAAAATGGTTGAGAATCTCTAGCTTTTTAAACCGATCCACATTTTGATGGAAACTACAGGTTACAGACTACAGAGGCATCGGTGATGAGGCCAAGACTGCAGATCCAAATGCATTATGAGACAAAGGGATTATGATTGGCTAAACCATCCCCACTGTTATTATTATAAAGCATTTACCCCAGTACGTATAATTAAACAACATATACACTAGTGATAGACTAGTCTATTTTCTTTTCAAAAGCACAACACAGTTATTAATCCTTTCTACTGTAAATTTATAGTGTAATCAAAGTTAATGCACTGAACATGTTTCTACCCTGTTAAATTTGCCCACAACATTTGGGACATTTGACAAAACTGGATACCTTCATTAATCGTAATTTTCTAATTATTTACCATTTTGCACACATTTTCTGAAGTTCAAAAATAATGTATCAAACCAGTCTTAATAACTGATATGGGGGTTAGACAAAAGGAAGCATGTTTCATTCATAATTCTCATATTACGCAGCACATTTGAGCTTCAACAAGAGGATTGTTCTTGTACATCAAGCCGGTTCAGTTGATCTTCTGTTTATGTTAGCTGATTACTGTTTATGTAAATAATAGCCTAAATTCAATCTGTTCATCATATTAAGCGACCGAGTCTCTTCAGAAAATTTGGACTAAACCACTTAATTAATTTGGATTAGTTATACGATCCCTTTATGAACTTTTTGAAGCGCCAAAGTTTGTTGCGTAGCTGTCTATGGAAGGGACAGAAATCTCTCAGATTTCATTAAAAAGATCTTTATTTGTGTTCTGAAGATGAACGAAAGTCTTATGGGTTTGGAACGACATGGGGGTGAGTAATTATTTAAATAATTTGTATTTTTGGGTGAACTAACCCTTTAAGTACAGCCATTTCTTTGTAAACCGAGTAGTATTGCAATTAAAAATTGCTGTAGGCATACACACTTTAAAAATAAAAAAAACACTTTGCCAACATCAACCTCTCCCACATACACACAAGACAGCATGCTCACACACACCAGGCCTCCGCTTCTCTAATTCACTTGCTATGTTGCTGCTGGTTTGTTTCACAACACTGTCACATCCAATGAGATTCTCTCTCTCTGTCCTGGCTTTCCGCCACTAAGTAAGAACGACACAGTAGAGACCCTCTCGCTGTCATTCAGACCAAACCCTCCCCTCCATCAGCATTACTTATCAGCGTCTGGCCACTGTCAGCCCATGCACGGCCCAGTCAAACACACTGAGCTCTTTACTACAGAGTAATTCCATGGGCAAATCCACAGAGGGTATAATGCAGGGATTAGAGCTGCAAGGCATTACAATCCAAAACACACACTTCAAACGCATCTCTATTCACCTGCCTTCACTCACTCTCTCTCTCTCTCTCTGCTCTTTCAATAATTACACATGCTGCCCTAAAAAAAAACATACCAGATGGTAATATTTTGACATATTCCATGACTCTGAATGATTACCATATTCATATACTATAGTATTTACATGGCACACAAAGGTGCTTCAAATAATTATATGCCAATACTATCACACCATCAAGTCCAGTAAATCAAGATGGTTGATTTATGATAGTGCCATCATGTCCAAAACGAAAAACGAATCATGTCAAAATGACAATGGTAAACGGCAAAAAAAAACAACAGACTAGTAGCCTAGTACCATGGTACAGGTCCAAAAACAATGGTGGTCTAAAAAAAGTTCAGTATCATCATGGTAAATGTCAAACAAATCATGGTAACACCATGATAAAACAGTGGTGGCACCATGTCTTTAAAAAACAAGGTAATATCATGGTGCATGTAAAAAAAAAAAAAAAAAAACATGGTAATACCATGGTACATATGTAAAAATACAATGTACTATCATGGCACTTATCTAAAAAACAAGGTAATTTCATGGTGCATGTAAGAACAAGGTAATAGCATGGTACATATATAAAAAACAAGGTAATCCCATTGTACATGAAAAAAAAAAAACCTAGCGATAACATGGTACATCTATAAACAAGGTAAAACCACAGTACATGTCTAAAAACAAGGTAATACAAAGATATATTTAAAAAAAAAACAAGGTACTATCAAGGTGCAAATGTAAAAAGGTACTGGCACTTATCTAAAAAACAAGGTAATACATGGTGCATGTAAAAACAAGGTTATATCATGGCACAGTAAATATAAAAAAATTAAGGAAATTCCCTTAAAAAACAAGGTAATACCATTGTACATGACAAAAAACTAGCAATAACATGGTGCATGTCTAAAAAACAAGGTAATATCATGATGCATTTGTAAAAAATGTAAGGTAATACCATAGTGCATGTCTAAAAAACAAGCTAATACCATGGTACATCTAAAAAACAAGGTAATACTATGGTATGTCAAAAATAATTAATTTTAATTTTAATCCATTTAGACAAAATAGCCTCACTTAATAATGTTGGATAGCTAACAACAATTGATCTGATCGGGAGAATAAAAAAAAAATAGAATTTTAAAAATTTAAAAAAAATGACAAAAGTGAACAACAACATAAAAAAAGTTGCAAGATATATTTAACGTTTCAATACACATTATTTCATGTTATAAAAGTTATATACATCATAAAACGATATTACTTACCTTTCACAATCAGGCTGCCGCTGATGTCCGTTGACTGTGACTGGACCGTTAATATTTGAACCATCGAAGCGCGAACGTATTAGGTTATAACTAAAAATAACCCAACGACGTAAACAAATGACCCAACAAATTTTAAAAATAACCCAACATATTGACCCAATATGCATAAACCATCGGTTGGGTTAGAAAAAATAACCCAACGTTTTTTACTGTGTAGTACAGCACTATAACATGAAAATAATTATAGGACAGAATTTTAATATCAGTGCAAATAATATGGAAAATGCCCCCAAAAAAGGCCTACATATATCATGGAACAGTACATGTTCAGAAATAAAAGTGACATCCTACTTTTTTGTAAGTGCAAGCTGTCTCAATACATCTCTCTTCACTGCCCTCTTTCGCAGAGCATAAAGGATGAACACAAGCATGCGCTTTAAGGAAATGGGGGCCTCCTCACAGAAATCCGTGAAAGCAGCACAAACAGAACTGGAGTGAGAATGAAACAGTCAATCGCGTGACACCCCCGCCGCGCGTGTATGTGCGCACATGCGCTATAGGCCTGGCAGACAGTCAGCGGGGACCTGCCGATTCAATCCAAACCAACACAAGATTTCATGACTCTGACAGCACAACCTTTCAGCCTTCCCATGCTCCCCTACAAACGGTTTGTTAACATTACAGCCTTGGAATGGCCAGATAAAAGGTCGCAAAACCTTTCAGAAAAACTTTTTTTTATGTCACTTTCAATGAAGACTCTTACATAACAGCTCCACAGAAGTTAGCTACCCCTCAGTGAAACAGGAAACGAACGGTTTAGCTACTGCATAGGCCTCCTGAACTGACCCTCAAAATCCTCGTTGACGGTCGGGTGTACGACACATGATATGACTAATTCTGAAAACAAAACCTGTTTTACAAAGCGGAGCTGTTTTTCCAAAGAGCTACCCAGTGACCTGAGTATGCCCGTCATGTGACCCACCTTGTGATTTTTATCAGGAAGAGTATTTAAGACCTGCACGCCTGGGGTGAAAATGCTTGTTTGTTGTAAGATAGTTATTTTTATTTGTCTATATCAGGGTATCTGCAGGTTTTTTAACATAAAATGTACAGCTTTTTATGATCTTTAAACCCATTTAAGAAAGGGGAGTGTTATAATGAAATATGCATCCTGCATAAAAAAAAGGGTTGTTTTTTGCATAGGTCTGACCAAAAACAGCAGAATGAAAATGCAAACTCACTCCCTGAGTCCCTGCCAGTAGGTGGTGCTTATGGAACAGCAGTAATAGCGGTTACCGTTAACACCTGTAAACAAAGCAGCTGTATCTATTAGAATGAGGTGAAGAGTCTGCAGTCATAATTGTCATAATTCATCATTCATCAAGAGTAAATCAAAAAGCAATCGTTTAGCATAAATGCGTGAGGTAGGTTATTCATTGATTGCGAACTGCTCTGAGACCGCGAGCCTGTAGAACACGTGTAACTTTTTACTTTGAAACATGCAGCACTCTCTTTTAATTAAATCACATCCATTTCATTTAATAAAATGTTTAATAATCAATCACAATACACTATATCGTGATTCCTGTTTTACAGTGCCCAAATTTAAGACCTCTTGACCTTCTTTATCAAGAAACTGTGATAAAACATAATTTAAGACTTGACCCGTGGGGACCCTGCTATATGACTATTCTGTAAAACTAGAGACAAAAAGTGTGTGTACAGTGTTTGTGTGTGTACAGCAGACACATCAGGGTCCCTCATTTCTTGTCTCTGCGGGTCTCTGTTTGCGATGACCCTGCTTATGTAATGAAGGATGCAGAGACACACACACACTTACTCTAGAGAGCTTCTTGCTGCTATTATTTAGCCCACACTTGGTCTAAGGATATCTGCTAAGATCTGAAGCCTTCTGGTGTCCGGCCTATTATTATTATTATTCATTACTAAATAAATAAATACTGTAGTTCATAACCTTGTGGGGTTGAAACGATTGTTTTATTTGTTTGAAAGAAATCTCTTATGCTCACCAAGGCTGCATTTATTTGATCATTAAAAAACGTAATATTGTGAAATATTATTACAATAGAAAAAAACTCTTTCTGTTTTAATATACATTTTAAAATGTAATTTATTTATTTGATGGCAAAGCTGAATTTTCAGCACTTTCAGTGTCACGTGACATTGTCGATACAAGATATTGACCAAAAATAACATCATAACATTTATTTCCATCAAGAGGTGGATACATTTTTGGTCAAGATATTGCATTGACAATGCAAGAGTCCAGCACTCTATAAAGTCTCCTCCAGCACATCCCAAAGACTTTCAATGAATTTAAGACTCAATTTCATGTGTGAAAATTATTCTTCATACTCCCTCCCAACCATTCTTTCACAATTTGAGCCTGATGAATCTTGACATTCCTGGAATATGGCCATGATGTGTCTTCCTACATGGTAGTTTAAGAAATGAAAAGCTACACACTCCATCAATTAGGGCTAGAAGAACTGTTTCCAAGCATATAACATGCTAGAAACGTAATAATCACTGCAATAATGATCCTTAAATCCAGACAGAGACTTTTTTATGGCCGGGCAGCCACACAAGAATAAATGAACATGAAGAATAAATGAACATGAAGAATAAATTCACGACTCTGACGTTTTATTGGAAGAAAAAAAAAACATATTTATGACCAATAATATATTTTGTCAATACAATCATCATGCGCAGGTGTGGTAAAAAGTTAATTTTAGGCCTTGTACATAACTCAATGAACTTTAACCTCATGGTAAACTGATATAAGACTCCTGAGAGGTACCATAGATCAGGGGATCCCACAGTTGAAGTTTCACCAATGACCCCACTAGTTTCCACACACCATATCGATTGCAGCTCAGCGTTCAGTCTCCGACCCACGCAATACGCTTACAGATTCAAATACAAGAACACAAGAGGCCTGAAATAGCTCTTCCCTGCATATACTCACCCTATATAAACCGCAGAGTACACACCCATTTCACACACATTACATAAAAGCGTGTAAAGGCATCTTACTCGCACGCACACAAAAACACAAGGTGACACACGCCCACACAAACATACATCTCCTTGACAGTCCATTCTGAAGATGAAAGACTGAAAGTGGGGCAGATGATGACAAGAAGAAATGAAAACGACTGCAGTGGAAGAAATAAAAAGACCCCCTCCTCCTCCTCCTCCTCCCCCCATAAGCATAAATACACCAAAACAGCTTCACTTCATTATACGGTCCCATTCAAATCCGCATCACCAGGGGGAACGGGCCAGTCAGCCCTGCAGAACCACAGAGAAGCACCGGGATAATTGATAAGTAATTGAGGGAAAGATCTGGGGTCTTTTAATTAACCATAAGAGAAGCTCTGCACAATTTTAAGTAATGGTTACCGAGAAGCCCTTAAGAAGAATTCCCAGATTAGACTGCAGTGCTTCATGTCTTTTCAACTGACCTATTTAATGGAAAAACTTCTTATCAGAAACAGAAATACTACCAGTACCATCTGACCCCTAGTGATTAGTTAACATGATTAAACTGCAGTGAGAAAACTAAATAAACCAAGCGAGAGTGGAGAGCTGTCATCTATGGAAACAGAAATTAGTTGACTTTGATACCATACAGATTATTTTAATGTTTGTGTGTAATAACAAGCATACATTATTAGTTATTAATTATAGGGTTTTTTTTCAGCTTTTTGACAATCATAAAATTATTATAAAGCAAAATAAAAATGTACTTTCTTTCTTATATTTCTGCTATCTAAACTACAACGATTATTTATTAATTATTGTTTTTTAGCTTTGACACAATAACAAAATCATTAGAAAACAAAAAAACATGGCGTGTATTATAAATAATAAAATGATAATTATTATTCATTATTTTGATCCCATCATATTTATGCAGTCGTTTTGTAAGGAGTCCCTTTTAGCGAGGGAACGCAAAACATTTTCGAGAAAACGCAATAGAATTCACCCCAAAAAAATTATATCGCCATGTCCCTTTAGGGGCTCTGTAGATTCTTGTTATTGTTGATTTTAAATGATATTTATGCAAAATAGTTTTTCAGTCAAAACTGTTCCAAATGCCTTAACAGTTGCCCAAAACACTAATTGTTTTAATGCTCCACATTGCTCATATGAGAAGGAAGGGCTATGAAACGTAAACAGGAATAATTATGCAAAAACATATGCTACTTTAACACTGTTGTTTCCTATTGAATGGACATTGATGTTGAGTGCTATTCTTTGGATAACTACGGATAAATATATAGATTGATGATGTTTATTGAGGATAGCTATCTTAAGTTATGTGTGCCTTGCCATGAAATGCGGTTCTTCTGAAAAACAGTGAGACTGAATGGGTTTTTTTACCACACCAATCAGAAAAAAAATGAATACAGAATGCTTACTGTAGGGCTGATTTATCCTCTGAGATTTGGGAAATTGGAGTAACTATGGAAAGTTGGTGTAACAATGTGTAATTCCTTTACAATGTATTACAAAATCTGCCCTCAGGCTTAAGAGATTAAACACCACCACTGACGACAACAACAACAGCAAGTACACTGCTTTCTAAGCTAGAACAGGCAGGATTGTGAAATATTACTATTGATGGAACGATCACGAGCTACACTTGGCAAACAAGACTGAGAATTCAATGAAACCTGCTAATCTAGCAAAATCTGAGCAGTAAGAGCGAAGTCTACGGCACATCATCTGCCAACATTTTTCACAGAGGAAACTATTTGGAAACTGTTACGTTCCCTTGTCTTTGGACTTGAAAGTTTGAAGGCTCGCCGGAGAATGGGAAAGAATGTCTTTGTGCTCAAAGTAGACTATCCTTGAAATTGCGAGTCTACCATATAATGTTTCTCTAAGGGTGGGTTCCTGTCAGAGAATTTTCCACAAAAAAAAAAAAAAAAACACTGCCTCCTCTCTGAAGTTGTTCAAAGCCCAAAAAATACAGTGCTATTCTGTGTTCCACAACACACCCCATTACCCCGCTGTCTCTCTGTCACCGGCTGAGAGAAAACGCCAAAGCTCGGCTTGTGTTCTAACGTTGAGGTAACTAGTATGAATGTGTTGCTGAGAACACAGGCGACATGAATCAAATCATTTCCCCAACAGGAAAAAGAAGAAGCCTCCAGCCCCTTTCTGGTATGCCTTTCCTGATGTAATCTCCAGAACAACACAAGCACGCTCAGCGAGATGGCCTTCTTCCCAACAATGACCCCGGCCACAGCGAACACGGACATCTGTTTATTAAGTTCATGGACACTCAAGGTCACACCATCTCAGTCAGCGTCAATTAGAAATCCTTGTAAGCTAGTCTCTGGGAGCTTGTTATGCATTACGTACAGACCTTTACTTGAATCACAATTGCGATGAACGTGGGAACGTGCCAGACCGGCTTGGTTTAGTAGCATTTACCATGATATGCATGGCTGGTGCTACACTCAGTCATACCAGACCATCTCCATGCATTTATCAATTGCACACGCTGAAGGTTGAACTGTGTAACTGGCTAGTAATGCGCCAAAATTTCAGCAAAAGAAAATATTTAGCTGAAGATGAATTTTCAGTTTTCCTGCAGTGATGTTTAATTAGCGCTTCTCCAATGGTGCATTTTGACGAGGTGTCAGTGTCTATTTCGTGCAACAATATAGATAAGCTACAACAGGTTAACATGTCAGCTTTGTGGATGCAAGGGCTGGGTATGTTGAAAGAAACAGTACAACTGATGTGTATCATGTCTCATGTAATTGTTCCATCAGTGTTTCATAAAACGTCAATAAAACAGCTTGTAAACAATATGCTACACACGTTACCTCAGGAAAGCCATTCAATGACCATAAACATGTTAGTTAGCTAGAAAAAAGAGAGGTGCATTTTGCTAAATATGTGCACTATATAACAAACTTTATTTTTCAGTTTCATGAAAATAAAAACATTTCAGTGCATCACTAGTGCTGGCATGTAATGTTACATTAACTAAGTGGATCCAGGACTTTTTAAAATAATTTATTTCAGTAAGTTTATTTTATTTAAAGTAATAAAAGTTTTTAGTTTTATGGTTTTAGTTCTAGCTAACTATAATAACCCTGGTGCTGATTCCTTGCAGGCTTTGAACATGCCCCTATGGAAGCTTGTTTCCGCCACAGAATAAAAAATAAAAAAGGTAATTGCAACTTTTTATCTCACAAATCTGACTTTAGAATTGCGTGATATAAAGTCGCAATTGTGTATTATAAAGTCAGAATTGCATGATATAAACTCGCAATTCTGAAGAAAAAAAACTTTTTTTTAACTTAGAATTGGACTTCTTACTCTCAATTACGAGTTTATATCTCACAATTCTGAGAAAAGAATTCAGAATTGCGAGATATAAAGTCGCAATTGCGTGTTATAAAGTCAGAATTGTGAGATATAAATTATCTTTTAAAATGTTTTATTCTGTGGTGGAAACAAGCTTCAATATGTCCTAACCACAACTGAAGAAGAGAGATTTATCAAGTTATCTATTATTAGATGGTTAGATCTGTTATTAGATGGTCTTTTCTCATGAAATGGATATCTGTCTGCATTCAGCCAGATGAAGAAGAGAACTCGCCCTGTGCCCTTCCCTTGCGCCTGCTCTCCTTCTCACCTCCAACTGTGAAGGGTAAATAAATAGCAATTCCAGACGTGACATGAAATGTTTAACAGAACCAGTGCCAAGGCTGTAGTATCTATTTTGCATACCACACCTCTCTCCCTAAAAAAACAACCCTTCAGACACAAACAAAAAGCTCTCAAAACTGATCAGTCATTCGTTTTGGTGTGGATAAGATGTGTTTTGTTTCATGTATGGGAAAATTCTCTTTTACCGTTCCAGCTAAACCATTGACTTTATTTACTACGCTCAATATGGATTTCTTAAAATGCATGCTGGGACGAGCAGACCTCTTTAAACCTGCATTAAGAATCAAGTGAGGATCTGCAGATGTCACAGACAGCTAACATTTCAGGAACAAGACCCATCGACAGCAGAACATCCTCATGCCGTGTACTACAGTGACCCCTTTTCCATGTGCTTTCTGAGATGGCGGTTTTGGTTGGGTAACCATCACAAGAGGAGTACAGTAAACAAACAGATATCTGGACTTCCCGTGCAGTAGCTTATGGTAAAAATTCTCAGTCACTGCTGACACCTGGGATACCGCTTTACACGGTGGCCTTCAGATTAACCTCATTCATCTGTGTCAGGACTCATCAGTCCACTGCCTGCTGCTCATTCAACCTGCAAACCTCCCCATCCCAAAGCTGCTTCAGCACGCTGACAGCTGTTGACTCTGTGCAAGAGACGGCCTATTTAGCAAGAACCTTCACATTTATCATTAACAGGCTTTTTAGCTAAGATATAAGCCACTAGATTTTCTCATAAACATACATTTTGTATGCAAAATTGCGAAAGTTGCTAAGGTGTTATGATTGCTAGCTATTGCTTACTGTCAAAAGAGCCCACCCTCAAGTTTCAATTATATTTTGGTCTCTATATATGGTTTGTGTCCCCCCCTTCTAGTGATTTTTAGGGATGTACGCCATATCAGTCGAGATTAGAGATATTTTAATTCATACATATGCATATTGGATATTCATCGGCCAGAATTGGATATTAAATTGTTCATGCTCATTTCCTCTATTTTACATTTAGATTACTTTTGCAGTCATCTTATGCTCACTTAAAATTAATCTTTAAAAACACGAATAATTTAAAGTTAAAGGGATGGTTCGGAGTAAAATCAACCTAGGGTCCTTTGCACCATGACCTCGAGCCAAACACCCCCCCAGAAGCCTTTTTTCCCTTGGTCGAACATTATTAAAGTTAGAGCTTATTTAGAGATATCAGCCGAATGGCTTAGTGCAGGCGCTAATGGATCCAAGGATGTATCTCGTAAATTACCCCACTAATAATGCCCAGAATGGTACCAAACTTCTACAGTAGTACAAATAGTTTCTGTAGGGTACTCATAAAACGAGGCATTGGAAAGTTTGTAAGTACATCAGGAGTTTATTCAAATAACACTACGCCTGATGGCTTATGCTACCGCTAACCCGGACGCCGAAGTCACTTCCGTTATTTGGGAAAAGCACGTAAAAGTCCCGGCAGAAAGCGATGCATAAGGATGTAGTGTAATGACAAATTATTATTTTTTCCGAAGTGTTGACAACTTAGTGTTAACTAATAATTGTTGCAAACTGGTACTAGCAACAAAATATTAGTGCATTCCTGGAAATGGGCGTCGTTACACTACATCCTTATGCATCGCTTTCTGCCAGGACTTTTACAGGCACAGAAGTGACCTTGACATCCGGGTTAGCGGTAGCATAAGCCATCAGGCAAGTGTTTTATTTAAATAAACTCCTGATGTACTTACAAACCTACAGACAGGAACTTATTTGTACTACTGTAGAAATTTGGTACCATTCTGGGCATTATTAGTGGGGTAATTTACGGGATACATCCTTGGATCCATTAGCGCATGCACTAAGCCATTCGGCTGATATCTCTAAATAAGCTCTAACTTTCGTAATGTTCGACGAAGGGAAAAAAGGCTTCTGGGGGGGTGTTTGGCTCGAGGTCATGGTGCAAAGGACCCTAGGCTGATTTTACTCCGAACCATCCCTTTAAATGGAAACTTCAGAAAATTTGAATTTCAGCATATGCAACATTTAATATTATATATTAAGATTTATATTATAAAATAAAGTATATATATTTAATATTATAACATAAATATAATATTTATAATGACAAAAAAACAAGTTAGTAAATAAATATCCATTTTTCATTCAGTATACATTATAATGTTGCAAAGCCTAAATTGTAGCATTTAACAATTTTATTTAACAAATAACTTTTTCATTTATTTAGACAAGATATTAAAGAATTTTAATATCAGTGCAACACTATTGTTTTCCTGTTTTGCTCACTCAGAAAATGAATAACACACCTCTCATCAATAAACCACATGATTTGAGGATAGCTAAAGTTTAGTTACTTAATATTCAAAAAAATCACCACTAAAAACATTAGCCAATGGAAAACAGACAGATTATCCTTTTATGATACAGCTAACAGTCATTAAATAATACTTATGAGATCTGTGATCTCCTCCAAATGATTTGAGAGCTGTATAATGTTAATGAACACACTCAATTGTTCTCAGTGTGCCCACGTTGAGAATTTATGTTTTAAGTACCTCTGGCTGACTCAGACACACATTGTTGGAGGGATTGATGGAAAAAGAAGAAGAAAAAACAGAGCGGTAGAGATGCGAGAGGGAGGAATGCTTTTCTGGCTGACTCCTCTGAGAGTCTCTCTGGAAAGACTTTACGGGATTTAAAAAAGGGGAGCGTCTCTCCCTCCAAAGTTGGCGCGTCTCCACCGCTCCAGTGACATCATTTAAGAGGGGAAATGGGACGGAACTGGGATGGCCGTTTGCTTGTTTTATCTCAGCATGCAGTATTTTGCTTTGCGTCTGCCTGGTTTTTCTCTGGTGCGTCTCCCCTTTGTCGAAACCACACTTTGTCTATTCGAGGCCAACGTTAACTTCAGGAAATTCCTTCAACGTACTGTAACTGCACTAAGTACAGCTTGTAGTGAAGTCCCTGCACCCTGCCCAAAAACTCTGCATTCTTTCCACAAAATTCACCAAGGTGAGTAGTTGCTAGGGACTTCACGTCACCTGAATAATACAGCATGCATATTAAGGAAATACTCTATCATGCCAAACATAACAGTGGTAAGGGTGGATTTCGGTATTCCACGGATTGTTTGTATCCATGCAGTTTTCCTGTTATTGAATTCCTCTCTCGGTGCATATCCTCCTTTGTGCTGGAAGTATTCAATCCTGATACCCGCTGTGAGACCCATGATGCTTGGCAGGTCCCACTACGTCCCTCTCACCTGGTAAGGTGGAGACATCTTCCGGTATATTCCCACTTCTGTGGGCCAATCCTTTGTGACAGTTGCGATAGTCCTTTCTTCCCTATTGTGACGTATATCTGAGTGCAATGGCTTCTCGAACAAGAAAAAATGTAGGGCGGGACTTGATTTTGTCCATCAGGAACTGATTGGATGGTTGTGGTTTGCAATTGCTGTGATCTCGTGTGTGTGGCCGGTTGCCCCGTCATCGCGCCGGTAAACGCATCGTCAGAGAAGAGATGTCGTTGCAAGTGGGAGGACTTATATTGGTTAACCCTTTAAAACCGGAGCCAACCAAGCTGTAATCATATCACAGTAACTCTTCAACCGTTTGCACTATCAAAATAATTCAAATAGTTCCTGAAAGTAGACATCATGCGCTTTTCGCAGTTTAGAGTGTTTTGGATTGCATAAAATAATAAGAGAAACGAACAAATACATGGCGAAATAAGTGTTAGACAGCAGAAGATTGGATTGGGATGGGGATGATTTTTAATGAAACTTGGGAGGCGGATAGCCGTTACTCTTTCACGTATCTAAGCATGTGGTGTGTGCATGTGTATGTGTGCGTGTATGAAAAAAAGTGTCCTAAATGAAAACTGTGCAACCCAATGTCACAAAAAAGACTAGTATATATGTATTATAGTTCATTTTTCAACTTTAAAGTGTTAGTGTCTTTCGTTCATGATTTTTTCTGTTTTTTTCTAAATAAAAATCAGTAAATTTATTCTCGTTTTTTTTTTTTTTGTCTATTTAAATTCTATTTACAAACTCACCACACACAATAATGGTCAATAACTGTAATTTGTTGAAAGCTTATCTTTTTCTGAAAAAGATGACACCTTGCACATGAAGATAGCACATTGTTTTAGAATTTTACAGTAAAAAAAATCTAATTATGTGAAAAACACCTATATTTTAGCTTCAGGTTCTAAAGGGTTAAAGATTACGAGAGCACATGAATTAAAAAAAATAATGATGTGCACGGAATAATCATTCATAATAAATATTGCAATATTCCATAAAAAAATAAGAATTATCCATTTTGATATCATGTAGGCCTACTGTAAAAAAAAAGTTGCCAAATTATATTTTTAAGTACAATCAACTTGGATGTTTAAGTCATTTCAACATTTAAAAAAAAAGTTAAAGCAATGAATAAACATACAGTATGTTGTCATAACTTGTTGATCATATCTTTGTTTTGTTTTTTACAGTGTGGTGACTCAGAAAATACTGATAACTTTTCAAGAACTGCACCTAGGAACATTCATGTGAATTTCTTAATATTTTTCTTAAGAAATGTATTGACTTCTTTCTTAAGAAGATTTTCGTGAATTCGTTCTTTATGGAATCGTTCTACCTTGCCTCCCTCACTCTCTCTTCTGACAATCAAGCTGTCACTACAAGGAAGTTTAATTTGTAATCCCGCCCTGTACTGCATGATATGTGAGGGCAGACAGAAGTATGCTTTGCGGCATACAAGAACATTGGTGGTCCTATTTATCTGCCTAGTTGCATCAGGAAGGATGGCATCTTGGCAACAGGAAAATTGGTCTTCATTTGTGTGTTCTCTGCTTCAGGGCTCATAACATGCTGGTCAAATGGTTCCAGCTGCCCTTTGTTTATGAACTATATGCAAAACAGTTCAAAACAAGCTAAATTTATTGCTGCTTCAAAATGTAATACATATCAGATGGAAAGGAAGAAGCAGAGATGAGATATTCAGCCACATAATGCTCTATTATTTAGTCATTTTCATACTAAAATAATTACTAGTGACATGAAACATGAGACTGACAGTATGGAGCCTAAAAATAGGTGGCCAATTTTTCCCTACCAAGTTCCTCATTACAAATAAGGCAATTCTAGTTCCAAACTACATAGTGAATGCCATTAAAAATGAATGAAGGCCAACTGCTGGGATAAAAAGGTTGAGAGACATGAATGTACACTAACACTGCACAGACGTCTAGCTTTGTGCAGAACCTCAATAACAGACTGATGTATCATTTTTGCGATATATTTTGAGAATGAGGCTTTTAGACTCCGTGCAGAATAAATGATAAATGAAAGTAAATGAAAGTCAAATGAAATATTATTTTAAATGATAAAATAAATGAAAGTTTCATCATTGACATCTTCAAAATGTCTTTGTTATCACTTATTCACCTTTGTGTTGTTCCAAACCAGTATGACTTTAACGAAACACAAAACGATATTTTTAGCATGATGCTAAAGCTGCTTTTTCCCCACTCAATGAAAGTAAATGGTGAGTACTACTGTAAAGGACGAATTTTTTTTGGTCAATAAGGACATAACTTTCAATCTGTTCACCACACTCAGCTTCAAATGACGTGCAAAATAGTGGAAGAGTTATTTATGATGCTTTTATGGTCCCTTTTGCTTTTTTTTACTTGCCAGCTCTTTGTCAAGTCACATTTATAGTGATTTTCACAATACGTATTGTTTCAAAGCAGATTTATAGAAAATCAAGATGTTAACGTTCATGATATCTTAATATGATATATCTTCACACAGCCAAGATTTGCTATAGTACATATTGCTTTACATGAGATATACTATAGAGCAAATCTCGACTGTGTGATACTTTTGTGATCCCCATTCTCTTTCACTGTGTGGAAAAGAAAACATCTACTTTTCTGTTCCACTGAAGAAAGAAAGTCATACAAGTTTGGAACTATAAAGATGAATAAATGAGGGCTGAATTTTGGACTAGGCCTATCCCTTTAAGGAGGCTCCAAACGAGGGTTCTGCTTAAGGATTTCACAAACAGGCCTTTTCCATGACAAGCTTAAAGCGGATTTTCTACGTGTTCTAAACCAGCTGCACATGAGCGCATTGCTTTCCTGGTGAAAGAGTGGCATCAATAGTGGCTCTACTGTCTGGATATGCCCAGAGGGAGCACCAAGCACACAGATATCCACACCAGAGGAGAATACCGGCCCATAGAGGGGTCATCGATCCCAACACTGACATAGAGCCGCTACACTCACGCTCTGCCATTCAGAACTTCAGCTATCGATTCATTCGGAGCCAATCTTCACTACAATGTCTCAGATCAGCTGATGCTGCCTTGAAGTGCCTTCACATGCACCTGGTAAGCTGCTACTTCCAAAGTAGGCAGCCGATCACAGAATTTAAGCTGGAAACAAAATACAGAAGTAGACAAAACCAAACAACTAAATAGACCTGATAAGCTTCTATTGGTGTTTCAGCATTCTCAGAGTGACTTGATTCATTTACTGTGAATCGAGCCACACTGAGACTGTATCATGAGCTGTGCACGTGTGAAGTTGACATAATGCCACACTTCACTCTGAAACCATCGGTGTATATATTTGTTTGCTTTGCCAACCACCAAAATAAAAGCTTGATGGTGGTTTAATGGTAATGCCGAAATTAGGATGTATATATTAGTTAGAGAGTGTATTATGAAATACCTTTAATATTTGATGTTGTATCACAATAGTATTATTGCAATATATTTTTATATTTTGTTTAATATTTTTATTTAATAAAAATCATATTTTATAGTCATAATGTCAAAACAGTGGGAATGTGGAAACTCAAGTGGAAAGATTTTATTTCAAACTCCTTTGTTCAACTTATGGTTACTGAAATAGGTTTAAGTTGGATCTTATGAAGAGGACATCAAAAAAATAAAATGTTTTTTAACCAATCCAAATTGTTCAATAAAAAAAAACTCTCACTCACAAACAGTCTTCAGAGTAAAAAGTAATTTCAGCTTTTTAAAATTATTTTATTTTGTGTGCAACACAATCCCCAATCATTCTAGAATAATGAATTATTTCCAAATAGAGCTATTCAAGTCATCTGGTGAAAATTCTGGGTTTTTTTATTTATTCGGCAATATAGCCTAAAAAAAATCACATTTTTCCAATATCATGCAGCCCTACTTGAATCTATACTGAAGCGTTGCCTTCCACCAACTTTGATGTTTAACAACCCAGGTATCACTTCGCTTGCCTTGATCATTCATGTGCTTTTAACTCAAAATCACAATATTTCTGACTCGTTAAGGCCTCACAAGTCTATTAAATAGGACTTTAAAGACTTAAAAATGACTCCTGGCCATCCAGAAACCACATACACATAAGTTAATCTCCAAGCAGTAGAGCCTGGATATGACTTCTGAAGGCTTGCATGTGATTTATTCATGCAAGTGCTTTATTTTTAACTATGCTTCTAGATGGATGAAAAGATTAATTGATGAACCTGAAACGCCACACTTTGACAAAAAGAATAAGAGGACCTAAATAAAATAAAAAAATTAATTACATAACATCCACTGAACAATGAACGGTTTCAAGCACGTTCACGTTTATCCCATTGTTCAGCTGAAAAAGAAAAAGCTTCAATTCAGGCTATACATAAAGCCATCACGGGGAGTCTAGAGGAAGACGAGCAGCCCGCACGCTGACATCCACTCATTGGAGAAAGGAATGTTTTTCATCTCGATATCAAAAAAAAGCTCTTGAGCGCTTCAGTACAAAAGCAGGTTGGGGATGTGTACTGCGCCCATGGAGGGAGAGCAAATGAATAGAGCTGAGAGATGAAAGAAAAGGGCTATAAAGGTCTGGAAACAGAATTGCTCAATCGATCCCATTCCCCTCCCATTCCTCGCCTCCTTCTCCCCACCTCACACTCTCTCTCTGCTGTGAGACTTTGACACTGTGAAAGGACATTGAACTCCTGTAGACTCCGTTTAAACAGGATACCAGCATCTAATCACAAGCCTACAGAGGTAAAAACAGGTGTAAATGGGGTCCAAAATGTTTTGTGATCAAATCTCTCTCATCACATTCAGAAGTAGTCGAAAACGCACGTGACTACATGGCATTTGTAGAGTAAACTCGAATCCATTTTGAGGCGTCCAGGGAAGCAGTGAAGGACCGCCTACTCACCTGTCAATCAACCACTGCGCTAAAACAAGAATTTTAAAGTCCACATGAAATGAAAATTCAAGTTTTTGATCATGTTTGGCATGTTGCATTTTTTAACTCATAATTTTTAATCACAATGTCATAAAAGGATCTTTGGGCGAAATGACAGACTTTTCTCTGGTGACGTATGCAAGACTTCTCCAATAATTTCGTATACATAAACGATGTCCCTCTCTTACAATATGATGACATGTCAGTAACATCATACCTCAATGCTTTATGCTTGTCATATGACATAACATCAAGTTGTCACAACACAAGCACCACTGAGGTTTGATGTTAATAATGTGATACCATAATTGAATATGGGTTCTGTATACATGTGTTGATCAATGATTTAATTTGATGGTGAATGGCTCCTAAAATATTCGTTTCCATTTTAAGCTCTTTGGAAATACATGTCTGTGACAACATTTCTGCAAAATGATTTTTCGTTGCCACCAACACTAAACTCTAAACCCTTTTATCATAACTCATGTTTCACAGGAGTGTTATCGAGCGCTCTGCATCATAAGTGCAATGCTGTACCAGGTGAGCTACCGAGCAAGTTTACTAGTACATCGGAAAAGCCATTCATGTGGATCTGATTATGTGATGCAAACATCTAAATGAATTACTTTACAAATCATGCCCTATGGTAAAAGTGTTTTGAGGTCATAATAACATAACATTGTGCAAGGAACCATGTGAAAATAATTCTTTATTAATCAATAATCATGATTTGCGTGAAAGAATATAAAGTTGTTGGTGTTTACTTCCTCTAGTGTTCATTTCAGCAGGAAACTGTAGTGAATTGCATGCAAAAATGTAGGTAGAGGCCACCTATGTCCAATGAGCATAGGTTGAAAATGTACAAAATAGAAAAACCTAAACTTGTTTAAACCACAGGACTCCTTTTAGCTTTAAACTTTTGGACCCCATTGACTTTCATTGTATGAAAAGCTGAAACATTATTTAAATAATGTCTCGTCCTTGAGACGTTAAACCGAGATCCTGACTCTCTGTGGTCATTAAAAATCCCAGGATGTCCTTCGAAAAAAAAAAAGAGTAGGGGTATAACCTGGCAAAATTTGCCCATTGGCCTCTTTCCATCATGGCCTCCTAAATCATCCCCATATACACTGCTTGGCTTCATCACTCTGTCTCCTCTCCACCAATAAGCTGGTTGTGGTGGGCGTTCTGGCACGATATGGCTGCCGTCTCCTCATCCAGGTGGATGCTGCACATTGGTGGTTGTTGAGGAGATTCCCCCTTTTAATCCACCAGCACTTGCTAAGAAAAGCGCTATATAAATGTAACGAATTATAATTATTATTATAAGTATCATTTTTGGGTTCTGTAGAATAAAGATAATAAGAATGGGTGAACTATTCCTTTAAAAAAATGCAAAGCATTCTGCACAAACATCAATTGTGTGGCGAGATTAAAACTCAAAAGTATATATGGAACAAGCTGCCAGGTGCATACAGCAAAAGATGGCCAATTTGTGATTAAATAACCAAGACTCCATGAAGTATTAGATTTAAGGGGCAACACAGTGGACTGTCATCCCTCAGATTTCAATCACAGAAAAGCAGCTATAGGCAAAAAGGTTAGAGCTAAGAGAAAAACTTGGCGTAACATTATGCTGTGCCTTTTATGCTGCAGAACAATGCCACTCGAGTCTTGAGTTCATGCATGCATACCTGTGAGGGAGTGTACTTTAAAAGCTTGCCTGGATAGGTCTAACTTGAAATTAATTTCCCAGCAAAGGGTGAAACCAGGTTGACTTTAGGCTCCACCCCTCCGATGTGTAAACAAATTTCTTGTCCAGTTGGCTCTACTCACCATTTGACTAAATCTTTCCCTGTCAATCACAGTGGAATTATGTAAGCAGTGTCTGCAGGTGGAGGTGTGTCCCTCCATAGTTCACTGGCACTCGAGTGTGACAAGTTAACCTTGCATGCATCTGTCACAAGCTCAGTTGGGTTCATCGGACTCAACTCCACTGACACCGTAGTAGTTTGAACAGCGCAGCAGCTACTAAGGAGAAATAAGAATGGGCACTTCATAAGTGGCAGGTGTGTGTGTAAAAACGAACAAATGAGCAGACGCACTAGTGCAATTGTGATTAGGCCACTCGGTGTCTTAATTACTGCTCATTAGCATTTAAAAGTAAGTGGTAGTGGGGCCATTAAAAAGAGATTTGCTTACCGAGTTATAGCACTGAGCAATTCACCACCGCACAAATCCCTCTGAAAAAAAAGCATTCACTGCATAATCAGAGCAGACAGCTTAGTCCCCAGGTTGCAAAGGGCAGCCCATACCGTTTGAAATGTATTACAACCACACAAAAAAGGGGAAACACTAATCCGCTCGCTCTCCGAAACAATAGGATTTTCATTAAAAGCACTAGGATTTCTTAATCATCCAAGAGCCATGGAAATGTACACTAATAATAAACCAAGCATGTGGCGGCAATACTCTGCAGAACACGGTGAAACTGCGGCACGGTGACCTTGCAAACAATCCGCCTTATTTATTTGAACATGCTGGTCTTTCAACAAGAAATCAAGCGAGAATGTTTCGCTCTGTAAATTTCATTTCTCACTACGGCTGTCTTCTTTCTTTGCCTCTTTATGGCATGCGATTTCTAAAAGTGAATTAAATCTCTTCAAAAAACTGAATCAAAAGGAAGATGTTTTCTTTCTATTTAAACAGCCCTTTGGGAGTAACAATGTTTCCACATGGATTGTTTTGCTTCGCTTTAGCTGCAAATGTCCTATAAGCTGTAAATCTGCACACAACTAAATCCAAAAATGTAAGCTACTGTATATACATTGCATAGAACAGAACAGAATATATTAGAATATGCTGCATTTGTCCTATCAACAATGAACCATTGCATAATTAAGTCCATTCAAAAGCAGAAGCTCTACAGTACACATTGCATCATGGTATAGATAGGTATAAAGCACTTTATGCAACAATATTGCTATTAAATGTGCTATATTTAAATAAATAAAAGTTGAAATATAGTTTAGAATACAGTGCAATAAAGTATAGTAGTATAATATAAGCAGCTGTCCCATGAGCCATAAACCTATGAGCCACAATCAGCTCAAAAGTCAAAACAATGTGTTAAAAAGTATAGTGCGGTACACTTACCTGCAGTATAAAGTGTAACATAACTCATATGACTTGTGCAATACATCATTGCAAAGTAAATCTCATTCAAAATGGTTAAGGCTAATTGCACAATATAGTTTAGTACAGTGTACAGTATGGAACTGTTTGTAAAATGCACAAACTCAAGGCTACATGTCGCATAGTATATTAATAAACAGAACACACAGTACAGTATATTAGTATATGTGACATCATGATACTGGCCCTAACGAAAGACCTACTTAAGGCTGTCTTAACCAACTGTTTACATAATCTGAGCTAAATTGCACCGTTTATTTAGTAAAGCAACAAAACCCGGCAATGCATGTCGGTCACAATGCATCTAGCGCCCCATCAGCCCTGCCAACATGAAATATACACAGCAACAGCTCATTATATAACCAGCCGGGATGAACCGAGTGACATCACGACGGGATACACTCAATGGCTGCGTCTCCAAACCTAGTAAGGCTGCCTACCTAGACAGCAGTATTGGAGTCAATTCAAAACGCGCCAAACAAATCACACTGCGTTTTAGGAATCATACATTATGATGCCCGAAAACGACGCGTAGCCTACTGGGTATTAAAACACAGCCAGTTTATATTTAAAAAAAAAAGAAAAAAAAAGTGACAGTGAAACGGAGACAAATGTTGTCGCATACTATTAAGGGCTATTATCAATTAAAAAGACACTTGCATAAACCGCGTCGCCGAGGAATAAACAGTGCACAAAGGTTGAAATTGCAACTCTTACTAAAACTTCCGCGATTGTGTTTTCACATCAAAAGCCTTCCACAGCAAGTGTTGACTCAGCAGAAGTGCGCACGAATACGGTGAGTGACAGTGTCTTTAAAAAGTACAGCTGACTGATCATTAATCCACCGATAACTTGATGTTTAAGTCTATCAGGAGCGATGGAAGAAGGCGGGGTGGCGCAGTTACTCCAGCCCCGGCGAGAGCGCTCCCTGCTCGGGCTTACAGCTCGCAAGTAACCGCCCCGCTTCCCGTGCGCTACTTCAAAGTAGTTATATAATTTTTAATCGAGATGACAAACAGCACATCTTGTACGTCTCGCCCAGTCGATCGCAGACAGTATGACATAATAATTAGTGCAAATGTCACAGTAAATATTTACAAGGGTTTTTAAATAAACGTCACATTCTGTTCCCCCTGCGTCTTTTAGTTCCCAGCCATTTTTCCCAAGCAAACCCAAAAGACAGTTTTGTGCTGGTAACATAAATGCACGGACTTACTGTACGGTCTAACGGGCAGGGAAGCGCGAGGCTCTCCGTGTTGCCAGGGCTCCGTGCGTTCTCGTGCACTACCGGTGGAATCGTCTCCCCTCCGCTCGTACAATGATGTCTGCTGCAGCCCGAGCTAATAGCTCTATCGCTCCGTGCCCCCACCTCCAGTGAGTGAGTGAGTGTGTGTGTTTGACGGAGGGAGTGAGTGTGTGGAGGCGTGCGTAAGAGTGTGTGTGAATGTGTAATCCAAATATGGAGCAGTTGGCCGGCCCAGTTAAAGAAGGGGTGGGAGGTTGTTCCATTAAAAAGTATTAGAAAAACATAATGACGTTTGTGGCTCCGTAAACAAATCGTGTTTTAGAAAAAAAAAAAAAAAAAAAAAAAAAGTTTAAGGCTATAATAGGACCGGTTATTTAGTTTCTCTAATCTAAATGACAGAGCGGCGTTCAGCTACTATTTAACTTAGTACAACAACAATGGGAAGTTGCACTAAATGTTCAATTCGCTGAGAACAGGGAACGGGAAATTGAAACGGAGTGGAGCTGAAGACGAGTGATTACAAGAACGCTATGAGCCATGAATCTGTCACTCCGCTCCACTGATTTAAAGTGATCCAGACCGGCCTTTATCCTGTACTTTAATAGGCAAACTAAAGCTTGACCGTGTGGCATCTTTTCAACTTTGCCAGCGATAGTTCTTTGAAGAAATGTACAAAATGGACGATTTTTGTGTGAAATGTAAGTTTCTCGCTTTTAATTTCTTCATTACTTTTTAATGAAAGCAATATAACAAAAATATCACAAATAGCAGCATGTCAGTAGTTAACCTTGGCCTTGGCCTTGTATTGTAAATAACTGAATTATCTGCAATTATCTGTATCTTACGCACGCCTCCACACACTCACTCACTCCTTTTAATTTTTTTAAATTAAATTCGGCATGAAATGTAAGTTGTGATATCCTTTTCTTCCCTATTGTGACATATATTCGAGTTAAACGCTTTTCGACCAAGAAAAAATGTAGGGCGGGACTTGATTTTGTCTATCAGGAATTGATTGGATCGTCGGATCATCATCAGAGAAAAGATGTTTCTGCAAGCGGGAGGGGAAGTTATTTTGATTAAAGATTATGAGGGCACATTAATAATAAAAAAATGAAATGCATGGATAAATAATTTATACTAAATACTGCAATATTCCATAAAAAACAAGAATTGTCCATTTGGATTTCATGGGGACTTTAAGGTTAGGGTTAGGCTTTAGTGTTGGGTAGGCAATCATCACTGGGATTGACATGACCAATGAAATCTTTAGAATCTGCTGTGGGGTGGGGTTTTGTGCTTAACTTTTTTTGGGGGGGTCCGTATTATCCACTTATTTGAAACGCGCAAGTAAGCTATTTCCTGTGAATATGCAAGACTTCCGATTCATTAGCAGCTATAGGTAAATACTTAGAAGAATAATGAAGTGCAGTAAACGATAAAACTATAAAACTATTTTGTGGATAAAAACCACAAACCAGTGTGTTTTAATTACGATAATAAATTAAAATAATATGATAACAAATACCAGTTTACAACATCAAGAGACTAAATAACAGTAAAAATAACTGGATGCAGCTGACACTGGAAGCCTTGTGCATGTTCAATTTAAAATGGCCGAGCCTGTACTCGTGTAAATACTTGTGTAAATACTCGTGTAAATAGTCATATTAAACTAAGTTTCTGTTCTGCTTGAGGAGAACATTCTGTTTCAACATGACATGTAGGATTATTGTTAACTGTGCTAAGACATACCCGTTTAAGTAACAATGGTAGTCTATAATATTTTCTTTGAATATTTACTCTTGCAATTTAAAACCCATTATGGAGGTGAATAGAATTAGACTAAAATGTTAAAGGCATGCACTCACACACTGACACATTGTGGTCAGTGTTTGGGAAGGGACTTTCCAGAAGAGTTTGCGCCTGTGTTTCTATGGAGACTATAACATAACCATCCACCACCCTGGAATACATCAGCATATCTGCACTATTTTTTAAGAGTTTCAGCACAGCATTTGGTCAAGAAGTTTTACATGTTCAAAACCTGTAAATACAACATTTGAGAACATTGCCAGACCAACCAGATCTTTAGGAATTACAACAGTCCTCAACACTCAAAAAGAGTGGGATAGATAACTCAGACATATCATGTAAAAAAAAAAAATTAAAAAATTACATGATTTTCTTTATTCTGTGAAACACAAAAGGTACATTTCTGAAGAATACGATGACTGCTCTTTTCAGTATAATGAAAATGAACTGGGTTTATCGATTCCCAAAATGACAAAAAAGCAGTATTACAATAGTACAAACATAATTTTGTGAGAGGAACAAGTGGTTATTTACTGATAATCGTCTCCATCGAAGCACTGAAATGAACTGGAAAAATGGTGCATTATCACAAAATGACATTGGTTCTTATGGATCTTGTCACCAAACATTACTGATGTAGTGTCTAATGAGCTACAGAGAGGTGAATAACTTAAACTTACAGTAAATTTGTTTGTCACACAAATATCCTTCAAAATACTTGGAATATAGTGTGTACGAGTCACATGAAGTGTGTTGTGGACCTGCCTACAGGCGCAAAAATATTGCGCCATTAACTTTAGACCAGCTCGCGAGCACCTTTCTGAAACCTAAAATGACAAACGGGACACCCTACGGTCTTGTGGAGTTAACAAACACGTGCACGTGGCGGCCTATAAGTCCACAAGACCGTAAGTGCATGAAGTGTGCCATTTGGGACAGGGCCAAAGACTGTTGCAAAGGATAAGAGTGAGTGTGATTGTGTATGTGTGCATGAGTGAGTGGCAAGCTCTCTGTGGATGGGCTATTGATCTTCTGTGAGGAGGGTACGTTTAGGCCTTTCCCTGTGGACCTGCTGCTGTTTACACTTTGTGCCCTAATGATCAGCCACTGCTTCTCCAACCCACATCCACATGCTAGACCACACAATCATACACCGCCTGTTAAAAAAACACAGGCAGCATTATTCAATATGAAAATGAGGGATGCTGCGGCAGCATTTTAGCTTTTTACTTTCTCTAAATACCGACAGACTGAGTTGTCTGTACCTGTTTTCGCACCACACCCAAGCACTGAGACTATCTGCCTGTCAAATCCACAGCACAGCATGCACAGCACTCTTTCTTCCCCTGGCATGTCAGATGTTCATCTGTATATCAGCCACGCACTTTATGCCAGTCTTTACTCCGCCGGCATGCACAGTCACGCTCGGTAGGCATCTTGTCAAGTTGTATTCACTATGATGGAAGGACGTGTTGATTCCCATACCTTATTTCTGCTCTATTATCGCAGCCACAGATGTCTTGAAGTTGAATAGAGTTTGGGTTGTCTGAGGAAGAATGTGTGCAGATTATGGGAAATGGAAGAGGGTTGTTTCTGAATGGGTTTCATCAAGACGTCTGCCCTCTACTGGTCACAGAAAGAGGTTTATTGTCATGGAAGGTCTATAAGATGAGTGATTTCCTAACTGAACTGAAGCATTAAAAATATATATTGTGACATGTGAGGGGTGGGTCAGTGAGAAATAAAAGTGTTTTAATAAAGAAAGGGAATAATCTATTTCGTAGAAATTTACTCTTTGTATTCATGCTGGTTTCCAATGGTTTTGACGAACTATAACATATTTGCCTTAAATCTTTAATACATGTGAGTGGACATATCTTTTTCTTTTATATATATATTAAGGTAAAAAAAAAAAAGAAGCTTTTTTTAAGTATTTGAATATTCATATTTTCTAAGAAAATTTGTTAAGATATCAGTTGTATCACTTTATTTTAAAATCTTCCCCCAAAAAACATCACAATAAATATTCATTCGTAAATAAAGATGTATTCAAGGCAGTTTATGAATGAATTGCATTTTTAATCAAATTAATATTGACCCAAAAGTAATGGCACACATTAACATGAAAATAGCTTTAACGAAAACAGTACAGAATAAGTTCTATACTAAGTTTTATTTGATTTTTTTACTAAACCAAAGTATGAAAATAGCAATTTCTCATTCTTTGGCAAACAACGCTTGCTTAGCAAACATCAGTTATTACACATAATAATACAGAATAACAACAGTGATTGATGTATTTTTCACCATAGTCCCTGCAATACTTGGCTGAAAAAGAATCAGTCATTTTTTTCTGCTGTATGTTGAGAGAACTTTATATTACAAGACGTTCCGCTTGAGCTTTTAGCAAATAGAAACTGCCCACACAGGTCTCTCTAAATTAGATTCATCTGTTGTACAAACTTGACAGGGAAAATGTTCCCTTATCAGCCCTCACTCTCTCTTGAGCTCCTTATGAGTTTCCACTGTAATAATAATTTATTGAATGTGAGATTGTCTTGTTGTGATAGTGGATAATGCATCACTAAATCAAACCTCTTCGGCATTTTTCACAGTGCTGCGAATACGTGCTTCAATCTGTGCTGGACTTCAGAGAACGTCTGTGTGGATGATCTCTGTACTTGTAGCTGTAGACATGAGAACAAATGCATGTGTGGGTGTTTGCTTTTGCACACTCTTCTCTAAATTTATTTTACACTTAAATGAACTCAACAAATAAAGAGTGCTAAGGGATTTATCTTGAGCAATAATCTTACATCTACAGCCAGAACACTCTCTCCTCTGATCTTTAGTATAAATGTTTGGTCCGCCTATATAAACAACTGTTATTTAAATCATACTAAAAAAAAAAAACAGCTTAAGAGATTTCAATGTATTAGCTACATATTAACTTGTGGATTTAGATGTGTGTTTATACTGTATTATGACATATGTTTATGTTTGTAAGTTCATATTCATGTCATATGAAGGGTGGTCTACACATGCAGATGTTATCGTGCAGTTTGACAAATATAGAATCTGTTATTTTATGAACTGAATTTTTGACTGACATTTGAAAGGACAAAAATAGGAAAGAGGGATGTAGTAGGCCTACTGTTTAGAAGTGAAGGAGCAGAGAACTGCTGCAGAATCATCTGTTTAAAGTCTTTATTTGGGTTTTTTCCTTTTTTATACCTATACGTTTTATATACATACGTTTTTTTATATTATGTATTTATGTATATGTTTCAAAAGCTTCTTTTTTGCCCTTTTACATAGTGTTGATTTTGTTTTTGGAGTCTACAAGAATAGGTTTCCGTGCTTGAATTTTCCAAAAACATTATTTTTTAAAGGGGTGGTTGATTTAGTTAGTGTGTAATGTGTAAGGACTACAACAAACGGCTGGTATGGACTACACGACATTCCTCCCGGATTAGTGACATCAGTGACCCTAAAATTTACATAAACTCCGCCCCCAGAAACGTGATTTATAGATTATCATGACAGAATATGCTAATCAATGACTAGAAGATAACTACACATAAGCTACATAAATTCATCAACTAACCATTCAAAAATGTCCTGTTGTATTCTACATGTTGTCACTTCTTCTTGAGTCTCTCCATCTTTTTCTGACTCCGGTTTGAACATAAAAGGCTAAACGTTTTTTAAATATTCAGTGCATGTCTGTGTGAGGTGGTAATCGAAGCTCCGCCCTCTGTGCCGGGAGCAGCAGCTCATTTGCATTTAAAGGGACACACACAAAAACGGTGCGTTTTTGCTCACCCTCAAAAAGTGACAATTTTAACATGCTATATAAAAATATCTGTGGGGTATTTTAAGCTAAAACTTCACATACACACTCTGGGGACATCAAATACTTATTTTACATCTTGTGTAAAGGGCATTATACCACCCCTTTAACATATTTTACTTTGTTGCAGCACCTAACTTCCCAGTCTGTCTGTTTTTTTGTTTTTGTTTTCTGTCTCTATGAAGCCCCTCCTGTTGAAAAGCGTAATGTGCTCTGATTGGTCAGCTGGACCAGTGTGTTGTGATTGGTCAACCACTTCAAGTGACTTTTCAACACACTACTAATGCAACTCAACCATGGCATAAAAACAAACGCCCCTCACAACTTTTTTTTTTTTTTTTTTTTTTTTTTGCATATGCCTTGGGCAGGAATTATTTCAATTAGGAATTATTTCAATTAGTAATATTGTGACGTGTACATTCCAGGAAGAAAACTCAAGACTGCAATCAAGGTGTTTCAAGGAGTTCGAAAACAGTGCTTACAGATATATAATAACTCCCTTTGGAGTGGACTTTGTGCAATGTAACTTTGCATACCTTTTCATGCGCAAACAGCAACATTACACACTAAAGAAAGTTGAAAATGTAAAGCATAATAGTTTACCTTAAATAAAGCATAACCTTAAAATTTACCACAAATTCAGTAGCCTAATCACTGAAAGATGCCTGTGGAAATAAGTCATGAGGAGGAGCAAACAATAGCACTTTTTGTTAGGATCTCAGATAAAACACAGATACATAATAAAACAGTTCTGTCATTATTTATCACATTATTGTTTACAAACTGTTCCTAAACTTTTATTTTTTTTGTGTATAATGTAATAATTAATAATTGTGTATAATGTAATAACTAATAATTTAGATGTGCTAGGGGTTTCAACAGATATTTGCGTTGGTTGCGATGACTTAATGTTGTGTTATGAGAAATATATATAATATAATATTGTGTTAAAGAAACTGTTTTCTATTTTAATATATGTGACCCTGGACCACAAAACCAGTCACAAGTCGCACAGGTATATTTGTGGCAATAGCCAACAATACATTGTATGGGTCAAAATCGATCGATTTTTCTTTTATGCCAAAAATCATTAGGATATTAAGTAAAGATCATGTTCCATTAAGATATTTTGTAAATGTCCTACCGTAAATAATTGTAAAAAATTGTTTTTGTGAGTGAATGCAGCACAATCGTGAATATAAATGCACAAATTTAAAGGAGTTATTTATTTTTTTATTTTTTATTTTTTTTGTACCCTCAGATTCCAGATTTTCAATAGTTGTATCTCGGCCAAATATTGTCCTATCCTAACAAACCATACATCAATGGAAAGCTTATTTATTCCGCTTTCAGGTGGTGTATAATATCTAAATGTCCAAAAATTGACCCTTGTGACTGGTTTTGTGGTCCAGGGTCACATGTTAAAATATAATTTATTCCTGTAATGTTAACGCTTAATTTTCAGCAGCCATCACTCCATTCTTCAGTGTCACATGATCCTTCAGAAATCATTCAATATCAATATGTACAGTAACATTCCTTAGTGTGTGTGTGTTTTTTTAAAAGTCATAATTAACAAAGCAAAATGAATGGTTGGGAATCACTGCTTACTACAACTGATATACGAGGTATTCAGACAGTCACTGGTGTGACACGAGCAGACAGGCAGGCACAGACAAAGCCGGGAATTCTCCAGCGGATATTTATCAGATGACAGTGTAGTGTAAACCTCAGCATGGCATGCTGTTTCACATTAGCATTTCACATCCCTATCATTCTCAGCATTCCATGTGGCGTAGATCTGTACGCTTTGTCGTGGAACATACATTCAGTTATCTGGTGCTTTTTGCAAGCCATGAATTTGAAGCTACACACGGCTCTGAAGCAGCTACAAGAAAGTTCTCAGATAAGACATGAAGAGTGCTATTATCGTGCTATTAACCACCCAATTTAATCAACATGTTTGATAAAGAACGATTAATGCTAATCTTTGTATGCCTAATGCGATCTTCAGAAAATTTAGCGTTAATTAGTGGTTGGAAAATCCATGAGAACATACCGAGTCAGGGAGAAATCTCGTCCCTCTCCGCCACAGAGCCAGATAGAGCAAGCAAGCGACAACATCTGAATTATGCAGAACCCAAGATCAAAGGTAACTCATCTAACACTTATCACGCCACATTCAGCAACACAAGGCGGGAATCACAGAGAGAAAGCCAAGAGACTCCTCCTTTGAGACTCTGAGGTGCTCTTCAGATGGACGGTTAATGCCTCCAAAAGCATATGCACATGGAAAAGAGGCTAGTTGAGGAACCTTTCATTCCAACAGTTATTTAGTCATTAGAGAGAAAACACTGATGTATCTTCAGGATCTATAGTTCCTGAAGCAGAAGTGATGTGTTTACTTCTGACTTTAGAGCTTGAAGTTCAGTTGGACTATTTCTCATTATGTTGATTTGTTTACAGTACAATGCTGTTGCAATTTGAGTTCAACCCTATAAAACCTAGTGTATCTTTAATTCAGAATTTTGTCCAACCCTGCTGTGGGCTGCAGGGTGAGACCATGTCCCATTAGGGGCCGTTCACATGACACCGTTTTAAAAATGTAAAACATTTTGGCCGTTCATCTACACGACAACAGCGTTTCATTGTCGTGTAAATGTACCCTTAGTTTGCACAGGAATCCAGAAATATCGGTTAACATCATCCGTTATGATAATAGGGCTTGGTGGTGACATCAACTGTAAAGGAAAATCATTATAGAGGCAAAGGATGTTACTACATTTTGTAATGATGAATCATGCACTGTAATACCAGGGATCAGCTCTGATTTCATGCTAACTTTAATCTCAGACAGCTCAGTTATACGCTTGTGTTCGGAACAAGTGAAAGAGGCAGAAAAAGTGAGTAAAAAGCCGAAGGAGTGAGAGAGAAAGCCATTGGTTAAATATTGACATATGGAGAGAGCAGCCCTGACGATACATTAACCCCCTGTCACTTACTAGCTCACACACACACGCAACACGCAGTGACATTAGCATGCTATACAGCATGCAGAGTGTGTTCCTGTGAAAGAGGGGTCGATCTAGGGGTGGCTGAATTATGGATGAGAGAAACAGCGGCAGTCGGTGAACAAAATGGGAATCAGCTTTCGCAGTGGCTGCTGTAAACTGTGGTGGAACAGAGATGGACGTGAGTCAATGGGGTTTATGAGCTGAACTGATAGGGAACTGGTGGGAATTTCAAGGGATAAGCAAGATGCATCAAATGGCACAAACTAAATATAAATTCAGACTTGATGTGTCTGTAGATCAGTGGTTCTCAACCAAGGGGCTGGGACTCTATTAGCACACTTCCAAGGGGGCTGTGAGATGACTTAAATCGATTTAAAATAATATGTGTTTTTAAATAAGTTAAAATTATAATTAATATAAATTATATATATTATCAGGTAGAAATGTAGAAAAGTCATTTAAATTAATTGTTAATAAAAAAGTGTAAACCATGAAGACCATTCAGCTATTGGGACTATGGAATTTAATTATTTATAATTATTAATTTAATTATTTAAATATATTGCCACTCCCAGTTTCTTTAACCCTTAAATGCATGAATGTTTCACCAATCATTGTTACATATTCAGGTCTTTAGTGACCCGGTTCTATTTTCAACAATAATAATTTCTACCAGTTTCGATAATATAAGACTCTCCTGATATTAGAGAAACAATTATAGAAGAATAAAATAAAGCATCTTTTGTTACATTTTGGAGCTTGGAAGGGTTCCCAGTGCATTCATACTCTGGCTCAAAACTATCATTTTCAACATCTTCAAAATCAATATTTTGATCGCTGACAGCTTCTTCAGCAGATCCACCATCAAGTGACTGTGACTGTGACTGTGATAGCGTTCAGTACTTAGTAAATCGCTGAGCCATTTCAAGTTTTGCTGATGATACTTCCTATTCTTTTGTTTTCTGCCTGCGGTATGTGAGTGAAATGTCACTTCATCATTGTGTATCAGACATTGCCACCTTGTGGAATAAAGGTGAATGGCATTTATTCTGTCATCAAAAATGAAATTGTTGTGCAGAAAAAAATATACTTACACTGTTACACACCTTGGGTCGTTAGCGACCCTATAAAAATTTTTTTTTATAAATGGGAAAACAGGCATTCTTTTGTACATATATTTTATACATGGATATTTCTTGTTATATTGTTTATAATGAATTAATTTAGGAATGCTAAGAAGGTTGATGTCTAACTTTAAAAAATGAATGAGGGGGGGGGGGGGGGGGGGGCAGTGAATGACATCCCGGGTCACTAAAAACCCGAGGTATGCATTTAAGGGTTAAATACAAAGTTTAAAGCAGAATCAGAAATTTCTTGGGGGGCCTTCAAATATTATCTTTGACAATGGAGCGTCAAAGTGTTGGACATTTATGACAATGGAGTCATAAATATTTGAGAACCAATGCTGTAGATTACTATTGTGTTATAAAAAAAAAACATAATTTTTCACATACTGTACATTATTGTAGTACCTCAAGTCCAAAACTTGACTTTCAACAAACAAAAAACACTTAGACACTCATATCTTCTTTTGTGATCAGCGGAAGAAGAAGAAAAGAATACAGGTTTGGAACAGCACAAGGGTGAGTAAATATCATAGAATATTATATCCCTAATTTGAACTATCCTTTTAATACAAAGTACAAGTGTTCTAGCCTGGAAATCCAGACCTAAATCTAAAAGATTAATGGTCTGGCGTCGACTAATGACAATCGCCCAGCTCGAGGGGCGGCACCAAGCGTGCATTTGAAAATCTCGCTGCACGCAATTGGATAACACTACGACCAATCACAACAATAAACCCCAGCTACCAGCGGAGCTAACCTTATTAGACATTCTCTGATTAGACTCTTACCGTATCCGGTCGGCGAAACAGCAAAAACGTCCTTCTTGCAAAGGAGCGATTCGATTCCTGTTTTAGATAAAAAGCCAAGTCTAACTCGTTCATTGTAGCGGCCAAAGCCGTTTCAAACAACTGGTATTCATCCATAGCCATCTTGCAATGTTTACTAATGACTTCGGCGTCACAGCGCTGTCCTCATCTGTTTAGCTCGCCTCTGGCCCGCCTATATCAGATAACCCGATGTGATTGGTGCAGCTCAGATCGAGGGGCATATTTAATGAGCATCATTATTCGACACCAGAGTAACTTGCTGAGCAAATTCTACTTGTGCTCTCGCGAGATCTCTGGATTACCAGGGTACAAGTGTTCTATTCTATCACCAATCTTTAGTACTAAACATCACTGTTGACAGGCGATATGTTTCTAGTGTGTAACTGCACAAAATCAATGCCAGTCACATTGATTTATCATGTCAAGGAAGAGTTCAGTCATTGCTAGAACAAGGACAGACAAACACAGCATCATCAGAAACTCATCGTCTTCCTTCTTTTCAGATTTCTCTTTTTTTTTTTCATGAGCTGATTGCTCATTAGCAGCGGATCTGCAGAGAGATGACGCTCCTTCGACACGGTATTTTGACTAACTGACTGAGAGAACAAACTGTGAAAACGCGAGAGTCTATCTATCGCAGCATCACATTTTTTCACCTTAATCTTTCATTCCTATTAGTGATGGAATGGCACATGAATCTGATGACCTCAATCCATCCATTGATGTTAGCATCACTGAAGCATGTACAGGTATGAGTGCGTAACTCCCTCGTGACTACAGAGCTCGCTGTGGAAAACAAGTAGTAATGGCATAGTACAATTAAACAGATAATGGTTTCAGAAGATCTTTTCTCTCTTCATGAGTACTTTTGTTGTTTTTAATGACTGGAACAACTTGTTTCTATACATTAAAAGGTACACTATGTAATTTATTTTGTCCAAAATCAAAAAAAATTATATAATAAGACAAAACATCATCAATCCTTCTTCCAAAATGTGTATATTTCTTACCCTGAATCACTACGGTAAGCCTATTATAAGTGTTTATACTTTAGACCTGGCAGGATGGTTTTCGCGGAAAATTGTGTACATACCAACCTCACTCGCCCGTGTGTGTCTCGTCATATCCGTAAATCCAGAAAAGTTGCAGCTACTGTGTATGGTGTGGCAGTGTGCATAGGTTAATTGTCACAAGGAGCGAGAAAGGTTGACATGGAGCAGCTAAATCTCGAACCTCCAGGGAATAATCTTTTTTTTTTTTTTTTTAAGGTGAACAGAGGACATTCTGCTGACAAAGAGAACGTGCAGAGCTCGTAATAAAATGAAAATCAACATTGGCTTGGGATGGGAGAACTGAGCGATTTGAAATGTTGTAAAAGCGATGCAGAGATGGAGTTTTTATTGCTCAACAGGTGAGTATAAGGTATTTTATTGAACAGATAAATTGCCATATGTAGCTCTCTAACAGAGTTTATTGTAAAGAATCATTTATTGTGAAGGGTCATATTCATCCGCACAGTCGCGCAGAGCCAAAGCACAACCAAAACAATGTTCTTCCGCAAAATGGATGCAGTTTTGTTTTATAACCGCTAGTTACAAAGTGCACCATTAAATTAGAGTTTCAAAATAAATTTGAAGTACTTAAGATACATTTTTTACTCCACTGTATAGAAGAGCCAATGTTTATCCAATAATCTCTATAAATTCTAATACAGATAGGACCAAGATTACAAAATTTGATCACTGATAAAAAAGAAAAGTTAATAAATTACCTGCATATGTCTGCTCTTCATTCTGTTTGAGCAAAATGAGAGAAAAACTGCTCAAGATGGAGTGACTATTTATTATTATTTAGAATTTTGATTAATTGTGTATAAAATAATTATATTTTTATATTTTTTCCTAATTTATAATATAGTTAATTATTTATAATTTTTATTTAATTTTTATGACTTATTTTATTACGGATAATACACACACACACACACACGTATATATATTATTTAATTTGTATCCATATATATTCTATAATTTGTATAGAGAATGGGAGAAGTGGAGAAATGTCTTTAATTAAATATGTCTGTGTTCTCAGTGGGTCTTTTAATTCAGACTTGTCTATGCACTACACTAAACAACATATTTCAAAAGAAGCCTGGGGCATGTGAAGCCTATTGAATCAACATTATCCAGCACACAACGTACTGTAAGAGCAGCGTCTGATAAACAGTACAGTGGCCAGTTGCATAAACTGTTAAGACTAGTCTTACAAGTTAGTCATCCAATTTTATTCTTTAAGACTGTTAATAACTTTTTAAAGTCAGTAACATAAAAACGTAGATTGGTCTAATTTGACACCGAACAGTAAGACTGATTACCCCTAACTAACTTCTAGTTGATCATACTTCTTAAGACACAGTCTTAACATAATGGCATAATATGTTTATGCAACTGGCCCCTGATCAAGTGTCCCAGATCTGAAGGGTTGTTGAGCATTTTTCGTGGCTGTTACAGTGTACACTTTTCTTTAACTTATTTTTTTGTTCCCTAGTTTCTAGGTCAAGGGCTCCCCCTATGGCAGACTGCCAGTTGTAGCCCAGTCTCACATAACTCAGCACAATTAATCAAGCCTCCTCTGAGTTTCTGCAGCCCTGCCCTAGCAACCTGAACTTGACACATAGTGCACACATTTTATTACTCGCAACAGATAATAGATAAAGAATGTGTGCGTGTGTGTTTGTGTGTATTTAAAATGAATGTCTTTCTCCCTGCCCTCTGGCGAGTTACATAATATGACAGTCACAGTCTCCTCACAGTCTGGTTGAGTAACTGGTTTAACCTACGGCTGGATTCTCTTCAGGGAGTTTGTGAGTGCTGATGTGAGATGTTTGTTGCACAATAGGTAAATATATAAGAGGTAGATTGAATGTAGTGAGATTACATGGGCTGTTTGAAAAGGGGATTTTGAAAGTACGGTTTTAAACAAACAAACAAAAACATGTTTAATAATCAAACATATGTTAAATGTTTTTTACGCGTCTACACGAGGGTCCACGTATAGTGGTGTGTGACGCAAATTTCATCACCAGAATCAGGGCCTTAGCTGGGCAGGTTGTTGCTGTTGGGCCCCCTTGAAATCAGGTTTTGGTCGCCCTCGGTTGACCAGTAGCCTATACACGCACCATCTGATTTATGTAATGCGCATTGAATTTGTTTTGAACTAATGGCAACATTGTCCCGGCCCGTTGTTTCACAGTAGAAAACAAAACTAAAGGTTGTTTACACAACAATGATGTACTAAAAACGGAAAAAAATTTCCTTTGTTTTCGGCGTTCAGATGACAACGTTGTCAAAGTGATCCCCATTCACATGGATTTGCGAAAACAATTAAAAACGCTGTATTATGTATGCCAGGCCAGTAGTTGGCGATGTCACTTTACGCAGGCGCCGTTATTTACAAATGCGCAATTTTGTAGTTAACACCGAGACGATAACAGTATCGTTTTCAAAAACTTGAAACCCGTTTTGAAAAGTTTACGTTTTCAGACCCCTAAAATGCCGTGGTCATGTAAATGAACGGCCATAAATAATATTTTAGTTGAGAACTGTGTAGCGTAAACAGCCCTTAAAGAGACAGTACAACACCAACAACAAACATACCGGAGACAGCAACAACAATAGACGCCCGCATTGACAAGTGCTTGTGTGAGGAGGTCTATTTTATTTTAAGGCATTTTTATCGGTCACAACTTCTGGAGTAAAAAAGCACAGACATTGGACAAAGATGAATCTTTCTAAAGCGTATGTGTCGACCGCCATACTTTGAAAGGCTATGCATTCGACTGTATCCATATGCTTAAAAAATGTAGTATAATAATTCTATCTACCATTTAAAAGTTTGATAAAAAAATTTTTTTTATAGTTTTATTCAGCAAGGATGAATTCAATTGATCAAAAGGGACAGTAACGATTTTAATAATGTTACAATTCTATTACAAATACATTCTGTTCTTTTGAACATTCTATTCATAAAAAAATCCTTAAAAAATATATATATATATATATATATAGTGCAATGCATAAGTTAATACACCCATGCTAAAGTTGACTAAAAAGAGGAATAAAAAATCATATTTTGGAAATTGAACTTAATGCCTTAATTTAAAAAATTAGGAAAAATCCAACCTTTAAGGACACCAATTTTCTTTGTGAATGAATAATGTATCGTAAATAAATAAATGTTCTTCCTTAAAATACATGGTGCATAAGTTAGTACACCCCTATGTTAAATTCCCATAGAGGCAGGCAGATTTTTATTTTTAAAGGCCAGTTACTTCATGGATCCAGGATACTATGCATCCTGATAAAGTTCCCTTAGCCTTTGGAATTAAAATAGCCCCACATCATCACATAGCCTTCACCATACCTAGAGATTGCTCTCAATGCTAATCAAACTAGCTTTTAGGCTAACTGAAATAAAACCATGCCAAGGTATGGTGAATGCTATGTGATGATGTGGGGCTATTTTAATTCCAAAGGCCAAAGGAACTTTATCAGGATGCATAGTATCCTGGATCCATGAAGTAACTGGCCTTTAAAAATAAAAATCTGCCTGCCTCTATGGGAATTTAACATAGGTGTACTAACTTATGCACCATGTATTTTAAGGAAGAACATTTATTTATTTACGATACATTATTCATTCACAAAGAAAATTGGTGTCCTTAAAGGTTGGATTTTTCCTAATTTTTTAAATTAAGGCATTAAGTTCAATTTCCAAAATATGATTTTTTATTCCTCTTTTTAGTCAACTTTAGCATGGGTGTATTAACTTATGCATTGCACTGTATATATATATATATATACTGTATTATATACTGTATATTTTGTACTGACATAAATTTGTGTAAAAACAAATAACACAGTAAAACATGCCATCAGATCTTCATTGTTGAAGTAAGTTTTTACGCATGTATATTATGGACTCAAATGGCACCTTCTATGCAGAATGACCCACAGGTTCTCATTGAGTTTTTGGAAGCAATCCATGGAGAATGAAGCATCTGTGAGACCGAGAACAGAGAATAAACTAGGCTTGGAGACTACACTGAGCACAAGGAAGGGATGTGAACTGACACAGTCCTTTCAGAGGTCACAGACATGCTCGCTCACACAAACACACACACACATATCACTACTGCTCCCCTGAGAAGTTCAGTTAATGTGTGCGCGAATGCCATCTGAACAACTACAGATTCTTTCAAGCCCCCATCAGGCCTGTTCTCGACAGTTGCTTTCCATTCTTCCCCAGAGACTTCTGACATTCTGTTGTGTACTTGCACCCAGTCAGCCATTCACCTCACACTCACCTTACACACTCTCTCAGAACCCCCTCCCTCATCTGACCCTTCACTCTCGAGGCGAATAACAGCGTCTGCTGAATGATGCTCTGTGAGGAAAACAGTCCTCATTAAGCAAACCAAGCTGCTATCATTCCTGTCGCCGGGCTTTAAGACAAAGTAGAGGCTACGGTCCAACAAGCCCTCCTGTGGCTCTGTTGTGTGCTTCAGTTCAGTGTGTTTTTTAATGTTTTCTTGCAATTCAGTTCTAGTCCTACACATATACAGCACTGGCGTGACAGTTTCAGTGATTAAATCTCCTAAGACGTGACTCAAAGTGATTTCAAAGCTACATTAATCTAAATATGCCGACTGTAAGCCATAGCATTTGTCATTACCCTGCATGAGCTTTGGAGCTCGCGTTAGACAACACTGCCATGACTATTTTTAGTGGTGTGTAATCACCTCTGCTGAGCTACAGTGTGAAATCTAGTGCTTCTAGACATACAACAACAACAAAAAGATGTTTAAAACATGATATAGAGAAAGTGGCACTTGAAAATTCAGCTTTGCCATCACAGGAATACATTACATTTTTCAAATATATTTAGATTGAAAACTGTAGATTGAAAATTGTAATTATATTTCACAACATTGCTGTTTTACTGTATTTTTATGATCAAATAAATGCAACATTGGTGAGCATAAGATACTTCTTTCAAATACATATAAAAATCTTACAGAGCTCAAACTATATATATATATATATATGGTAACACCAAGTTTCATTAGTTATGCATTAACTAACAATGAGCAATATATTTGTTACAGTATTTATTCATCTTTGTTAGCATTAATTAATAAAAATACTGTTAGTTCATCTTAGCTCAGGTGTTTGTGTGTGTGTGTGTGTGTGTGTGTGTGTGTGTGTGTGTGTGTGTGTGTGTGTGTGTGTGTGTGTGTGTGTGTGTGTGTGTGTGTGTGTGCGTGTGTGTGTGTGTGTGTGTGTGTGCGTGTGTGTGTGTGTGTGTGTACTGTACGTGTGTATGCATACATACTATATGATAATGATGCTAAAATAAAATGATAACACACAGGGCCAAGTAATGTATTACAGTAATAAAATATAATTTATTGCTATACTAAATTATATTAATTTATTCAATTAGATTAAGAGGGAAATAAAATGATATAGATACGTGTTGGGTCTATTCCCTGTACGTCAGAGTCAGAACTGTCAGGTACTACAACATTTATTCGTGAAATAACTAATCTTTTCCTGGTGAAATGTCCCTTTATTAGCAATGTGCCCAATTCACAGCATCACCATAAGAAAAATCTGTGTTGTGTGCAGTGCTATTATTGGTAACTGAACACCATTAAGGTGCAGTTTCTCTCATTACAGCTGAGAGCCATGAGTCAGAGTTACTACTGCATCCTTCAAATGACTTCTGCTGCACGTATCAGAGCCAGGGTTATAGAGACAAGACAACACACCCACACAAACGCATACAGCCACACACAGATGGCTGGCCTCTGCTGCAGTGTATTATTTGTGTGATCCCTCACTCCATCTTTGCCGGGCTATTTTTAAAAACCCTAGCAGCGCGCGGCCATTCTTAAATGCATGCTGTCAGTCAGCAGGTTCACAGATTAGGCTGTTTTTCTACCATCTGTGACCATATCTTGTTTCGCGTATACAGTATCGTCTTGTACTGAAGCCTCCAGGCGTCAGGAACACAAGTTCGTGTTGTTGGGAGCGCGGTGGGCATGTCAGTAAGGTTGTAAAGCTGTGGGTTATCAAGCTCAAAACATATGGGTATTGATCATGGCTGTCGCATGTAGAAATGATGCAGAAAAGATGGCTGGTATATGCACTCATACACAGTGGCATAGCTTTAAAAAGCCATTAAAAGTATGAGACTACACTGAAAATCTGAGAGCTTATTAAAGGCACACTATGTAAGTTTTGGCCCTCTAGCAGTTAAAAAACAAAACTGCATGCATCTTGGTCATCTTCGGCTTTGCATGACTGTGCGGATGAATATGACCGTTCACAATTGATAATGAACTCTGTTAGAGAGCTACATACTGTATTGTTAGAGAGCTACATACTGTATTGTAATTTATCTGTTCAATAAAATTCATTACTCACCTGTTGAGTAATAAAAACGCCATTTCCACGTAGCTTTTACATTTCAAATCCCTCAGTTCTTAAAGCCAAGCCAATGTTGATTCTGGTTTTATTACAAGTTCTGTTGCATTCTCTTTTTGCAAGCAGACTCTCCTCTGTTCTGTTTTTTTTTTTTTAATGGGTGATTCCTTGCTTGGAGGTTCAAGATTTAGCAACCTTTTTCACTCGAATTAACCCATGCCACTCCCACAACTCGGGGCCGTTACTAGAGGGGCGAAAGGTGGTGACGATTTCAAATCGATTTCAACCGAGGTAGACCCACAACAACAACCTGCACCAGGGCCCCGGATACCATTTTCTACTTTTCTCGATTTGCGGATATGACGAGACACACACGGGCGAGTGACGTATGCGCAATTTCCAGCGAAATCCATCCCGACAGGTCTAAAATATAAACACTTATAATAGGCTTGCTTATTATAGTGAATCGGGGTACGACAAAAACACATTTTGGAAGAAGGATGGATGGTGTATTGACTCATTATATACGTTTCATCTTGTCCCTTTAAAGGTGAACTAAGTAACTTTTTTATCTTAACCGAACAGCTTCGGAGTCATTGGAATGGTTATATGACTGTTTTCGGGTTGAATGGTGGTCTTCTCGCACCCCTCGAGCACCTGTGAGACGAACCACCCTTGCAACTTTGGGCCGGCAGGCCGCCGGCCGCAGCATCAGGAAGTATCGCGTGATATCAGGTCTCGCGATGTAACAAACTGCTTTACGGCACTGCACACATATACTATATAAACATTGATATGCTAGCCTTCTGTGTATTATACATACCTCAGTGGACATGGTTCCGTGCGTTCGCCGGGTTCTTTGAAAACAAATGCACATGACCAGCGGGAGAAGATGGGACGAGCCAACGAGTTTTGACGACAGTGTTGTCAAATATCTATTCCGAAGCTGTAGGGGGAGCTCTATAGAGAAACCCGCGAGCAAAAATCGAAAAGCTGCATAATGCAGCTTTAAATCTACAAATAAAGAGACTGTTTAGCCATTTAGAAAATAAGTAAAAATAAATCTTTTTTAATTCTGCATCTCTAGGTCACTAGTCAAATAAGCACATTTGTGACAGGCTAATTTGTGAAATTATTTTTCAATTACACTTTTCACTCAAAATGTTATGCATTTCATATAATTTGTAATGAATATAGAAAAATGCAAACCAGAAGCATTTTTACTAGAGGTATCAGACTTCTAGCTTTTGGACCCCACTACACACACACACACACATGTTGGGTTTTCATGTTTTATGGGGTCATTCCATATATATAAGGATTTGTATACTGTACATACTGTATATTCTATCCCCTAACCCTTAACCTATAGCCATCACAGAGAACATTTTAAAAAAACATAACAGTGTGATTTATAAGCTGTTTTCCTCATGGGGACCAAACATTGTCCCCACAAGGACAATGATTTTGGATATTGCCATCTCTGGGGGACATTTACCAGGACCACACACACACATACACGCACACTAAACATGCAAAACACATAAAAACTGAGTTACACAGGAATGTATGACCACCAGACGGAGCTACTGAAGGTCAGCTGCAATAATGTTGTGTATCTGAAGTGTGTCTCTTTAACCCCTGCTCCTGCTCATGATTATTTTGGAGGTATGAGCCACAGGCCTCTCGGCATAGAGTACATACCTTGTCCGGGTGAACTAGGTGCACCGCCTGCTGAGGCCCCATTGTAGGCACTTGTCCTGGGGTATTGCAGGAGAATCTGTTTCTCTGAGCCTGGGTCGCCAGGGGCACACGCTACACTATTCGCATTTGTACACGTCGCCTGCCTGTCTGGCCCTGTCAGCAGCAGAACTAGGCCATGAGAGGTAAGCACTAAGCAGGTGCCTGATCTCAGCTAAAACAAGTTTTACAAAGCAGCACATGTATTTTATGAATATAGATATAATAACCTTGCTGGAAAATCCAACTTAAGTTGGTAGCTGGTCAAAACTGGTTATTAACTGGTCCAAGCCCAAGAGTAAGTATACTGTAGTTTGGATTTTCATTTCTATTTATTTTCCATTTGTATCAATTTCCCCCAAAGAATTTCAGTTTATTTCAATGCTATTTTAGTTTTAATATTTTAGGGCTGCCAAAGTTAATGTATTAACTGGTATCATTTAATAGTTTGATGGCATTCAATTTCTCGGCAAGATCCAGTGATATTTTAGTACCATTGATATACTGATTTTTGTGTTCATATTTTTTAATTCATTTTAATTTTAGTTGTGTTTTGTCATTTAAATGTTTTATTACGTTAAGTTTTATAATGATCTAGTGTTTTAGCTATTGTGTGGCATTTTCATTTTTACCATTTATCAAAAACTGAAACTAAAATGACTTTTTTTAAATAGTATAATTAAATTATTTAAAGATTAGTTAAATTAACTAATTAAATTAGTGCAAATAATTAAATTAATTTAGACCATCTTGGACCATCTAGAAACCAGCTGCCTTGTTCCAACCATTATACCATCTTATGTTGGATTTTCCCAAAAGGGAAGTTCAGCAAGTGTTACACAGGTGGGGAGATTTTGAACAGCCTCTGCTGTGATGTTTAGTATTTCCCAGGGTCACTAAAGCCTTACTGAGGGCGTCATGTGCATGGAAACATGGCCCGTGAGTCACCAGCGCTTGTCTTTTCCCACACAGAGAGCGCTGTGTTTGCGCAGAGACACAACCACGAGAAGTTGGGCTGCAGCCCATACTTTTATAGGGAGTGAAGGAGAGGCCAGCCAAGCCAGCAGAGAGGCTTTGAGTGAGGGGCTCTAATGGCTGTGTAAACAAGATTATCGGTAGCTGAGCTTGTTCCAGTAATATGATACCAGTTACCACACACCTACGCACACATACAGATAGTACTCAATGCAAGAGCTCATACATACATGCACTGTTTCAAATACACGCATAAAGCAATAGCAACAGGTCATGCTTGGTCAGACAAATGTAAATACACACTGAAATGCCTGTTTTATGTCTTAAACATATGCGTTTGAACCCATGACACACACCTCAGAGTCAGGTCACTGTCTACCATCTAAGTGTCTCATTTAGCTGGTCTAGAGCAACAGGTGTCCCTTAATGCGTTACATCAATATCACTGATGGTGAAAAACATGACACTTACATAAAGCACTGCATACACAACTGGAAATTTTCCATTGACTCACAACCACCTTCAAACAAGTAAATACAACCACAACAAAACAAAACTAAACTAAACAGATAGATAGATAGATAGATAGATAGATAGATAGATAGATAGATAGATAGATAGATAGATAGATAGATAGATAGACACAATTCCAACTGACTAGAATGCTTTGTGCATATGTACATACTGAATTGACTGACAAATAGTGCACATCAGCTACAACCTCACTTTACATATATTGTAGTCCTGTCATCAAGTGTTTAGTCCTTCCCCTAACTCTTTTTTTTTCTCTCTCTCTCTCTTCCTCCCACGCTCTGTCTCCTCCACCACTCTATGCTCCCTCCAGCAAAACCCAAGAGCTTTTAGTACTACACTTTACAGCTGACAGCACATGTTGAGGCAGCACATTCCACATTATTACTACTTTAGATACTTGTGGCCCAGAAGACCTCTGATTGGTGGAGGAGCCTCTGACACTGGAGACGCAGACAGCCAATGAGGTTCCTGCTCCAGAGTGCCATGAGGAAGGTAGTAAATCAATGGCATCTGGTGTACGGGGCAGTGCTGACACACACAGTCACTGCAGACTGCTGAAAACACACAGTCGGGTGCCTATTCAGCTCTGAACGCTTTAGATTTAGTGGAGACTGTTCTGTCACTTTACACATTACACAACATGAAACATTTTTGACTATCCTGCTGTTCTTTTGTCTGTTTTATACTAATCTCACCCAGACATGTGAAAAAACATCTGTGAAGGAATGAAAGAATGCCAGACAGCCCTCAGGCCCATTTCAGAGGGCACCTTATGGTTAATGCCATGGGGCCTGACAGCTGAAGCCCTGGTTGTTATGGGCATACGCTTACTCATTTATTCAGACTATGTCAAACCATGAAACATTAGTAAATAGTTTTAACAAAGATCCACTGAGCCTTCATTCTTCCGCAGCCAGCCCCCTAATGCCTCACATCTCCTCTCAAAGACATTTTCAAAGACTCTGGATCAGATACAATGGAAGACATCCACTAAGCTGAGGGAAAATTGGATCTGGTGCTTGTGAAAAACTGTTATCAGTATGCAAAGAGAATGAATTAACCAGTGTGAGGATGCTGACTGATGTAATGAAGCTTTGCTTTCCATGATGCCACTCTTTTTTTATGGAATATTAAATTATTTATCTGTGCACAACATAATTCTTTTTTTCCACAAGCCTTTAAGCAGAGGTGGAGAGTGACAGAGTACATTTACTTGAGTACTGTATACTTAAGTATACACTTTTTGAGTCTCTGTACTTATTTTTTCTGGAAACTTTTTATTTTAACTTCACTACATTTGAAAGACTAATATCGTACTTTTTACTCAGTCAGTCAGTCAGGGGATGATTTTGGTTGCAGGGGTTGCATTTTGGCTGGAAATAAAAGTCGGGTTGACGTCAGAACCCGATTTTCATTTTCAACCACAATACAACGTCTGTCCAGATTTGGAGATCAATGTCAATCTGGCGTTGGATTCTGACATCAACCTGATTTTTATTTTCATAATTGGGTTTGGTCTTCTAAATGCGAATTTTGTCATTGTTTTGGAGCACACTAGCTTATAGATAGCTTAAAAACTTTAAATAGGGCACTATTTGAGGGAACAGCCATTTGGGGGTCCGGAACCATTCTGGACGTTATTGAGTGCACTTATTCATTCTCACATTCAATCCCACTACTGGAACTGTGTTCTAGAAATAAATTTGATATTGATATGAGGGTAGGTAGGTAGGCATAGATTCAGAGGCATAAGGTACTGTAAGTATTACATACAACAATGCAACAATAATAAAACAATGCATTGACATTTACTTTTTACTTCTGATACTTAAGTACTTTTAAAAACGAGTACTTCTTTACTTTAACTTAAGTAAAAACCGGTCTTTACAACTTTTACTTGTAATGGAGTAATATTTGACCGGTAGTATCTTTCACTCAAGTAAGGAAGTTGTGTACTTTGTCCACCTCTGTTAACAAGATAATTTCCCCTTCCCCTTGCGTTAATGATGTTACTGATCACTACCTTGTAACGTGCATAGCATACTGCTAATATTTGCCATACCACAGCACGTTATCGACCAGATAGAACAATTAATATACAAATAAATGTGAATGTGTGTGAACAATTATCCTTACCACTAAAGATTCACAAATAATCTGCCTGATCTGCCTCAGTGGCTGAGTGTACTCATAAACACAAATGAACTTGATGAAATGACTAGCGGTGTGGGCACTATCTGCTGTAGTACATTAGAAACTGTTGCAACCATCAGATTAAAAAAGGTTAGAAAGAAAAGTACTGCACCATGGTACAACAGTAAAACTCGTAACCTAGAGGGCAAATGGAAACAAACTCATTTAGAGTCTTTAGAGTCACGTGGAAAGACAGTATGTCCTGTTATAAAAAGGTTCTAAAAGCTGCCAGGGCCGAGCATCTCCGCAAACTCGTAGGAAATAACCCAAACATTCCAAGCTTTTTATTTAGTAGTGGCTGGATTAACAAATAAAAAGACATCAGCTGAACTGAATATTCCATCACCGTTTAGTAGCAATGACTTTATGAATTTCTTCACTGAGATAATTGAAAGCATCAGAAATACAATACAATAATTGTAAATTTACAACCTTTGACAGCATTTTATGATTCAGCCTCAATGTCACCCCTCAAGAACAATTGTAATGCTTAACAGCTAAATGACAGGAAGAGCTTTTTTTCACCAACAACATGTCCATTAGATCCAATACTCATTAAATTACTGAAAGAGTGGTTACCTGTAGCAGAAGAGCCTCTACTCAGTATTATTAACTTGTCTCTGTCTCTGGACATGGATGAAGATCCGGAATGATAAAAGGAGGAGTGATGACACTGAAGGACGAGAGAGGACCAGGCCTGGGACTTTACATTGTGTTTTGTCTATGTTTGTGCGGCAGTCTTCCATGAGGGGCTGCCGCTTTACTTTCGTTTTGTGTTTGTTGAACGTTCGGCGGTTCCCGCCTCCTGCTTCTCTAAACTTTAAGCCTTGCAACAATATTGTAATCATTATGATCCCAACTTGTAATAATTGCTTTAATGAGCTCATTGTTTCTGCCTAAAATTAATACATGTTTGCTAACTGCATGATTTGTATTATCTTTAAACTGTACATTTCTAACATGGACATTATTTTGACAGTCACCTTTGATAAAAGATTATACTCTAAATTGTACGGTAGAAACATGCATTTTCTGTAAAACTGCTTTGAAACAATGTGCATTGTGAAAAGCATTTTACAAATAAATGTGATTTGAATTGAATTGCAGCGACATCTCTTCTCTTCTCTGATGACGTGTTTACTGGCGTGAGGGCGGGACAACCTGTCTCTCACATGACATCACAGCAATAGCAAACCACAGTGATCCAACCATCCAATGGATCGCTTTTTTTAGCGTAAAGCATAACTCTTAATTTTGTTTAAAACAACTTGACGGCAAGTTTAGTTTATGGTCCAATTCTCACTATTAACTATAACTTTGACTCAATAAACGCCTAATTACTGCTTATCAGTTAGTAAGGTAGTTAAGTTTAGGTATGGGGTAGGAATGAATTAAGGGATATAGAATATGCTCAAGCAGAATCAGGCATTAATATGTGCTTTATAAGTACAGCCAATATCCTAGTAATATGCATGCTAAAAAGCAACTAGTTAATATTGAGAACTGTACTCCCTAAACTAAAGTGTTACGAAAAAGTCTTTGTAAAATATCTGTAGCCTATACTACAGTACTAAACCATCTGAATGGCGCCACTTGTTGGTCTTTTGAAATGCAACCATCAGTTAAATATTAAAAATATTAAAAGCATTCTGAGGTTATGACCTGAAATTACAAAACAATATGTCTGCTTTGTGAGGCCTTTACATTGATTGGCATGTTTGCCTTCTTTCCAGAACAAAAGGGTGATCCTTTTAAACAAACAGCCGTGTGTATCATGCATGCATATGAGCAGATAATATGTTCCCTATATATCTGTCAAGTGAGCTGACCTTAGTTATCATCAGGCAGAATGTGCTAGGGCTGCCTGGGAGCTACAAATCTACCTCCAGTTACCATCTGTTCTCTGTTGGCTGATTAGCATTATACTGCAGGCTAGTAGATAAAAGGACATATTTCTGAAGTTTTACAAGGTTCTTGCAGACCCAGCTCCTCAGAGGGGCCTTATGGTACCCTTGCAGCCCCTACCAGAACTGGTCCAAACCAAGAAAACCTTTATCTTTGTGCTGGAGTCATGTGGGTTTTTGTAACATCATGAGGAAGAAGATAACCTATACACTCAGACTACACACTTTAGCCTATACTTCAGGGTGTAGTGTGTGTATATGTATAGTTAGGCTTTCCACTCTATAGAGTACTTCAAGCATCAATTAGGTGGGCTCACCTTGTGTAATGTAAACATTGCAAATGTCATAAATCTAGATAACAGGTCTGCAAGCAAGCACTCTCTGATCTGTATGGGCAAATATAACAATACCACGCTAGCAAGAAAATTATGTTTTTTCTCAACAGCTGCAGGTAAATATTCAGACAACACAGTTGATACAATATATGATATTAAAGTTCAGTAAACAAGAAATTAATGTTGAGTAACTTACATTTTAGACACAATACTGACAGTTACAGTTTGTCTGTTTTGTTCCACCAACGAAAATCCACAGCAGAGCCGTTGCACCTCCGAGCTCCTCTCTGAATGAATTAGTGTTTTTAACGAATAGGTTGAGTGAGTGATTCAATGACTCGACAGCCAATCTATTCCTGAATGAATCAGTGTTTTGAACAAATCGTTTTGAGTAAATGATTCAGTGACTCACTTGTAAACATAACATTGAAATAGTCACTTGTCGCCACCTACTGGCACTGACATAATGATTTAACCTATAGAGTCACTAAAAAATCGGCACCAAACACAGACTAGCAAGTGATACAAAGGTAGTAAATCAGTGTTTTTGTACTGTTATATCCGGAACTAGCTGTTGTATTAAAGGAGAACTCCGGTCAATTTTAACATTGAGCTCATTTTTTTGTAAATTTGGAGTGCTGTCAATATCCTAACATAATATGTTATCCTCTTTTTAAAATTTGCACCCTGTTGACTTCAATGGGGCAAGTTTTAAACCTGCTTTTAGCCTCTTAACATCCTTGATGTGTCATTACAAGTGCCCAGCCATGTGAGTGATTCCTTCAGAGTGATCACGGGTGAATCTGACTGCAGTAGATGTGAAAGATATTAATAAAAACGATATTATTTCAGCCAGCGCACATACCTGTATTTACATCCTGTTTTCGGTCGAAGCCCATAGTAATCGATTGTCGAGTTCACACGCATAGGTTTAGTTACCTATGATCACGCGCGTGAACTCGACAATCGATTACTATGGACTTCGACCGAAAACAGGAAGAAAATACAGGTATGTGCGCTGGCTGAAATAACATCATATTTATTAATATCTTTCACGTCGACTGCAGTCAGATTCACCCGTGATAACTCTGAAGGAATCACTCACATTAGCTGTGCACTTGTAATGACACATCAAGGATGTTAAGAGGCTAAAAGCAGGTTTAAAACTTGCCCCATTGAAGTCAACAGGGTGCAAATTTTAAAAAGAGGATAACATGGTGTAGGCAACACCGATTTTTGTCGTTGTTCTCTGTATTGACAGCACTCCAAATTTACAAAAAAATTAGCTCAATGTTAAAATTGACCGGAGTTCTCCTTTAATATAATATAATATAATATAATTGGCTACTACAAAAATATAAGCTTTCAGTATCCATGCTACAAATGACATCAGGAACTTTGTGTCAACACTGGATTTATGACCCTTGTAGAGCAGATAGTGTTGAATATCCTATGTAACTCCAGGCATTGTTAGAATCTGAATCTTAATGGATTCCTGCAGGGAATTTTCACTTAGCAGACTCCATGTCTAAACATCAGACAGAATATACAATCGCTACACTTCTCATTCTCCTGTTCTCCATTCACTTTGCATTTGGCCCACTTGAGATGCAATTATAGCTAAAAATCTTTACCTATTTTATTGCGTGGAAGACAACAACTGACAAGCCTCCTCTCCAGAAACTTCACAGAACTCTCTGGATCTCAGCGGGACCTCAGCGAAGCCTGACCCGTGCGTGACTATCACAGTCTATCACTATCACAATCTTCAATTCTGCTGCGAATGCTCTGCATAAGATGCTTGAGTAGAATGCGAGTGAATATCAAACTTTAGTAACCCTGTTTAGAGCACCACATGTGCTTTTCTTGTGTAGGCTATGAGGAAAATACTGACTCTCGCCTGTCCGGAAATCCAGTCACACTAAATAAGGTCACTCGGTTCAGACTTCACCACAGTGGTATCAGCATACAGCAGCAGTGTGGTTATTCGTGCACAGCGTGACTCTTGTTTGAAAGGCACTAATTCTCCTTCTGTCCCACTGTAGGAAACCCGATTAGACCACGTCTTAACAACTCTGCCTTTCAGTTTCGGAAGGGGAGTACAGGGATCTGTAAGATGGGCTGCTTGTAATATATAGCTTTGGCTTCATTGGTGATTTCAGCTCTTAAGAGTGATAAAAATGGCAGAGAGCTATAGTGATTATGAATGCATAAGGATTAATGGAGGCTATTTAAAGACTCTACACAGAGGAGAGAAGACAGAGACACATTTTTCCCTTCTGAAAGGAAGTGGAAAATCCATGGATTATCCCCAAAATGACTTTGCTGTGTAGTTCAATCTTCAGACTTGCAGTTATGCCATAGTTCTGATACCAGATGAAGCTTTTTACGCCACTGTGTTTGTTGTATTGATTGGTTGGTTGGCAGTAACCAGTGGTGGTGAACCAGAATGAACCAGATGCAACCAGGGTCACACATCTTTTTGCTTTGTACTGTTATAAAATGCATTTCATTTCAAATGTACCCTTTTAACAATCAACCTAATTATATGTTTATGATTAAAAGTTTGGGGGCAGTAAGTTAGAAATATTAGCACTTTTATGCAGCGCAGTCATTTCTTTCTATTTCAAATAAATGCTGTTCTTTTGAACTTTATATTCCCCAGACAGCAACATAGTGTCGGCCCAGATCCGGTACGTGTGGATTCAATGCGTTCCAAATGTGTGCCGGATATGAGCCGACACTATGTTGCTGTCTAGAATCCTGAAGAAAATGTATCACTGCTATGATGACGTATCTGTGGCCAAATAAAAGTAAAATGTATGCAATTTCACTGGCTTGTTATTCCAGTAAGATAGATACAAAATCATTTTTCATAAGGCAAAAGATTTATACCTAGGTCATGATGACTTGTGAAATATGTAGACCGCTTTATACTTTGAAGGTCTGGTGTGCACTTTAGTCTCAATAACATTGATATTTAAACCATTCCTGTACTTTTTGCATCAGAAAAAATAAATAAAAAATAGGTCAGCCAAATGTAACCTGTTGTAAACAGTATTACTCTCCAAACAGGCCTCATTAAGTCGAGACGTTAATACTGCGCTCTGTTTTCAGTGCTGTGGATCGCTGTGGGATCAGCTCAGGAGAGATCCTTCCTGTCGACGGGGCTTGTTATTGTCACAAGCATCCTCACCAGCTCCTCTCGCTGTGAAGTTCCCTAATTAGTCACCTCGTCTCTCCTGATTCACAGTGAGCGGCACACAATACACAAAACATAAAAAGAGTCATTTTAATGAGGCCGTGTTTTCAGGTCTACTAGAGATAAAAAATGCAAAGGGAATTTTGTTTCACAGGTAGTGGGTCACATGCAAAAACACTGAAAGCAAAAATAACTGAATAATTCAAGTTTATGTCGGATTTTTTTTTGGATTGCTCGTTTCAGTCCTTCGCATTTGTTTGTGTGCCTCGTCTGCGTTTTCCTTTTTCTCACAAAATGTGTGTTCAATACAGACAGAACACCATCAGATACAACAATTACACGCCAAATATTTATTAGAAATATTGATTAGTAGGTCATTCAGGTTAGCTAGTGTTTCAAACTGAAGTGAGATTTTTTTTTCTTGTCAACCAGAAAATCATTGGCGTTGTCAAAATAACCATATTTTGCACATCACACATGTATTAAATGCAGTAGTCATAACAGGGCCTAATTATCATTATAAAGCAAATTATCTAAAAATGATCTAAAAAATCTGTTCAAAGTTTGGGGTCACTAAGATTTTATGTATTTTTTTATTCATGCATTAAATTGATCGAAAGATGACAGTAATTACATTTATAATATTACGAAAGTTTTCCGTTTCAAATAAATGCTGTTCTTTTGAGTTCACGCAAAGAATCCTGAAAAAGGATGTTTCACATTTTCCACAAAAATGTTAAAGTAACACGCTGACTTTTTGGGACTTTAGCTTATTCACCGTATCCCCCAGAGTTAGATAAGTCCATACATACTTTTCATCTCCGTGCGTGCCGTAACTCTGTCTGACGCACCCACCGCTAGCCTAGCTTAGCACAATGACTGGAGGTAAACGGCTCCAGCTAGCATACTATATTCTCAGAAGGTGAAGCACTGCTACTTGGGCGGAGTGATTTGATCGCAGCACCTGAGAAGCCCGTGGTGAGGAGCAGAGAGTTCGCTCAGAGTTGGAGTAAATCACTCCGCAGAAGTAGCAGTGTTTCGCCTTCTGAGAATATAGTTCCCAGTATGTATACGATTAGAAGATGGCTGTCTCATGTGACCTTGTTATTTGTACACGCTGTGACTATACAAATCACAACATGTAAATAGGAAAATGTTGGCGTTATTTTGTCACTTATTGGGAGCAGTATGCTAGCTGGAGCTGTTTACTTCCAGTCATTGTGCTAAGCTAGGCTAGCGGTGGGTGCGTCAGACAGAGTTACGGCACGCATGGAGATGAAAAGGGTATGTATGGACTTATCTAACTCTGGGGGATACGGTGAATAAGCTAAAGTCCCAAAAAGTCGGCGTGTTCCTTTAACCTGTTTTCAACATTGATAATAATAAGAAATGTTTCTTGAGCACCAAATCAGCATGTTAGAATGATTTCTGAACTTTAACTTTTGAATAGTAGTGTATAATAAAACTCACCAGAGCCTTTAATGTTTTTTTAATCATTAGGATATAATTACATCTGAAGAATCGTGGAAAACCAAAACAGACCCATGATTAACATTAGCCCACAAACAAACTCTTTATTAGATTCCTATGATGATGTGACTAAATTATCATTGAGAAATCAGCTTTTGAACATATCATATGTTACAAGCAAGATTCAAATCTGCATGGGAAACACCGCTGGTTGAAGTCCAATACTTTAACCACTCAGATGATGCTCATATGGCACAATATTATTAAACATAATGTCTGTTTTCACATTGGAAATCAAGACTAATCCGACTAATAATTTCAGCATGCTGTCGGTTCCAGGTTGGGCTGCACTGCGGTTCAGTGGCAAACAAACCTACCATATCAAGTTGTCTTGAGCCTGCCAATCAGTCCTCTCAGCAGGGTGAAGTACTATCCATGGGGACGGCTTTACCAGAATCCCGGATGAAGAGGATGTGGGAAGAGCCAGCAGCTGTGAACCCAGTGGCCTTGCCAAGCACCGCTGGCCAGCCAAACCAGATGTGCAACCCAGTAAAAATTCATATTAGAAATGACGGGCAGACATTGGTGGGGCTGTGGGTGAGTAAAGATACGTTGTCTCTGAAGCAAACTGGCAGACCTCACAAAAAGAGAGCAAGACTCTCTAAAATGAAAACACTGAACACTATGCTCTCAATGACATTTAAGTTTGCTTGAAAGTAAGAATAAAACAATGTTACGTTTTTATTTTTAACTGGAAATGTATGCAAGTTGTGTGTGCCTGAGGCACAGTTTCTATGTTAAAAATGCACTTGGGTTACATCCGAAATCGCCTATAGTAGGTGAAAAAACAGAATGTGACAATAGAAGTATGTCTGAATTCACAGTACTATATTCAACAGCATCCGTATGACATAGTACTTCCAGCGAGATTCTGAAGGTTGCATACGATTTTAACACTTTAGTGACGCAACTGACACATGGTTGGTCAATTGATTATGACAACATGGCTAATTTATTACGTCCAGATTACATTCACTACACACATTTATACTATATAGAACTTACTTGTTTAGCGGCCATGAAGTTCCTGTAATTACTTACTCAAAATAAGAACCTATTCAAGAGAGTATGCGATTTCAGATGCAGACTTGATTGGCTGTTAATGTTTTTATTGTTCATCAGCTGGATTAAATCGCTCTGAAAGTGATTCCAACGATATCGTTTCTCTGTGTTTTTAGCTGTGGTGTGAACTCTGCTATTCTTTAATATTGAGAATGATTTTTAGAACTATATCTGTATCGTTATCTTTGGACTAACAGGGGTTTGGATGCAGTAAAAACGAATCACAGCAAACGTTTGTGATTAGTGATTCTATTGTAGAAATGTGCTATACGCAGTTGGCCGTGATTCATTTATTCTGGGAGTGAAAGTGTCCAATAATAAGGGGGTTTCCAGGAAAAGGTTAGTATTCATCATGTGATCTCAAAATGGCTGCCTCTATGAGACGGTCTTCTCCATGTGAAATTAAACAACTTTTATTAGGTGATGCTATATGACTGGAGTACATCTCATGTGACTGTACTTTAAACATTTAGCATTTATTTTTTAAGAGGAACTTTTAAGTGCCGTTAATGCTTATAAAAGAAACTCGTGCTGCGCAAGACTACAAATTCAATAGGCCTATGTATTATCAGATGAACTTGAATGATCCAAGTTTATCTGATAATGCATATTGAACAAGCATCACAAGATGATATAAGTTGTATCATCTTGTGATGTTTGTTCAAAACCTTGCTTATTAGACTTAATAGTACGTGTTTGTGTGTGCATGTTGGTGCGCACATTTGTCCTAGCTAAGACCTGTGTGTCTGTTTTCTTCATTTGCTCCACAAGGTTTGGATTATGAGGAATTACCCCTGGAACTCCAAGACCTCCAGAGAGACCAGAATGGGCAAACAGAAAGAAAAATCAAAACAAAAAGGCTTTATAGTTATGGATGAGATATGTATTTCAAAGATCTAAATCATCAGGGAGTCTTACCAGAACAAAGCAATTTCACAGTTTTTTGCATGATTGGCACGTGATCATTAGGAAACGTTTTCTGCTTGTGAGAATGTGGACTGCCACTATCTATGGAATGCGACTGTGTAATTGAACAATGCCAAAGGACATTGGCTTTGAATTTCAAAGTTCTCAGGGTTGTGTTTATGAACAAATATCACCACCTAGTGGTTATCAAGAAGCACTGTTTTAATTCTCTACACTAGTAATCAATATCATCATCATTCATTAACCTTGTACTTATATGGTTAACTAAAACCAAAACCATTAAAAACCTATCCGTAACTTAAAATAAAATAAATGTTACCTGAAATAAAAATATAAAAAGCTTAAACTTACTTTATTTTAGCTAGTTGCTAGGCAGCATTTCTCATTTTCATTTAATATTTCAGTTTTAACTTGATATACTTAAGTAAAACTAAAACTGAAATAAAAATTAATTAAAACTATGGACATATAAAAAAATATAATAACAAAATGACTAAAACTTGCCATTTCAATTAAAACGGAAAACGTATGGGTAAAAAATATATATAAATAAAAACTATATTAGTATCTCAATGATACTGTGACACGAGAAAGATAATGTATCCCATAGACTAGAGTATCTTCTTCAAGGATTTTAATAATTTTTTATATATGAACCATGCACAATGATAAATCAAAACAGCTGATGTGTTTGGCATGCTGAATACTGTAGGGGCAGATAATGTGAATTTCAAAATGTAATACTTAATTCTTTACATATAAAAGATCATAACTGAAACACATTAGGTTTTTAAGAAACCCTGAGAAATGTTGTGAGGCATATCAGCCACCGACTGAATTTACAACAGGAACGGAACATTCCGGACAGCTGCATGCATGTGTGGAAGGACATGAGCTCAATTCCTTGCCTTTGGTAAGATTAATAACAGACTCGTCTGGGCCATAAAGCTCGAATCTGGGGAGAAGTCATGAAAACCTTGTGGATTAAGCTGGTGTTTAGAGTAAAACATTCCACCCGGATGAAATTTCCAAGCATGTCTACATAAAACATGTGTCTTGAGCTTAATATCACTCATCATTCTTCAACATGAAAAACTGTTTGTTGCAAGATCAGTAACTTCTCTAAGAAAGCAGATATTTCCCAGTGTTGTAAACAATAGCTATGTGATCAGACATTGATACTGGGATCATTAGTGCAAATCTGCAGTACATACTATTATGATATATTAAAATAAAATACTGAGAACATCTGTAAGCATTTGATGTTTGACAGGGGCCGTTTTCACATGACTTTGACACAAACAGACCTGTCATCTGGCTCTTCTCCGACGAACCACGATGGTTCCAGCCACAACGTCATAAACAGTTCTGTTGTGTTGGAAAAAGAGTAGCGTGATGAAGATCGGGAACAGGAAGGCGATGGAGAAGTTTTTGTTTAAGGCCCGTACTGTGGACCTGCAAGATGAAAAAATAATACTTCTAATGTATAATTTTATTGCATTATAATAAATACACGTGCATTATAAATACACGCATAACTCACGCAGATAAGCTGACATTGGATGCCGGTACCACCAAAACCCGATTAGGCTGCACCAGGACTGTCGTGTCACATGTGACGACTCGAAGACCCAGCAGGAACTTTCCTGGAGTGGCACCTCCAGCTCCCCAAATACAGATGATCTGCAGATAAAGACAGAACACAGACTGAAGGAATGTGTGAGCTGTCTAAAACCACACATTCAAATCATTTCTAGACTACAGAGGCTTTGCACCAGATACTAAAGATGGAATTAATAATCAAAGAAAAAAGAAAACAAGGAAAAATGTAAATTAAAAACAGACTGAGAGACAAGGCTTGTAAAATGGAAGACAAATGATGCCAGAAGCTTGCGGAGACTCACTCACTTCATAGACGCACACTAGGACTCTGTATGCTAAAGCCACAACCATCATCTTCTGCAGGTCCTCCAATGATGTGGTCTCATCAATCTCTTCCACGATAAACTGCATCATGAATTTGGAAATATCTCTGTTCAGAAGATTAAAGACACGTGAACTGTCATTATACGACATACGAGTCGGTTATGAAAGATGTCTCTTATGCTCACCAAGGCAGCATTTATTTGCTCAAAGATACAGTAAAACAGTAATACTGTGAAATACTATTACAATTTAAAATAACTTTTTTTTCTATTTTAATATATTTATTCCTGTGATGGCAAATCTGAATTTTCAGCAGCCATTACTCATTCTAATATACTGATTTGCTGCACATGAAACATCATTATTATTATCAATGTTTAAACTGCAATAAAAATTAACTTAAAACTCTTTATAGGATTCTTTGATGAACAGAAAGTTAAAAAAACAAATAATTTTAATGACTTTAATGTCATTTTCTATTTAATGCATCCTTGCTGAATAAAAGTATTCATATTTCTTTAAGAAATCTTACTGACACCGAATTTTTACTTTTTTAGAAATATAAATAAATCTATAACTGTCCAGTGATCCAGAAGGAAATAATTATGACAGTATTTTGAACAACTTCTCAACTCACTTCATTCCACTGAGATGCATGATCCACAACACTATGGTTGCCTTCACACAGAAGAGAAGGAAGAAATCCACAGTTTCAGCCAGAAATCTACGTAGAGGGGAGGGGATGGTGTACTCTCTACCTGAAAGAAAAAAGATAACGTTAGGACAGAGAGTGCCATCATATAGGCAGACATAAATGTATCAAATAATATGATTTTCACATGAAATTCAACAAACCTCAGTGTGCATTCTCAATGTAGTTTATTTAATTCTTCCACTAACAGATCATATGTGACATGTGCACTAAGATTGGTTCTGTGCATTTATGTCATTTATATGTGGTGGTGTGAGACTTTTGTACCCCACGTCATACACCTTAGTGAAAAGGTGGCACAGACGCGCTTCAGACGTGGATTTTAAGTGTCTACACAGACTGTTTACTGCTGCTTAGAGGTGGCATAAATGCATTTACACAGCTATTTCAACTGCATACTTTGTAACTAGAGGTTGAGGTAGATCGGAGCAGGTATAATTTAATCTGTTTTTTATACAACATTCTGTCTTTACACTAAATTTTGAGTAGGCACAGTGTAGTCTAACAGGGTTAGTTCACCCAAAAATTACAATTATCCCATAATTTACTCAGCCTCAAGCATTCCTAGGTGTATGACTTTCTTCTTTCAGACAAACACAATCAGAGTTATATTACAAAATATCCTGGCTCTTCCAAGTTTTATAATGGGAGTGAATAAAGCCTTAGTTTTTGAAGCTCCAAAAATTGCATCCATCCATCATGAAAGTAATCAACACGGCTCCAGGGGGTTAATAAAGGCCTTTTGAAGCGATGCATTTTTGTAAGAAAAATACTCATATTTATAACTTCATAAACTATAATCACTGGCTTCCGGTAACTGCCGTACACAAGTCTAGTTCTGGCAGAAGAGTGACCTCTGACCCGACGCATGACGTAGGATCTAGTCGTAGTGTAATCTTCGGTGAGAGAACACTGGTAGTGCAAACAAATACGACTGGGCAAAAAACTCAAGCTCCTCCAACATTTCTCTTTAAAAATTCTCATTTTACTTTTAATTCGTGACCGGTGTTTTGTTTTGCTTCCACTTTCGTCAATACGTCGGGTCAGAGGTTACTCTTCTGCCGGAACTTGACTCGCGTACGGACGTTACGGGAAACCAGTGATTAATTATAATAAATGTTTCTTACAAAATGCATTGCTTTGCTTCTGAAGGCCTTTATTAACCCCCTGGAGCCGTGTTGATTACTTTTATGATGGATGGATGTGCTTTTTTGGGCTTTAACATCTAAGGTACCATTCACTCCCATTATAAAGCTTGGAAGAGCCAGGATATTTTTTAATATAACTCTGATTGTGTTTGGCTGAAAGAAGCAAGTCATATACACCTAGGATGGCTTGAAGGTGGGTAAACTAACTTTTTGGGTGAACTAACCCTTTAACTTGACTGTGTAAAACACATTTAAAGTAGCCTACTCAAGTCAAAACAACATGGAAATGGTTTATATAATGCTAAAAGTTTATCCAGCTGGGGATTATGGAGATATACTATAGCTAGATAAAATGTAAATAGTTCAATTCTTCATTAACGTAAGTTAACGTGTGTTTAATGATGCAACTGATTACTCCGTCTCCTCCGAGCATTGGGTTGACAGCTACAGTAACGTTACCTGCGGGCTGGGGCTGTGCTGGTCCTCTGTCAGCAGTGCTGGATGTGGCAGTGGCTGCTGGACGGCTGGACGGTGGGCTCGTCTGGTTATACCAGGCGGCGATGTCAGCGGGCGTCGCGGCATATGCAGATGTGGAGCTGCCGGGTGCCTGGCAACCGAACTGAGGCGGAGGAAACAGCGGCGCGGACATCAACACCCAGCTCTGCCAGCTCGCATAGCCACAGTAATATCGCCACATCCACTGCTGCAGCTGCGCGCAGTATTCAGTCGTTGTCATGTTGTCACTGTCATCGGATTTCTGACCGTTTTTGGCCGTTTCTTCCGCACTATCCGCTGTCATGTTGACTCCTTTTGTTAATCTTATTCAGACTTCAACTCAGTAAATAGGCTAATCTGCTCAGGCAGCGGCCATGACAACCGCTCATTCGAGCCGGAATATACCACTATGCTAATACATTTGTAGTTGGTGTTTTTCGCTTCAACTGCCTTAGACCGTTTCTGTAATTTTATTTATCATAGCAAAAAGACTTGTCTGCTACAAAAGATACAAATTGTGCAAATAACTCAAAATTAAACTGCACCAACTGTTTGTGCACCCCTGTGATATCCTATAGTGGTGCAGGCTGCAAAGACCATTCATTATGCGATGAACATTACTATACCAGGATGTAAAGAAAGACAGTCACGGTTAATCATACAGTCATGATTAATCAGAAACTCGGTTATTTAAAATATTAATACGGTGATCATATAATTTTAAACTGATTATTACAATATTTTTAATATATTTATAGTAAAATAATTATTTAGGCCTACATTTATGCATTTGGCTGGCCTTTGTTATTCTAAAGTGACTGACATTGCAGGAAGTAAAGTTATAGGCTGCTACATTTTATTAGTTAATGTATTCCTTAGGAATCGGTCACCACACTCTACTGTTTGAGCTTCTGGAATTATGGTAAAATAATTAAGTATAATTACACAATAAAATCATTCTTTTCATTTATGCTTGACAATACACATCCAAACCCAATAGTGCATTTACATGTCTGATGAAAACTTCCTATTTTCTCATTTAACTTTTATTATTATTATTAAAAGTACTACAAAAAATTCTGAAACTTTTGGAAAATTAATACAGCAGTATAAATTGCTAAAATAATTGTCTATATTTGTAAGTTGGGTATTTTCAACACTCGCTATATAAACTATTTTAAATATTTTTTTTCTAATTATTTTACAATTATTATCCACGCGGTGTTCATTTCCTCGTATTTACTTAGAATATCATGTTTGTATTTTTATAAAATAATTAGTCACACTGAATGACCATGTAAAATGAACTAGAAAATAAAAAAATACAACCAAAAAATTACAATTTCGTTTATACATTCATAAAATAATTACATTTTCTTGATAATAAAAAAGTCCTCAAATAGAAGTGAGACTTGTCTAGACTCATCACCGCTAGGTGGCGACAATGTCATTCATATGATTTTGCAGTTATGAAAGTGAACTGGTCAATTCTCAATAATTCAGATTCTCAAACTTAAAAGTTATTTCATTTTAAAAAGGGGAGCGAGAAAGACAGAGAGGGGATGAATTGTAAACTCTACTTGCGAGCATTCCTAAATTGAGTTTCTGCGGTTAGAAAGTGTACTGACTAAATGAGATTAATTGTGCTTATTTAGACATCCGCATGACAATGCAAAAGGGTCAAATGTAGACGGCTTCAAAAACTATCCGCCGGTTTTGTCTTTGGATGCTTGTTATGGTGGCCAGCTGTTAAAAGACCGGGATGTATTTATGTCTGTGTGTTGCTCTCATTCTCTGTTGGTGGTGTATTTGCTGACTGGGCTGCCCTGGGCCTGTGAGTAAGGTCTGGCCGGCCTAGTGACTGTGCTGGTCCCTGAATGGAGGCCCCCAGGCGGAACAGAATCTGCCCATGTGAGGATGATCACCCCTGACAGGATGTGAGGTGACTTGCACAGAAATAATCAGGGGCAAATAAAAGCTGTGTCCAGCAAACGCTGACCTGCATGGAACCTGCCACCGGCTGAGGATTACGAGCGAGGTGTGTGAGCGTGTCTGTCTGCTGTCCATACACAGATAACCATACCTGCACGGTTTAAAGCGAAGAACCGCGATGGGTTAAAGTATTCCAAATAAAATCACACAGTAAACGCAGAGGAGGACATTTTACACTGGAATTTATTGTGTTATAGCCTACTTGAACTTTGTTATTGTGTCAAGAGTTGTGAATAGCTGTGCAATATCTGAAGCAATAAGTGACTCGAAACCTTTGCTGAACTCTGTCATATGTTAACAGATGATCTGCACAATTAAAAAAACATTTAAATGTTAAACACCTGTTTTCCTTCATCATTTCATGGTATATTCAAAGCATTTATTATGCCTGTTCACACAAAGGACGATAGCTTGATATTGTTATAAAAATCATTTTAAATATAAAAAGAATAGAGTCCACACCACAACTATAAGGATAAGGTCACAGAGAAACGATCTCTTGGGAAGCACTCTCAGAAAAAAAAAAAATCAAGTTGATGAAAAATAAAAAAGAATGACAGCCAATCAGAAACCGCAAGACTCGAGCTCGAGCATTTAAAGCGGCAGACAAAAAAAACTGCAGCGCGCTTAAATAAACAAAATCGTTCGTTGCTCTGGACACTATAGTTATCGTTCTTGGTGTGAACGGGACTTGTTACAGCCTGTAGCTCATACAAGTTAAGAGCTTTGCTGTCCTCACCCTCACACACCCAAAATAAACTGGGCAATCAACTTCCCTGCTTGCAAGAACAGCACAAGCCGTCCCAATCTGCTGCAGATTCAAAACTCGCCTCTTTTGATTAATAATTGGGGTAAAGACAAACTCTGTAGCAGGCCTGTAGCTTGTATGTTACTCAGCAGATAATGTTTGCATTTGCGGTTTCGCATTTGAGCTAAAAAGGTATTTTGGTTTAAATGAAAGGTTTTTATTCATTCTTTACGGCTTGACCTTGAAAACGTGAATGATTTCAAAACTATTTCAAGCTGTAGGCCTACAATTCCTTCATGCAGTCGGTGATACATCTTTTCTTTGCTGACTTGGTTTCTTATGAACTCCTATCTCTGCAAAGTCTCAATGTTTGTGAGTTAAATGCCCTTATTTCAGCGATAATGTTAAGGGAGTTTAATAAGAAATTGTGGTGACAGTGCAGAAAATGTTCTCCAAACCTTTTCCATCAACTCCTTGTTTTCCGCTGATCAATTTCAATACATGTCAAGCAATGAAAAAGTACTTTTTTCCTGTTGGAGAGGAGCAACTGACGTTTGAGCGTCATAATACTTTGCCTGTATAGTTTATATAAAAAGAGATATATCTATGTGTTTTTATTTTTAAGAGTCTAGAGAACAATAGCTCTGTGAACACCCTTTAATTACTTTCAAACACGTACTTCCACACGCTGTAGGGGGGAGATAACGTGGGTCTGTGATAGCTCAGAGGAAAAGGAAGCTATAAGTCATTCACTGACCTTTCTTCTTACTGCTTGTAAACAAAACACTTACGGTTGTACTTGAATTTAACCCCAGAATCATCACGGATTGAGATTTATTTGAAACACCAAACAGGATTTGGTGTAATTTAGCTCAGAATCACCAATATATCACTATAGTCATACCTTCAGATCAATGCTATTTCAAGAATGATAAATTTAACCCATTACATTGTTGCCCAGTGCTCTAAATGTGGAATACAAAGCAACTTTGAAGTGATGGCTGCTTGTCTTTGGCTTTGTCTGCACACAGCTGCAAGTAGCGTATGGCAAACAAACATTTTCAAATGTCAGATGTTCTGGAACGCTTTATGGCTTTTCCCACGGTTAACTTTTGATCTAGAAAAGCCGAGGGGGAAGTGGCTCATGTGATCAGACAGACAGAGCCACATATAGGGCTGAGAGGTACTCTGAATGGACCACAGAAAGGGAGGTGGTGGGAGGTATATGAGCTCTGACCGCATGACGCCAAGCCCTTCACAGTAGCGCTCACCTCTGAAATGTGACATAATTAACTTAATGGGGTCTATGTGTCAAATAATGGCAACAAATCATATGAAAAGGGATTTGTATGCTCTTAGTTCTCAGTTAAGGAACAAAATACGTAAGCAGCCGACGTATACGGAAGCAGTAAAGGAACTTCGCCTCGTTTTTTTCTTTTTTTGATATATGGGTATGTCATGATATACTTTAGTCACACTACTAGACTATTTCAAATTAAATAAGGAAGGCTTAAAATAATGTCATGACCAATTTTATTTTTGATTTCTTATTTATCATGCAGTTTTAAACAGTTTAAACTTTACAGTTTTAAACTTGTAAAGGCTTATGCATCCATTAGCCTACCCATAACCTATACCTAGATTTAACAATAAAGTGTTTATCAGGATATAATAGTGTAATTTACCCTAATAAAACGTTATACAATGATTTTAGTAGACATTTCTGAATTACAAGAGTAATGATATGAATCTGAGTTACAATATAATGTGTACTCTGAGGTTAAATCTCAGTATGGGTGCTGACATCACATGATTTCATTGACATGATCATAAGGGTAAGAGGACCTGAGTGGATTTATAGGGTACTGCCCACAAATTGGGTACAAATTCAAAGCATTAGACAAATCATATTTTTTTGTTTTGTTACTGGATAAATTATTACCTAACTTACAATTAAAATGGCTCTATAAAAAGTATATTGTTTGGAACACATTAAAGTCCCTTTTGATTTTGGCCTGTCCAGTTTATAACCCTAACCCTAACCCTAACCCTAACTATTTTATGAGGAGGCAATTTTGCATGACTTTGTATGATGTGATTCATATAGAAACATTTAAAAAATTTAGAAAAACATAAGCATGAAGGTCCAGCCTTAACCCCACCCCTAAATCTAACTGTCAGTGGGGCATAACAGATTGTATGAGTGATATCATATCAGTTCACCTAAACATAAAATAGTTATGATTTGCCACGAGAGGTGGGCCTGTCCCACCTCAGAAGACCTTCTTGACTATGGCATATTCAGCTTCATTTATTTGATTGTATTTATTATGTCATAAAAAAAAAAATATATATATATATATATATTATTTAAAAAATCCATAGAATTGTGGCAATCAGGACATAAGATCTTTTGGACTGTACATAATTTCAATTTCTCAAATTGTACGCAAATTTTATTGTTGACTGTGTTTATCAAGCTCAACCATTAATTTTTGGAAAGATTATCAAACAACTATTGTTCTTTGATTTATCAGAAATATACTGTCAGGGATCCACCAGATCTGCACACTCCACCCACTCGTTCACGCTCCCCGGAATACTGATTCACCACACCTGCACCTCATCATCACCTCATCATTCACTCCCTTTATACAACCCTTCACCTTCTGGTCTGGTCGTGGATGCACAAGACTCACTACCTGTTACTAGGCGGGCATACACTGTGCGATTTTCGTCCGATTTTGAGCCGAATTCTGACTCGTGCGACTCTTTTTCGGGTCGGGCCGATTTTCAGCTTTGTCTTTTGTCATGCAGTGTTCGTGCAGTGTACAGGGGGAAACGAGAGGCGATTAACCTCTCCCGACCGGCAATCGGATGGTCGGATGAATTTCTGGCATGTTAGAAATTTTGGTCGCTCCTCGTGACTATATCGCGCAGTTGAAGCAGAGATACGAACCGATTGCCCGAAACTCAGTGTTTTTCCCTCACTGCGCCTGCGCGAAAACAGAAGTTTAACCATTTCATCTGCAGCAAAAAAAAAATATATATATCGAAAATATCGAAAAGCTCTTTAAGTTCTGTAGTTCAAATTAGCAACAAATTATTGTTGCTTGCCTCCAGTTCGTGTTGCAAAATGGATTAACCATTACCCACTTCTTCCAAGCCACCTGCGATGTACATGTAGCCTACTTTGCCTCTTATTAATTTGTTAAACAATGTTTTTGAAATAAAGCTGTTTGTGTTCGGACATATTATATACGGTTAATAATTAATTACATGCCTATAATTCATTGTAATCGACCTAAATGTTTAAAGGAACACTCCGACTTTTTGGGACTTTAGCTTATTCACAGTATCCCCCAGAGTTAGATAAGTCCATACATTCCTTTTTCATTTCTGTGCGTTCTGTAAGTGTTATTTGACGCACCCACCGCTAGCCTAGCTTAGCACAAAGACTGGATGTAAATGGATAATGGTAGCATACTAATCCCAATAAGTGACAAAATAATGCAAACATTTTCCTATTTACATGTTGTGATCTGTATAGTCACAGCGTGTACAAATAACAAGGCTATATGAGACAGAGACCATTTTTAATCGTATAAATACTGGGAACTATATTCTCACTAGCCGTAGGAGCACAGCTAACGTTACTTGGGCGGAGTGATTAGCGCAGCACACGAGACGCCCTGTCGCCCCTGTGGTGAGGAGCAGAGAGTTCGCTCAGAGTTGGAGTAATAGAGTCAGCAATTACTAGATAGTAAATTTATAGTTTACAATCATGGGCGTTCGCTGTATTGTAAAGAGCTGCGACAATAAACAGGGGAGACCAGGTAATACTATGATGTTTCATAGAATTCCAACCAAAAACGCTGACCTGATGAATCGATGGCTACAAACACACCAGTAAACAGCATTACGAAGTATTTCGTTTGCTCTGAACATTTTACTATAGACGACTATTTTGAAAAAATGCAAGTTGCCACACGGACCATGAAACGTGTGCTAAAGGATACAGCCATCCCATCGATAGTAAAGACAGGACAAATTGGATCACCTGTTGCTGCGGTAAGTGTTCCGTTATGTTTTGAGATGACTAACATTAGCCATACTGTAACAGTGCCATGCTGATGTAATGTAACCTTAGTAGTGACACTATTACGTGAATAGGGGCTCCGTGTATCCCCTTTATTGTTATTATTGTGTTGTCATGAACACACTGTATCGCTCAATTACAAATGAGCGGCGCTAAATGTAACTCTCAGGACTGTAACATTCAACTTGCTAATGAACAGCTTCCAAAGTTTGTAACTCCTCGTCTGTGTATTCTGGCTCAAAACTATATGGTTCGGGATCTTGGTTTGATACACAGTAAAATTCCTCTGACAATTCCTAAAAGTCAGCCATGATCACGAGTCATGTTCGCTACTAGCTAGTTAGTCACGTTTGTTTTGTTTACGGAACCATCAACAGGGCGTCTCGTGTGCTGCGCTAATCACTCCGCCCAAGTAACGTTAGCTGTGCTCCTACGCCTAGTGAGAATATAGTTCCCAGTATTTATACGATTAAAAATGGTCTCTGTCTCATATAGCCTTGTTATTTGTACACGCTGTGACTATACAGATCACAACATGTAAATAGGAAAATGTTTGCATTATTTTGTCACTTATTGGGATTAGTATGCTACCATTATCCATTTACATCCAGTCTTTGTGCTAAGCTAGGCTAGCGGTGTGTGCGTCAAATAACACTTACAGAACGCACAGAAATGAAAAAGGTATGTATGGACTTATCTAACTCTGGGGGGTACTGTGAATAAGCTAAAGTCCCAAAAAGTCGGAGTGTTCCTTTAAGACAATTTTCAATGAGGAGGATAAGCTTCTGTGTGATATTTTATTATCCTCACAGCCCGTTGGTTTTGCGATGATGCGCTATGAAATTATTGCGTGGCAATTTAACAGCCTATCACTTTAATAATAAAAGTAGCCTAAGGCCTTCCATAATAATAATATACAATAATACTAATAATAATGTAATACATAAATTGGAAATGCTAAATCATCTTGATATTGATAGCTGATGCTTGTTTTGACAATATCTCTGGATATGATATCGTCTGTATAGGCGCAACCCGTCACGAAGGTTTATCGCGCTGATTCGCGCATATTTCACACGTATAGTGTGAGCAGTGAAGTCGCAGCTCGACGTTCGGGCCGTATAGTGTGAGCACAGAAATCCTGAGCTTTGGCTTTACATCGCATCATGCGATCTACTCGTTCAGTGTGAGTAGGTACTTTGCTGAAATCGCACAGTGTATGCCCGCCTTTACCTGATCTACCAACCTGAGATACTCATCTTCAGTCTTCATTCCCATCTGCCTTCTCTGTTGATCATCTTCATCATCCGTTCTCCACTCTGGTTTCCACTCCACCTGCAAAGACTATTCAGCAGTTCTATCTTCATCTCAAGTTTGCATGACCTACTCACCATTACATCTGCTGGTTCCATGCTTCTGTTCTCAATAAACACCGTTTATATTTACTCACCTGTTTGAGTCTTCTCTAAACCTGCCGTATAGGCTACAGTGTGGTTACAACTATATATTTGTATAGTTCATTTTTGCATTCAATAAAACCCTCTTTTCACTGACCATGTTTAAAAAAAAAAAAGAAGCTTTTTTTAATTCTAAAGTTTTTCTAAGGCCTATTCTGTACCTTATTTGTGCAACATGCCATATTCAAGTCAAGTCAAGTATATTTGTATAGCGCTTTTCACAATACAGATTGTATCAAAGCAGCTTCACAGTATTAAATTAAAATAATACAACAAGGTTTGTTTCTAGTGGAATTTATTGATTGATAAAATTAAATATCCCCAAAAATTCACCGCCTTAGGATGGGTTATGGGAATGAGATTTAACTCCCACTTGCACATTCTCTTATCTGAGATGAGTACTGTGTTTCGCAAACTATATCTAACAGGAATTCTAAACAGAATTCCAAAGATCTTCCTTTCATTCTTTATCTGGTCCCAAATGGGAAGATTCAGTGTTCCAGAAAATCGGGTATCAAGCACATGTAGTCCTCAAGCTTCCTAGCATTAAAGACAGCTGATTTACAAGTGAGTGTTTGCATGCTGGACTGAAATTGGGAAGGGGAAGCCTAATGGTTACTTTGTGGATTCAGCATTCCATAGTTAAAAGTTTCAAGTTCACAATTGTGTTCTGTTACCATTGTGCCCTTGAGAAACTCCTCTACAATTATGTAGGATGAACATCTGTGACTGTTTTGACTGGCCCCTTTTTTTGATGTTGTACAGAGGCTCCATACTGAGCAGTTCTCTGTATGGGATTACAGATCACATGTCCTCAGTGAATCCAAAGGATGAGGAAGGAAATCAGCTAAATACACTCATTCATGGCTCATCCCACCTTATCGAGGTTAAAGGGAGAGTTTGGACAGATTGGAGTGTTCTTAAACAAAGCTGACCTCATGTTTAGCAGTCTTGAGTAATGAATACAAAACCAAGAAATATGTGGTATATAAAATTATCTGTTTGATTTAAAATATTGAATAACAGTAATGCATTAAAAGAACAGTTGAACGATTTCATTTTTAAAAAAATCGTTGGTTGGTCGGTTGGTTGGTCGGTTGGTGGGTCGGTTGGTTGGTTGGTTGGTTGGTTGGACGGTTGGTTGGTTGGATGGTTGGTTGGTTGGTTGGTTGGTTGGTTGGTTGGATGGTTGGACGGTTGGTGGGTCGGTTGGTTGGACGGTTGGTGGGTCGGTTGGTTGGTTGGTTGGTTGGTTGGTTGGTTGGACGGTTGGTTGGTTGGATGGTTGGACGGTTGGTTGGTTGGTTGGTTGGTTGGTTGGATGGTTGGACGGTTGGTGGGTCGGTTGGTTGGACGGTTGGTGGGTCGGTTGGTTGGTTGGTTGGTTGGTTGGACGGTTGGTTGGTTGGATGGTTGGACGGTTGGTTGGTTGGTTGGTTGGTTGGTTGGTTGGACGGTTGGTTGGTTGGATGGTTGGACGGTTGGTGGGTCGGTTGGTTGGTTGGTTGGTTGGTTGGTTGGTTGGACGGTTGGTTGGTTGGATGGTTGGACGGTTGGTTGGTCGTTTGGTTGGTCGGTTGGTGGGTCGGTTGGTTGGTTGGTTGGTTGGTTGGACGGTTGGTTGGTTGGATGGTTGGACGGTTGGTGGGTCGGTTGGTTGGACGGTTGGTTGGTTGGACTTTATTTTACAGTATGTACTTATGTGTACTTACAGTGTACTTACCTAAGAAAGTACTGGTTAACATATTAACTAAATGGATTAAGGTTAGGTTTCAGGTTTTAGTTATAACCCAGTTATTGCAATTACTATAAAAAGTATATAGTATGTACATAGGGAACAGGACTGTAAAATAAAATGTATTTATTTAGTTGTTAGTTAATCATTTTTCTTAAATTAGTTAGTCTATTTACCGAAACATGTTCCTAGTTAGTTAGTTAGTTAGTTAGTTAATTTCTATTAAATTAGTTAGTCTATTTACTGAAACATGTTCCATTGCAAAACTGTAAAAAAAAAAAAAAAAAAATCATGGAACACAAAAGCAGATTTTAGTGAATAACCATTTCAAAAAAAAAAGATTTCAGACATTGTGCAAAACAAAATATCTCATTTTGTGTTGCACAAAAACAAACAAACAAACGCATACAGTTTCAAACAGAAAAAATGAGTGAACTATATGTCTGTCAAGTATTAAGATAAAAGTAACTGTAAGATAAAAGATTCCTTGCATTTACAGCCATTTCTCAAGACTGTTAAAGCATGAGGTCAGCTGTGCACTCAAATCTTTCAGCCCAGTTTCTTGCAGGTATGGGTTCTTTGGCCACAGACGTCCCTCCTTCAGTGACCATTGCAGCTCTTTGTGTTCTGAGCTGGATTTGGAGTCCAACAGGCTAGTTGCGTAGCAACAAGCTTCCCAGAAGCCCCTGCTGATATCAGCCCTGACTCAATTGACGCATAGCAACCCTGATTCCCACCAGGCAACTGAAGTGAACCCAAAACCCTTTTCAGCAGCTATGTCGACAGATTGATTTGCAAATCAAAGCATTTTACAACATATCAGCTACTGTTGTGAAGGCACGTATTGACCAATTAAAACACAGAGGTCATGGTAGGCCTCAGGAAGATTAACATTGAAAAACTAGGGAATGTTACAAACATGCTAGAAATGCGAAGTGACTATTATCGGATAAGCCTGCGGGTCTCTATTGGTTTTATGACCTTCGCTGTCTGTGGAAGAGGCTCTGTTGATGTGTCAATAACAGAGGAAGCTGTTTTATGGCAGTGTGAGGGACTGTATCCGAGGCCGATATGATTGTCCGTTCCAATGTAAGGAAAGTGAGCGGAAGGGTGCGATCGCTCTCCTGCGGTGCAGCTTTCCAGATGTTACTCAAAGGATATGATTTCATTCCTGTAGTGTTATCTGCACAAGCAAAACAGTCTGCGGGTCAACACACGAAGACAGGACCCCTGTGAATCCGACACACAATACTGAGACATCCCGCAAGCTGTGCACACACCCATAATGCAATACACAGACGCTCACAAGATCTGATCCATGCAGTCAATAATGACTAGCTTACTGTACGTAACCTACCTTGTTACATGGAGATTCACCAAAATAATCAATGTTTTTAAAGTTTAAATATTTTTTATATAGGCTATAACTTTACCTGTATATTATTGTAATGCATCCACAATTAAACAAAATAGTCTATTAAAATCGCCATGAAATGGCCATTGCTATAGTCTTGTCTTCCCCATTGTGACATGTATCTGAGTGAAATGGCTTCTCAAGCCAGAGAAATTGTAGGGCAGGGATTGTTTTTGTCCATCGGGAATTTGTTGGATCGTTGGATTGTTGTGGTTTTCGATTGTTGTGACGTCTGAGTGACAGGTTGTTCCACCCTCGCGCCAATAAACACGTCATCATCAGAAAAGAGATGTCGCTGCAATATTCCATAAACAAAAATAAGAATTGTCCATTTTGATTTCATGGTGACTTTAAGGTGCGGTCACATTTACCGTTGCGCGGCAAAAATTTGCGGGTGAAATCCAGTGGTTCTAATAATCCACAATTTCGGGAATTTTGCATGAGTGAGAAAACGTTTCCCACATTGATTCCGTTCATGTTCAAGTTAGTCTCGCGAATTCGCCGCCCTGAAAATTAGAAAGCTTCTTTCAAGGGACTTCAGGCTTGTTTTTCAGTCATTGCTACATTACTGACAGAAGACATGCACCTTTATGATGTACAAAACAATCGCATGAACATTGTAAAAACATTATAGTAATTTTAACACTGAAGTTTTCCGACCTCATTTTAACTACAATCAATAACTGACGCAAAATGGCAGAAGTTGCGCTTGTTCGCGAAACAAGAGTGTGCAAGCAAAGCCGCTTGAAGGCAAGCCTGCAAGATTAGCACAAAAAATATTTTAATGTTTATAGGAAAACAGTTTATTTAATGAGTCGACAGCATATTGGCTAATCTTCAACACGTTTACCATTACGTGTAATTACTATAGGGTTAGGATTAGAATTAGGTGTGTTGTAGGGTTATTTGCATGTAATTATGCATAATTAAAAGTCATTACTTTAGTAACACACGTGTAACAAGGACACTAAAATATAATGTTACCCATGATTGTCTTTCCATTAAAAAAAAAAAATCAGTATTGCATATTGTCTTCTTAAATGTCTAATATTATAACTTTAACATACAACTGGGGCAACAGCACTTTCCCTTAATTCTGTAACAACAAACATGAAACCTATTGCTTGTAATCTAACTTCTCTGAGCCTTGGCTCAGTTATGACAACAAACATCTTTTTATGAAGTAAATCATTCCATATGCTCAGCTCTTCTGATCTCAGCATGGCGAAGAGTGGTGCATCAGGCCAAACCCAATGAGACAGGAATCACTATGTTAGAATTAGAGCGTAATAATGTGTCTGCAAATATGTGATCTTCAAACATTCAAAACACATTTCCAGTACCTTCCACCTTTTAAACTTTGTACAGGTTGGGTAATAGGAAAATGCATTGTTTTTATTGAATAGGCTGTACAGAGAGAGCTGGCTCATAACCCACCTGTTTCAGCTGTTTTTGCTGTCAATTACAATCAGTGGTATCTCTACACTTTCCTGTCCTGGGAAAGTAGCCACTGGTGGAACATTCTCTGCTCTTTGTGTAGGTCAAAAGGAATGACTCTGGGGACTCGTTGTGTTCCAGTTTCGTTACGCATGCTAAAACTATGTTCAAAAAGGGAAATGTTCGACTAAAAGGAGGAAAGAAATACATATCCTCTGTACCCTTGGACACAGTCCACTGTTACAGTAACTCTCTTGTTGTTGTCTTCATCCAACTGAGGTGAAGGGGCAAAAAAAGACATGGGAACGCAAGAACCATATGGATCTACATATAGTTTAATGAAGATAAATCACATCAGTGCATCAGGACGGTAACTTTCATTTTTAGTGAAGAATATCTCAGACAGAAGCTATAAAAACAGTAAATGACTTTATCACAATGATTTGATATGTGGAAATAATGTACATTATAATAGATGACAGCAAGGAGCATTTTTACTGGAGCATACGATTGTAATATTTCAATAGGTGAAATTTCAAATCACTAGCCCTTTTTATTCAGAAGTACAGTAGCCTACAGTTAAATATCACTTATTAATATCCAGATATTTCCATACATAAACATGATCTGAACATCATGTCCTGAAGCAAGACTCAACTGCGTAAAGCTAAAAGAGAGTTAACTTGTAAATCTTATGTTTTAAAATGGCATTACTCAATTAAATTTTAAATGCTGTGAGAAAATACATTCTTTGTTGCTCCTTAAAGGGATAGTTCACCCAAAAAAGAACATTTTGTCATCACTTACTCACCCTCAAGTTGTTCCAAACCTGTTCTGTTGAACACAAAAGAAGAAAATTGGTAACCACAATTGATGGCACCTTTCTTTTGTAAAAAAAGAAACTCATAGAAGTTTGGAACAACTTGAGGGTGAGTAAATGATGACAAAATGTTCTTTTTTGGGTGAACTATCCCTTTAAGGAGCAATAAAGAATGTATTTTCTCACAGCATTTAAAATTAAATTGAGTAATTCCATTTTAAAACATCATAAGATTTACAAGTTAACACTCTTTTAGTTAACAAACATTTTCATTTTTGGGTGAACTATCCTTTTAAGGAGGGTTTTGTCATATTTTAGATATTGAATAATTTAATAATTAATAATGACCTATTAAACACTTTAACACATTTTCTGAGATGTTAACCTATATGTAAGGGTTTCAAAAGATGGAAGACTAGAACAATAGGGCAGTTAAAGTGGTTAATTTAGGGATTTTTTGGATATATGGATGTGAAACAGATATGTAGTATTTGACAGTTAAAAAAAACTCATTATGTAATTAGTGAGATAATCCTTATAATTATAGTAGATCATCCTTACAATATAATTGCATAATCCTTGATTCTCATGAGGAAACATCTCTCACGCCTTGTATTATGCCAAATCTTTCAAAGTATGCACAAATGAGAAGTTTATTCCTTACTGTGAGTCAACGCTAAGTCTCTGGCCTAGATTTTTGGAAAACGTTGACACATGCATTTTGACTAAGCCTATGTTAAAACAGCAGGGATCAACAAACCACAACTCAGCTGAAGGCAAATAAAAACAACTTTATTCAAAGCACCATAAAGACTGATAATAAATGCATTTTAAAAGGGTCAGCACGCATTTGCTTTGGTGTCAAAAATAATTTTTCAGTAGAGAAATAACGTTTCACTTTGGCTTTTTTGCTCATTGAACTGAGCCTGGCATCTTCAAATCCAGATTGGATAACTTCATGCCTCCTTCACATAAGTCCTTACAGCCACCACATCACCCATAGTGCATTTCTGCAAAAAGAAGATATGGTTATAAATACCTCAAAAGATTCAACAGAGAAAGTAAATGGGAAAAATGTACTCGGTCTATCTGCAACTGTTCTGTACAATAGTTGTTAAGCATTAGGCTATTCTAGACTCTTTACATTTATATTGCACAACTCTATCATCTTTAAAAATTGAACATCTGAGAATGGAATAATTAGGTATAACATTTTAAAATAACTTAGCTGTTAAACTAATAGCTGTCCATGGTTACTGGATAAGGATTTTAATACATTTTTATAAAGATTGCACTCACAAAGAGCAAACTATAGCAGAATATATATATATTTTTAAATATTATAAATTATAAAATCGGTTATTCAATACAGCAGCTTCCTTGACCATTTTAAAATTTCCTGATAGTTCCAGTTTTCTATGGGAACTCTGAATATTTTTCATTAAGTTGCATAAAAATCCATAATTTCTTCAGATTTATTTTCAAAATGCAAATAACATTCTTTAAGTTTACAATATATATAAAAAGTTTAACAACATTTTTAAATGTGAGTTATAAGCATTATATAATGTAATAGCCTACCATTTGTTAATGTCATATGACGTGTTTATAATAAATAAAAGAGCATTCTTACAGCTATTAATTTCCCATCCGTCACCTCCCTCTCTATCGTCGACTCCTTGCCATCCCAGGTCTGTTTCTGCACAAGTTTGCCGTTCTCAAGAGTCACGACAGTCTGCAGAAAAAAAAGAGAGAGGAGCCCGTTAACTTTCACAACTGTTTATCTTTTGTCGAATCAACTTAGATAATTAATGTGGTTCAGATAACACAATATTTTGAGTTTCTATATATTAAACCAATCTCCTTTGTTGTATTAACTAAAAATTATAATTTCAATGAACTCAAATTTTTAAGGCAACCGGTTAAACCAACAATTTTTTTTTTTACAGTGTAGATAGCTTCAAACCACTGAAAATATTCCGACTATTCCATTACAAACCGTAGTCTTTCTATCATCTGCGGTGGTCTCCTCGAATGACTCGTTCAGTTTAAATTTGACCTCAGTAGTTTTGAAGGTGCTCTGCGACTTCATGCAAATGAGCCCTTGATCATCCACACACACGACCAGGTTGGGTTTGGTCCGGTTCCCCACCTGACGAGTAGCGAAACCGACACCTGAAAAGGGAAACGTACCTCTCATTCACGAGACACCTTGACCATCAACAGAAAATTAATAATGCACTGACAATTTTGCTTTGAACTTTTCTTTTTGCATTTAACAAAATGGAGAGATTTGCTAAATAACATGCATTTGATTTCTTAATAAATTATTAAATGATGAAGAATAATACCTATAGCCTTCATGTACTCGTCAAAGTTGTCGCTGGTGGTCATCTTCCATGTTCCCACGAATTTGTCAACCATTTTTCTGGATGATGATGTTCCCTGTCACTCAAACAACAGCTCAAAAGCTCAGATTGGGTCTGATGTGATCGAATGACTGCAGGGTTTTTGAACAGCTCCTCCAGCACGTGCATGATCACACTAGCCAATCAGATCACCCGGCGTCATTGAGCGGAGTTCCTCAACCTCCCACCCGCAAACGCAACTCAGAACTGGGGAAGGGTTCGCATTTTTTTTGGGACCACAAAAACGGTCAAATAACATTCACTGGGTCAGAGGATAACAATCACAAAGATCATTCACATGAAAAGGCTGAATAGTTTTACAATTGCGTGTTTAACCAACTATAAGACGAAACCTTTCCTGACTGAAAATATGGCCTTCCCTCACAGTGCCTGACAAGGTCTCATTTGTTAACATTATAGATTGTAACTACATTAGTTTACATGAACAAATGAAACACTTCTAGCATTTATTAATCTTAGTGTTAACCTCAATATTTACTGATAACCTACAAAAGTTCACTATAACAGCCTAGTTAATGCACCCCGATCTAACATAAACATGAACATTTTTTATTAACTAACATTAACCAAGGTTAATACATGTTGTAAAAATGTATTGCTAATTGTTAGTTAAGAATTGTGAATTAACTAATTAGACCTTATTGTACAAAAAATGTTACCATTGTACTCTAACAACTACGTACATAATAACAAGCTTATTACAATGAATATAGACAACTATTTTTCTAAGCATTCAAGAATAATTATTTCACAGACAAAAGCTAATTATGTCCCTGACATTACACATAAATAATCATTCAGATATAGAACGAGAAAACCAGACTCTACCAAATGAATGGTTATGAGTCCTGCTACTGTTCATATTTGACTATGTTCAGAAGGGAATGCTGACATACTATTTACTGTGCAGAATACACTTTATACTGCATTCCTTTCTCTAATAGGAATGGTATGTAATAACATCTCCTTTTGTGATTTTAAAGGTTTTAGAATATGATACCACACCAGAAATTCTTCAACACTAAATACATTATTTACCTGGATGTGATGTAAAACACACACACATTTGTTTGGTCAAATCAGATTCACATTTCCACAAAATGTTTGTCAGAGTGGAACATTAGATGATTAGAAACAGTTGTGTGCTAGATTATTGAGGCCTGTTGATATACAAAGGACAAAGTGACTTCAACTCACAAAGACATGACAAATACCAATTTTATTACACATCTACGCACATATAAATACATAATCTAGAATAAACTACTTCTTGTCTCCTGCTTTAGCCTGAGGGTCTTTAGCACTGCAGCGGGTCTGTAAGGCTGAGAGCATTTCTTCAGTGGTGAGTTTGGATCCCTTCATCACCAGCCTCTCTCCATCCACTGCAAAAGACCACAACTATGTTAACTGAATGCATATTTACAATATTGGAGTAACTCAGATGCACACTGAGGTCACTCACAGAATGTGATGTCAACCGTAGGCTCTGATCGGTCATGCTTTACTTCTGTGATAACTTCACAGTTCATATTTGTGGCTCTGACTTTTTCGGACCCGACCATGATGAGAAACTCTCTGCGGGAAGGAAAGGGACATAAGATATGCATGAGATGTGATGGAATGAAGTGTTTTTTGGGACTTGACAGCTATGCGTTGCGACTGACTTATGAATTTATGAAGGTAATTTAAAAGCAATAATTAAAAGCAATTTTAATTTCTGCAACAAACGCTTGAGGACTGTGGGATGATAAACCTAAAGTGGCTCTTGAAGTAAACAGCTCACACTAAATATGTCATCTATACAGAGTGGGCAGTTTGTCATCACGCTTTTCCCAGATTTTGAGAATAATTTCATAGCAGCTGATTCTATGGACATAAGGAAATTTGTCTGAAGAATCAACTGCCATGAAAAAGAGAAACAGAAATTTGGTATGAGGCTGGAAAGTAATGAAAAAAACTGTATACATAGTAGGGGAAATAGTATGAAATTACTAATTCGTTCGAACATAGCAATAGTTCTAATAGTTCAAGTTCAAAACAGTTTGACAGCCTGCTGTAATTACTGCGTTTAGGCTGAGAGGGGCGCCAGAGACCTCACTGAGATAATATAACACAACTCAAGCATTATGATCCATTCGGTATCATAAGCATGTTCATGTAACGACGTTTAACAATAAATTCGCGTATTATCGCACATAATCGGCATATACTAGTGCACTTTGGTCCTCTAAAGTGAAATGTCGGGTGGAGAGCAGTTCAACAGTGGCGACTGCTGCTTTAAGAACGCTAAAATCAAACGTATATAAACTGAGAAACACACGGTGACATCTAAATTATTATAACTGGCATCTTATTTTCGTCCCTATGACCGCTATTACGGGACGACAAAAAAACAAACAAAAAAAAACCCAGCAGAGCTCATGAAGTCATTCTCATTCATACGATTTTACTGTAATAGACAGACCTGTTCTTTAACTTTAACCACGCTCATTTAAGGTAAATCGATGCATGTACAGTATACTTACCTTGTGGAGCGAACATTAGTTTCAAAGGGGCAAAACTGTACAATAACTTTCTTAACCGCCTTTAACACTACAGCTCCCCTGGACGCCGCCATCTTTCTCTACATGACCTTTCACCTGCTGATGATGACGTAAGCACCCGGACTCGCCAACACAAAATATGAAAGCATATTAATTTAACATATGTTTGTGATGCCCTTTATTTTTAGGTTTCTTTATATATATATATATATATATATATATATATATATATATATATATATATATATATATATATATTTATTTATTATTATTTATTTATTTGTTATTATTGTTGTGTTTCAAGTTATACTTACAAAATGTGAAAATGTGTAAAAGTAATGTGTCAAGAACTTGATATTGAATTTTTTTAATTCAATAAATAAATAAATAAATAAAATAAAAATATGAAAGCATCACAAATTCTAAGTGAACTGCAACCTAGTCTTAAATATATCATCTGTTTTACTTCATTAAAAATAGATCAATATAATATTATATATATATATATGTTATATATATAACATGTTAACATGTTATATATATAACATGTTAAATTAATATGCTTCTTGTGTTGGCGAGTCCGGGTGCTTACGTCATCATCAGCAGATGAAAGGTCATACTTACATTTTGTAAGTATATATATATATATATATATATATATATATATATTAATAAATATTGATGTGTTTTTGTTATTAGGAACTTTTTTATTCATCAGACTAAAAGGAGTAACTCAAAACCCAATTTTGCTCATTTTCAAACAGCCTTTTAAAGGTTTATTTAAAATCTATAAAGCTTTTAAAAAGAACTGTGTCTCTGTTGAATTAATTTAATATATTTTAATTTCTATTTTATTGTATTTTACTTAGTTACCGCGTTTCAAATTGTAGCCTACTAGCTAAATGTAAAAATTTTGAAATGTATAAGTAAAAAATATAAAATGTTTACAGCATGTTATTGACAAACCAGGAAGCACATCCAGTAGATGGCGCAAGTGGATAGTGTATTATTCTTTAGGACCCCACGATTTATCCTCCACATCATTTTATGTTCAGTTCATTGAGTTCATTTTTTAATAGTTTAATTTTGGCGTATCATCCTTCACACGCCCGTCCATAATCTGTTGGATAGCCCTCAAATTTAATTTGTTTAAAATGCACTTTCAACAAGAAATCATGTTGATCATGTCATTTTGTACCAAATAACCAGCCAAAACACTATCCTTCTAATATAGTATCAAGATGACTTTTTAATAACTTTCTACATCAGTTTGCAATTATGTGTCACCAATAAAGTGCTTTTGATACTCCCATTGTGACATTTTATAGAGTCCCTAAATTTGAGATGTTATAACAGAATTATGCAAGAGTTGAAATGGAGACTCTGCCCTGTCCTTTTAAATTGATTTATAGGAAGTTTGAATATTTAAACAGACAAGCACTTCAAAATTCGTGAAGCTATTTCTGCCACAGATGAGGGGTCAGTCTTACATTTTAAATAAGAAGTGAATGAGTTATATCACGCTGAACAACATCTGAACTGATATTTCAGAAGTATAGACAGACATATAATGTATAAGCCCTCAAGACATATTAATATGCTCATATATGAATTCAATTTGAACAGTTAAATTAGCAATTTTTTAACAAATGCAGATATATTTATAAAACTCTTTGAACAGAGATAATTTTGAAACATATTAATCAAACTATTGCACAGGCCTACATAACTCAGTATTATATAAAATGTAGCTTGAGCATTATCATGCATTATTTGTGCCTCTGCCTTATTGTGACACTTCTGCAGCTAATAAATGTGCACACTATAAATGTGCAATCGTCAACACTGCGTTTAGTTTTTCTGTTTTGAGGAACTAACAAGTTGACTATTTCTCATTACACCAAAAACGTTGCCCCTTACGTATACAGTATACACAAGTGTTTTACTAAGGCCCCACTCTCATGCTTGTGGTGACCAAAGGGTTTCTTTCCTGAAAAACTAAGTGCACAGTTTGGTCACACATTAGAACTATATTTAGACACGAGCTTGAAGGCTGAACTTCCTATCAAGCCCTTTCTAAAAACAAGTTTCTCTTTTCCTTACTAAAACAATGACAGTGAATGCTCCTGCCACCATTAAATCCAAAATAAAGAAAGCTATAAGCAGCAAAGGCAGAACCCCCGGGAGCGGTTAACCTTTTATAATGCATGTTAAAAGTTATTTTAGTATTGCTGTCATTGCTTTTTGTTCTAATTATAATTTTGCAGGACCTGATACAGAGATGTCTTTCCATTAGTGACATTCAAGGTTCTTCCATGCTGATGGTATTGTTACGAAGTAAATCACTGTAGTATATTGTCATTGTATATTATATTGTGTATTGTATAATTGAAAATTTACACACACGTAAAAATGTATATGGTCAATAAGTTATGACAACATATGTTTTTACATTGCTTTAACTCATCACTGGATAAACTGAAGATTATATTTTTTTACTATTATTAATATTTTTATGATAAAATTTCCCTTAGCAATCCTGTAGCTTCGTATTCTATTGAATTGTTCCAACAATATGACTAAACTAACTTTTGAAAAAAGCAGCAATATAAATATATATATAAATACAAACAATAAAACACAATTTGAAGAAGAAAAAAACTAAAATACAATATCAAGTTCAGCTAAATGTTTCATTGTCCCTCCCACACTGGCATATGTGGAGTTAAAATAAAATGTATAGGCTAAGCTTGATATAATTTGTATATCAATAAAAAAATATTTAATTGACTTAAATGTATATGGCTTTGCAAAACGTCATAATATAATATGAAAATACTTTCATATGGAACTACACACATTATTAAAGGCCTCGCTTAAAATGCAGCACTCAGTTACTTTTCCTCACGACATAAACTGTCGTTACTTTTTTTCATTTTCACATCATCCACACCACAAACTGAAGGCAGCCGCCTCAGAACACACCCGCTTTGTTGCAGTGTCCATATGAGCAGAACTACACCTCCCGTGACACATTGCGCGGCTGGGATCTGTCACTCCACCCCTCTGCATCTGTGAAGTGTAGCGGAGGATCGCAAGCACAGAGTCACAGCAGCGGACCGGTAATGGTGTGTGTGTGTGTCAGTGACACACACCTCAGTGCGCACTGCAGCTCTCCAGCCTCACTGGCACTTTCCTCTGTGATCATCTGTAAATACAGCATGTTGTTTGAGTGCTGCCCTGAGCTCGCGGAACCTGCGCTGATCGTATAAACTCGAGACCGGAGAAACAGCTGATCCACGGATGCTCGTCTGGGGTAAGTGCTCCTTTAATATCAGCCCACCCGAACACCATGACTGGAAAAGTTGCGCGGAGGGAGAAATACCTGTAGTGAGAATGATCCCGTCAAGACTGTGACTACATGTACACTGAACTTCTCTCATGTAGTTTGCATGGCGCGCGCGTGAGAGACAGACGGACACACGGACACTGTATCCCAGTGCTATTTATTTATACGACAGAATTCCCTGCATACCGATTGAGGGAAAAGTGGAATGTAACGGAATGAGACGGAATGAGTAAGTCTGGATGATTAGGTGTCAAAGATTCTACGCATAGACTATCGATGGGAGTCATCTGTTGATTTCTTAGTTCTGTTCCTGTATGAGAGACATGGGGTGTTTAAATACAACTAGCCTACATGTGATTTGCCTTAAACAAGAATTATTCCAACGTGTAAACAACCATTTCAAGACAGTGAGTTCATATAATTTATTGGATATGAGCAGACTTTCCACAGTTATTTGGATTGTGTCTAAAAATGTCCAGTGGAGTAATTATCCAGTAAAAAGTAGCCTAAATGCTTCATGCACTTTCAATAAATGAGCATTTATATGTGTGTATATATATATATATATATATATATATATATATATATATATATATATATATCTTGACACTGAGGGTCTAAAGCAGTCATTAAATCATTTTAGGTTATTTTTACATCATATATATATATATATATATATATATATATATATATATAGGTATATATATTAATAATAATAATTAATAATTATACCAAACTGCTAAATGTCAACATTTCTTTTTTCAAATATTTTAGCTTTTTAATGAGTGTTTGTTTTACAATCTCTGGACAGTTACATTATGTTTTACTTTAAGCCCCACAATATGCACAAAAAATATAATCGAACACGTTAATTTTTCATCAGAAGTATAGGCTAGTGACGTAATTAATCAAAACAAAGGAGCATCACGTCACATTTATGCTTCTATGATTTGATCAAAGGCAAATGAAGACCTTTAATTTGCGTAACATTACTAAGTACTAAGAAAAAAGAAAACGTCACACACATACAGTGCCTTTGAAACAGCATTGAACATTCTTGTCTTCTCCAACTTTATCTTAAACAAATAGACAGATCTATTTTCCGCATGCTCATTTTATAGAGCCGATCTTAAACCTTAACATTTCCTGGTCAGAATAGGGCTAAGGGTAATGCCGTTCGTGCACTAGTTGCGTGATAAAGGCTAAATGCATATCACACATAACTCCTCATTACATAGATCTGCCAAATGGTTATCTGCAAGTCAGCAAAGTGTGTAAATATCAGTTCACTGTAAATGTACCCTCTCAGCACAAAATAAAGCCTATTGCGACATAAACGCAGACAACATAGCAGGTTTTAAAGAAGGATCACGATACAGGCTATTGTCTTAAATCCATCGGTTTTCCCACGTCTAAGAAGCATCAAAACAGTTGGATTGAGGTCAAACACTCGGGACAGAAGCTCTGCCTCACATGTTTATTAGGCAGATAGTGTTTTTCTGGTTGGCAGAGCAGAGATTCAGGCTCCGTTCCACTGCTGGCACTCTCGACTCTGCAGCAGTGCAGGTTTTGCTCTGTGTCTGCACCTGTCCATTACACTTGAGTTTCCCCCCACTGATTCTAGTATAGCAGAATCCAGATTTCATGCTTTGGTACAACAAAGCATTGTCAGAAATGGTTTTTATTGTTGGAACTTTGGACTCTGTTCTGGCCTTGGAGCTGTTTCTCAAAACCGATGCAAATGAGCACCAGTGGAAGAAGGCTTTTGAATTCAGTATATGTCGGTTAGCACGGCTCTGGTGCTTCATGGAGTTTTACTCATAAATGTCAAAAAGGTGGAAGTGAAAGAAAGTGAAGTTTCCTTCAAAGGGTTTGAATCTTTAATGAAACAGAACTAGTTTGAACTGTGAAGTCTGAAGCTGTTTTTGCTATCGAGAAACGTCTGATTGGATCCATGGATGTTTCTGGAATCTGTTCTATGGGGGGGGTGCGCTAAATCCTCTCAAATGGGACATAATGGGGATACCGTAATCTGGTATATAATCCTCAATGCATAAATGGATATTCTCTACATTATCATTGAACTTAATTTTATTGTTGTTCAGCGCTTGTTGCTAAGATACACAGCAGTAGATGAGATGTTCAATGTGAGTAAACTGAATAAAACCAGATGTTCTGCTAATGATCATTAAAGAACAAACAACCAGGATGCAAAAATCTGAGCTGCTTTGATTCAGTAGGAGTAGAACATTGCAGGTACAGTGGGTCAGTGACCCAAGTATATCTGTAGTCAAGGGAACAGGGAGCACTAGAATTCAGCTTTTCACACATGAAAGACTCAAGAAAACATTTGTTGAATTTCTCTCAAAACGACTGAGCTTTTGTTGATTCATTCTCATTAAAACTGTTGGTTGAACTTGAGGACAGTGTGTTTAATGTGTCTGAAGTTAGACTTTGGAGTGTCTTAATATTTTCAAATATTTTCGACAGAAAATCTGTAAATAATCATGGCAGATAGATTGCAAATGTTATGTAATACTAATGTTAATTTGACTAAACTGTACAGTGTACACATGTCTATGCAAATGATGGAATCCACCATTAGCTGAGATAGCTTCCTGATGATGATAATGTTTCTGAGAACAGAATATGAACAAGAGCTCAATTTATTCCTCGAGTTCCAAGATGTCCTTGATGAAATGGTTTGATGAAACAGTTTTGCATTCTCGATTACCAAACAGTAATGGGGAAACACGCTAAATAAAGAGTAGAACATTCATGATGAGCGTCCCAATTCACATACTTATGAACACTTCTTTGCTGTTTTGTAAAATAAAGAGTGTGAAAATTCCAAAAAAGAAAAAGTGCACTTTAAAGGGTTATTAGTTCACCCAAAAATTTTAATTCTGTCATCTTTTACTTATGTTATGTCATGCCATTCCAAACCGACTTTTGATTATCTTCTGAACACATATAAAGTTTTTAATGAAATCTGAGAGATATCTGTGCCTCCATTGACATTCCATGCTACTACCACATTGACGCTTCAAAAAGTTGGTTTAGTCCAATTTTTCTGAAGAGACACGATCTCTTTATATGATGAACAGATTGAATTTAGGCTATTATTCACATATAAACATTCATCAACTCACACATCAGTTGTGGTAAACGGAAGCTCAAGCAAGTTCGCTTGATTTGCGAGAACCAATGAGGTTCATTCTCGTGTTACGCAGCACGTTTGAGCTTCCGCAAGAGGTTTGTTCTCGAACGTGAAGGAGGTTCGGTTGAGCTTCTGTTAAAGGTATAGCGGAGGATTTTTTTACTTCCGGGTGGATCACCTATACTATTGGTCCTCCTAATTGTCAATCATTCTGGTGAATCAATCAAACTTATTCAAAAAGTGGAGAGGGCGGGTCTTATCTAAAATTCGGAAAGATCATCCGCTATACCTTTAATGTTCGCTGATCAATGTTTATATGTGAATTAAAGCCTACATTAAATCTGTACATCATACAAAGTGATTGTGTCTCTTCAGAAAATAGAAACTAAACCGAATTGTTTTTTTTTAAATAACAAAAATAATAACTGTCCCAAAAACTATCACTTATTAATCACAATAAGCATTTTAGAGAGCTATATTGAGTTTCTTGAAAATCACTCAGAAAGTTGGTAATCAAACAATTGACGGAAGCCATTGACTTCTATAGTGTGGAAACATACTATGGAAGTCAATGGCTACTGTCAACTGTCTGTTTACCAAAATTCTTTCAAATATCTTCTTTTGTGTTCAACAGAAGAAAGAAACTCGTACAGGTTTGGAACAACATGAGGGTGTGTAAACGATGACAACATTTTCATTTTTGGGTGAACTATCCCTTAAACATCATGGCATTTTCATCACAAATCCACACTATTACAAATTGTTTTAGTATACTTTGTGATAGTTTGGATTTATTATCAAAATGAAATTGCACGATGAGATCTTAATTTCATTGATAAATGATTTATTTGATCTTAAGGAGTAAAAAAAATAAAAAAAGAAGTTAAAAGTGTTTCTAATTGGAGAATCACCCAACTGCAGAAAACTGCACAGCAAACCAAAAAATGTGTTGAACACGATGTGTTGAACACGCATTAATAATTGACCCAAGACACATGTGAGATAAGTGACAGGTTATTGAGTTACTTTTTGATATAGTCCTGTAATTGTCATTACAATGCTGTCTAGATGTAATACTCGTTTGTAGATCATGCTGTGTTCCAGACACGCTGTGTTCTATTCTTTAAATGTAGGCCATTGCACTTTTTTTGTTTTTTTGTTACAAGATACAAACTTTTCATTATAGGTGTGATATATACTATAGTGACTTTGTATGATTTGACATGAGAAGAACTACAATATCTGCATGACACACCAGCGTAGAACTCATTAATGACACATCAAATGTTAAATGATGGGAAGCCGCTGCAGTCAGCTGTTTCACTCCTGAGTCACAAAATGAATGTGAACAATTTCTCTCACATGTTGTGTCGACAAAATGTAACGCTGGAATGTTGATTCTCTGCTTCGATCAGTTTTTTTTCTTTTTTTTTCGTAAAACTGCCATCAGACATGTTTGGCCGGTCTCAGACACAACAGGGCTTGCCTGATCTTGTCGCACTCTGTTATCGAATGAGGGGCCAATTGCAATTTTCTCCGGATAACAGGGAGGTATGTTTGATTGCTGTTTTGTTGACTGCACTCACTCGCTCCACGCCGCTCAAATAGAAATTGCTTCCTGCTGAGGAAGTGTGTGACTCCTTCATGTAAAAACAGAGCAAATTTAATCAAACCAAATTATCAGAGTGGTGCTGGGAAATCTAAGGCTTCTTGAGAGCGTACATAATGTGCCACATCAAGCTCACCCTGTGTGTCATTCGCTTCTGTCCTCAATGGGTGGTCATGCTGCAGATAACTGGACTATTACAGTAATGTGATATCCTATCATGACTTCAGTGAGCTACTACAAAGCCACAGACAATCATGGATTATATTATTTTGTTATGATTAACATTTCACAGAGACAGTATAAACAAACAGGAGCCCTGCAAGAGGTATAACTATTTTAGAAATAATAATCATAATTGCATCAATTTGTAAGCCAACCTGGTTATTTATTTGAGCATAGTTCCCTTGGGGAATTTCCAATGGGTTTTTCGAATAGTGGTTTTGGATTTATGAGTGAAATAAGATCTGTGGTTATTATTACTTGAAGAAACTTCGTTCTGCTTCATAAATTACACACGGTCATACCTCGAACATGGTTTCAAAACCAAGTTGCTGACAGTTGCTAAGTAGAACTGCAATGGTTTTCTGATTTATCAAGTATATCATTTCACATTCTTGTAGTAGCTGTAGCCCTTGCGTAGAAAATAACATTTACAGTATGTATGGCCTGCATGGGGCACACAATGATATCAAATTTACATTTGAGGTATGGCTGTAATTTCTGTTGTACAGCAAAACAGGAAATGCTAATTGTCTTTTGGGTTTTAGGGTTTGCTAAAAATGAATAGATTAATCATAGTTCAGTGTTTCCTGCACTGCTGAATCTGTGCCGCTGCTTCTTACGGCTAAATAAATGAAGTTGTGAGTGTGAGTATGCAGTCTGAAGTGCATAAAAAGTACTTCAGTACTTCAAAAGAATTGCATACAGTGCAACAAAAGTCAGAATCAAAAAGTATCATACAAAAAGGCTCAAAGGCTCTGGGTTATGGAAGCTTGTTTCCGCCACAGAAAAAAAAAAAATAATAATAATAATTGCGACTTTTTATCTCACAATTCGGACTTTTTTTCTCACAATTGCGATATATCAGGTCAGAATTGTGACTTTTTTTCTCAGAATTGTGAGATATAAAGTCAGAATTGTGAGAAATAAAGTCGCAATTGCGAGATATAAAGTCGCGATTATGAGAAATAAAGTCGCAATTGCGAGATATAAAGTCAGAATTCTGAGATATAAAGTCAGAATTGTGAGATATAAAGTCAGAATTGTGAGATATAAAGTCAGAATTGCGAGATATAAAGTCAGAATTCTGAGAAAAAAAGTCAGAATTGTGAGATATAAACTCGCAATTGCGTGTTATAAAGTCAGAATTCTGACTTTTTTTCTCGCAATTGCGACTTTATATCACGCAATTCTGACTATAATACGCAATTGGGAGATATAAAGTCAGAATTGCATGATATAAAGTCGCAATTGCATGTTATAAAGTCAGAATTGTGAGATAAACTATTCTGAGGTAAAAAAAAAAAAAAAAAGTCCGTCTTTTTTCCCCCCCTTAGAATTGGACTGAGAAAATATGTCAGAATTGCGAGATATAAACTCGCAATTGCGTGTTATAAAGTCAGAATTGCGTGATATAAAGAATTCTGACTTTATAACACGCAATTAATACGCAATTCTGACTTTATTTCACGCAATTCTGACTTTATATCTCGCAATTCTGACTTTATATCACGCAATTCTGACTTTATATCTCGCAATTCTGACTTTATAACACGCAATTGCGACTTTATTTCACGCAATTCTGACTTTGTGTCTCGCAATTCTGAGAAATAAAGTCAGCAATTATCATACATTTTTTTATTTTTTGACAAACAAGCTTCCATACTGGGTTCTGGTTTGAATCAGTCAAAAAAAAATCTATATTTGACTTGCTTACTGAGCTGTAAACTATTATTATCGTATCTTTAAATGAAGCAAGTTTTGTGTACTTGAGGTTTGTGAGATCTATATCAGTATCATTACTGACTAGGTGTTTATATGACATCATTGTAGTTAAAGATACACATTTGCATGTAGCGAAGGACCTAAACACTGATGCTCATGTAGTACTAGTGTTATTGTCATTCAATTATGTTCTTGCAACAACTGCTGTGAAAGGTTTTAAACAGTGTGTCTACCTTCATGTTTATGATTGATTTCATTGAGAGAGTTTTCAACTGAATGTTGGGTCTGTGGGAATGTCTGAAGAGCTGTAGACCGACCGGGGTTAGTTTGGCTTGCTGCCCGTGGGTTTATATGGCACACGGAGGGTTTTCAGGCTCTCTGCTTCTAACCATTCAGCCATACAGAGAGCCAAACACTGCCGTCCAGTGCTGCCGGTTTGAGAACAGACTTTAGAGTGAAGCTGATTTGTTTATGAGAAATGAAAAATGATGGTTTATGGTTTTCCCTCTTTTGCTTATGTTTTCATTTTAGGTGAAATGTCATGCCATGTAGACACTGCGATGCAAAGATTACAGCGTCTGTCCTGCGGGATGTGGCTCATGACCGAGCCGTACAAATGTTCTTCTGTTTAGTCGTCTTCAGAAGAAAATGAAGGGAGGCATATTTACTCACTGGCTGCATTCAGACAATGTTTGTGTTGTTAAACAGAAATGTGTGAAGTCAGGTTTCTGATGTGCTGCTGAAATAGCAAGAATGGGAATTAAGGAAAACTGCTATGACAAGCGAATTAAGCTCATTTATCGAGCAAGGTTTGTGACTAGGGTTACCAGGATCAGCAGAGAAAAATCTTTTGGGGAAAATTAAAATTTCTTCTTATTATTTTTTTTATATCACATATGCCATTTGAGAATTAAGTAAACTTTTGATGGCCTCGCTTTTACATACTCAGTAACTCTCCTTAAAGTGACCCGACAACAATCATATTTATGGATAATTTCTGTCAAATTGCACTTTAAACACACAGATCCTTTATAGACTTGCATTACAAAAGAGATTCAGTAACATTTTAAGGCGGGGCTTGACAAGGGATTGATTGTGAATATACACAAATATTATTTTTTACTCATCTGTAATGTTTAGCACTGACAAGTTGCGCTTTCCCGGCTGACAGCGAGTTGAAACCACAGTGTATGTATTTTAGTGTATGTTGTGCATTCAAGAGCACACTGTGATCATTTACATGCGATCAGCTCATGACCCAATGTTTTCATCGTGTCAGAGCGGCTCGGTTCACAGTTAATGCTGCGAAGTTTTTTGTGGATAGATGATTACATAATTTCACTATATTTGTAATGAGATGTGTGTAGGGTTGCAAAGGGCTGAACTTTCCAGGAAATTTCCAGAAACTTTCCACGGGAAGTCAAGGTAGGGAATTTTGGTAATATTACAAGTTGGATAATTTACGAATTAATTTAAAATTTGGGGCCACTTATAGAAACTGTATCATATTCAAATATAAACATTTTGTTTGGTAATCAGCAGACATGCATGCAAAATATTTTTTTTTATTGATTTATTTTAAATCTGGTTGTTTTAACCAAGATTATGCTGCAATATGTTTGTTCAACTACATTTAAGTTCCCTGTTATAGGCTATCCTGCAATTTTTTTCAAATTGTAAGTTCATTCCCATCAATTCCCATTCATTCCCTTATATTTCCATTCATTCCCATGGAAAGTTTCCAACTTTGAAAATGATTGGGAATATTGCAACCCTAGATGTATTTGTAAACCTGTTGTCACAAACTTAAACGGTCTTACTGCAGTTTTCCACCAAAATAAAAGTGTGAGGGTTTAACTCTTGTAAGAGAAGATATTAAGCATTGTAATAAGTTTTGACATAAGTAATAAAAATTCATTTTTTATTTTACGTTGCAGTTGTATTACAATAGTAATATATTGTGCTATGTTAGAATTATTATTATTGATATTATTATTCTATAATCCCTCTCTGTGGTATCGAAAATGGTGTATTGAGTGTATTGAAGTTAAAAATTCCAGTATAGTGAGTGACAACACTAGATGTATGCAAAACCAATTCAAATGTGAAAAATCGTGAAGCTCCCTCAGATGTTTGAGTTTACAGTAAGTTGCCAAAATAAGGGACAAACTGTGTTCTGTATGGATTTAATAGGGCACACAAATCTGTTCCTATACGGACAGCTCTGTGCAGACGGCTGGCCATACCCTATTTGCATGATTTGCGCTCAATTCATTTCTTTGTCCCAGTGGACGTAAACTTCCTGATCACTCTGATCTGGTGGCCGCCATCCTGCGTGGGTAGGTGGGGGTGAAAGGGGAGACCATATCTGAAATGTTATATTGAAATAACCTGCTTGCAGACTAGACTTTTCTTATTAACTAACCCTCCCCATTTCCCTTCCTTTCGGAAATGTGCCGTTATCAACAGAGGGCATACTGTATTAATAACAGGCCTTGAAAAACAATGGCTAGCTAATAGAGAGCTGCCCTAGCCACATCTGTGCCCAAAAAACTTCAAAGAACTAGTGTGTGTGTGTGTGCGTGCGTGCATGTGGATTACTGGACATTGGATCAACAAGAGAACAGGAAGTGCATGAGAGTTTGGCAGTAGTGCTGTCTGCTGGGTGAATACCTTATTGCTGGAATTGATCTGTAAACGTTGCACTGGGTAGTATGACTGGTTGAGTTTTTTTGCATTTCTGAAATGACTTGCAGAAGTGAAACTAAAAGTATTCTCCAGTGGTTAGTGATGCTGTGAGATGTTTGTGTACATGTGTGATAAAGACAAAATGAAAAAAACGCAGAATAGATGCATACAAGTACTTGTCATGGTTAATTGCAGGAGATAGAGGTCATAAGTGTGAGGTCTGTTATGTTTTTTTTATTGTACTCTTGTCATATAGACAGAGAAAGTAGCTCCGTTCTAAAAACCCAGTGCCTCACTGCATAGGCAGCCTCACAACTGAAATACAACCTCAAGTTGGACTGATTTGGATAGCTCTACACAGACAGGAAGTTTCTGAAATAGAAATCACAAACATTGCTCCTCAACTATAGTGCTCACAATTCATTACATTAGAATTTGGTGTTAGCATGTCGCTAAGCTAAAAGTACCTGAGGGAGTATGAACCACAAAAACGCACAATACTCTAGATGTATGAGTGGAAGTTCCGCCTTTAAGGATAATTTTCACATCGAATATAACAGTTTTTCTACAATTTGAGGAAGAATGAAAATAATAAATGCAAATTTGAAATATGTTATATTGACAAACGGATTAGGTGACTTTGGTCTTTCCTCATTCAAGCAAACTAGTGTTCAAAAGTTTGATGTCAGTAATATATATTTTAAAAAATATATCTATTCAACAAGGACAAATTAAATTGATCAAATGTGACAGTATAAAGACATTTATTATATTTTCAAATTAATGCTGTTATTTAGAATTTTCTATTCATAAAAGAATCCTTAAAAAAAATCCTGGTTCCCACAAAAATATTAAGCAGCACTGTTCATAACAATAATAAATGTCTCTTGAGCAGCAAATTAGCATATTAGAATGATTTCTGAAGGATCATGTGACATTGAAGACTGGAATTCAGCTTTGACATCACAAGTCATCATAAGTTATGTTTTGAAATATATATATATATTAAAATAGAAAACGATGATTTCAAATTGTAATTATACTTCACATTATAACTGCACAATTTTTACTGATCAAATAAATGCAGTCTTTGTGAGCACAAGAGACTTTCATAAACATTACCCCAAACTTTTAACGGCAGTGTAGAAAAGAAAATAGCTGCCTGATAAGATGGTCACAGGGTGAACTGACTTCCCTTATTAGGACTTTAACAATACACAGATGAGCACAAAAAATCACTGAAATATTGCGTGACATGGTCCATTTTTAAATTCGATGAGGCTTTTTATCAATGTTTTTCAGTATTGAATAAAATATGAGTACATTTCATCAGGCCACAATTGCAATGCATTCTGGGATTGTCTTCTCCTCAAAGGATACATGTAATGCTGCTTTAGAACAGTGGTTCCCAATTCCAGTCCTCGTGACCCACTGCTCTGCACATTTTGTAGGTCTCTCTTATCTGACACACTCAGTTCAGTTCATGGAGTCTCTCCTAATGAGCTGATGATCTGGTTCAGGTGTGTTAAATAAGGGAGACATACAAAATGTGCAGAGCAGTGGGTCACGAGGACTGGAATTGGGAACCACTGCTTTAGAATATAGACAAAAGGAGGCATAATTATGCTGCTTATTGATTGGTAACATGCCAACGATGCCTAAAACTTCTTGTAAGTTAAGCAATAAGAGTTCTTGTGAGTTGCCTGAATCCTTACCGGGATGAAACCAGACAGCACAATAACGTCATTTGCTCTAATGGTCCTGTAATATGAATAGGCCACATCATTGAATTTCCCTCATCTCTTTGCTTTCAGCAGTGTATGTCAAAGCAAATCAGTAATGGGAGCACAACAGCATGGTAAAATGATGCGATTAGGGCCATTACCCATGTTATTACATTATTTGTTGCCACTGTGCCCATCTCTGGGGCTGTTTTCCGACAAAGCAAGTATACATTTAGTCCATTCAAGAAAGTGTTTGTAAGCAGTAGAAAAAACAGCGGCTGGTGGCTTGCCAGGCCAAGACAATATGGAAATGTCTTTCACTCAGTCCCGGACAATAGCTTGGGACTCCATTGTGAATCAGGCTTTGCCATAAGAGACCCCTCTGAAAGACCATGTGACTGAAAGCATGCTGTCATGCATTGGTTTTGGTACGACCTGAAGGAATGCTTTCTTAAATCGTTGTATTATTATCAGAAACATGTTCCCAGTCCCACTTTTCAGTCTTGAGGTTCCTAGGAATGTGCATGTTTTGTGAGTGGGGGGATTCCCTCCAGGGAAAAGGGTTTTTCATTGTCAGTTTTTTTTTGTGTGTGTGTGAGAGAGCGCTGATTAGTGTGACAACCATTGGTCTACAGACATTATTATTACGATGATAATGGCCCCCGTTTTTGATGCCTTCATAGTATCCGCTCACCAAAATAATTACCGGTCATGCTAAAGGAATAGTGCTGGGGATTATGCTAATTCATACCAATGTGATTATGTGAATGAGCTCTTCAATTAATCTCTCTCTCTCTCTCTCTGTGGGTCCTGCATGCTTGTATGGCAGGATAATCTGTCCAAATGATACCAGTGTTTGTCAGCAATTGCCTAAATGGAGCAGCCCTCTCTCATAGACACATATGGCCTGAAAGAGCTGCAGTTGCCTCCCTTTGAATTAATGATGCATCTTTCAGCAGACCAGACTAGTTTAAGGCTCGTTTCTGTGGTCTGTCTCCCTGTTATCTTTAATCAATGTGTCAGAGCTGCTAAAAAAAATGCCGTTTTTAGAGTTTCACTGCAGGAACACCCCAGTACTGAATTTTTGATCTATGGTTTCTCATATTCCACAGCTATTGGAATTCTCTATTTTAAGCTTGGAGATCATCATTTAGAAGTGAGAAAGCCTAATAAAGCCAAAGATATATGGTTATGGTTTGGTCAAATTTGATCAGCGTTCTTTCAAAATTCTAAATTGTTTTCTAGTAAAAAATAATAATAATCAAAACCTCCTCAAAACAATATAAAAAAAATGATGTCACTGTAAAAACAAAAGTTGCTGCCTTTCATTTTTTAAGTAATTAACTTTGATATTTAAGTCATTTCAACTAATTACATGATAACTAGGGAATTTTAAATAACATAAAAAACCCAGAAAATTGCTTAACTTATTTTGATGAGTTAAATCAATGTAAAAACTAGGACTGGACCCGAATATTCAAATATTCGGTCGGTGGGTTGGTATTCGATTTTCAATTTTGGGATTTGAATATTCGTTTTTTTTTGTTTGTTTTTTTTTACACCTGGCATCCCCTTTGAAATGGTTTTCATTCGTGCTTGAATATGTTTACCCTATAACAGCTGGCGAAATACAATAGCCTACTCTTTTTTACAATTATCTTATATAGCCTAGCCGTTTTTATGAGGATGGACAGTTGAAGAAACCCAACCTCGTTATACTATCATGCGTCTTTGTGTGGAAATATAAAACAAATGTTTTTTAAATATTTAACTTTATTATATTAAGTTACCAATACCATTATTTACTGATATTTATTTCAATGCTTTACAGGCTTTACCCCTCATTTACACTGCACACGTCTGCGGCGCATTACGGCTACGACACGGCTACCGGAGCTGATCCGGAGCTCTCGGCGCTGCTTCGCTAAATATAGGCGCCTACGCCTATTTTTGACGGACGCGCGTCCAAGTCGCACCGGAAATACAAAATAAAAGTAAAAAAAAAACCTGTCAATTTCAAAATAAACACCCTGTGCAGACTCCCAAACGTATTGCATGTATATTGGCAATATATCCTTGGTAGGAGAAACCCCAAAATCAGAAAAACACGTCGGACAGGCTATCACGTGGTCTCACGCACCGCGTGGAGGACGGAATAAAACCTTGTCGCAGCTGTAATGCGCCGCGGGCGTGTGCAGTGTAAATGAGGGGTTAGTGTGTTTTTTTTCATTGACGGAAGTGTTCAAATAAACACGCATGTCTGAATGTTTGAGCCTCGTTTATTTGTTTATTTTTAATTTCCCTCCGAAGCTTCGAATATTCGGTGTTGATTAATACCGAAGCCTCGAAGCTCAAAAAATGGCATTTGGACCAGCCCTAGTAAAAACATATGTTGTCATAACTTATTGATCATGTATTTTATTGGATAATGATTATCACTATATTTTGTTGTTTATTGCTAAAAACAAGCTTTAAAGTTGAGCAGTTGTGCCTAGAGGAAAATTTGAATGCGTTTTCATGGGTCAAGAGACTTCCCTTCTCTCCCTTCTCTTCTCTTCTCTTCCCTTCTTTTTAAGACTTTTCTTAAAATTCCCTGGGTGAAATAAAAATGGACACAAAATGAAACATTCAGTACACTATAAAGATATTATATCGAAAACAGACAATGACAAAAAGATTTTTATTTAGTCTTTGACTAGTCTTTTCCCAGTTAAAATATACAAATTCTTAAAACAAGATAATTTGTAACTTTCAGAACATGTGTATTTATTACTGAACTGGCAGATTTGGTTACTTGTTTTATGAATAAGTTAAAAAGAAGTGAAGAAATTTCCAAAGCAATCAAATGAAATACTAATTTTAAAGATTTTCTTTTTGGATAGTATATATAGATGTGTCTCATATCATGACCGTGCTTCATGTAGGCCAGTCAAGATCTTCCACACCAGACTCAGTAAACCTTTTACTAATGGAATCCTATGAAAGCACCCTTTTAAAAGCAACTGAGTCCCGCAGAGGACTGAGCACTTTAGCAAACGCTCATGCAGAACAGAAGAAAAAGCAGAAGAAAACCTGAGAACTGTTTGTTTGTCCTAATCTAATGAGATCTTCAAATCAGGATGTCCCTGGCCTTCTTGTAATCATATGTGAAGTTTGATATTTGACAGGTAATTTAAAATAAACATTTAGAGGCAGAGAAAGGAAGAATGGGGGGAGGGAGAGGCGTGTGACTCAGGGCTTCTTTTTTTTTTGAATATGTGGCAGCAAATGGAGAACAAATGGTGGTGGCAGGAAGAAATCAAGGGCAAGTTAAAAAAAAAAGGAGCGGACTCTTGTGCTGAGGGTGATTCAGGATGTATGAAGGGGAAATCCTAACGATAATCACACACCAGGAGATGACCGAGAGAGACCCGAGGGTTATTTAGTAAGAGACATGTTGTGTCATGTATCTTTAATACAATAGTATTTTATCTTACTGCATCGGCAAGTTTTAAGCATAAACCAGTGAAAAAAAATAATATTTAAAAGAATAGTTGTTTCAAACCTGTATGAATTTCTTTCTTCTGCTGAACACAAAGGAAGATATTTTGAAGAATGTCAGTATGCCCATTGACTTTTTAAGAAAAAAAAAAAATACTATGGAAGTCAATGGGGTCCATCAACTCTTTGGTTACCAACATTCAAACACATGCTTTTTTCTTTTCTTTGGAAGAACATACACTGATGGATTGTGCATAGTAAGACCAGGAACGCTTATTAAGAACGTAATTAGGGTTCATTTTGATTTCATGTTGACTTCAAGCATCCCTCAAATTTCAACAGATTCCTGCTGATGGGGTTGAAAGTGTTTCTCTTTCATTTGCCCCTCATTTTCAATCTCATCCCTCCAAATATGTGACGGGTCATTTGAGAGTGTCTCTTTTCATCGCCCGAGCTCCTTCTAGGCTGGATGCCAGTACTATAAGAACTTGTGGTTTGTAAGTGAAGAAAAAGTACTTAAAGAACACAGGCAAGTAAATCTTTAGCTAACCCGTCTGCCATGGTTTCTGTCAGACCTGTAAAAGTCGTAAATGTAATTTTTCCATCCTGACCCTCATTTGTCATTGGTTGGGACTGTGAACTAACAGGACCCTAAATCACATGCATACATACGATAAAACACACACTCCCCCAAGACATCAAACTTCCACCCCAGCTGTTGCTGCCGTTTAACCACCACTGAGCAGAAATAATTGCTACAGAACGTTCCGGAGAGTGACTTTGCGACCGAATCTCAGTGAGAGCCGAGAGGCCAGAGAGAGGCACAGACCATCAAAACAGATGCTTCATGTTCCCTCCAAAACTGTGAATGAGCCTTTATGGTTTGGACTGGTGCTAAGAATTCTCACATTACACTTGCTTTGTCTCTTCACTTCACACACAGTTCTCCATCAGAAATATACTAAAGCCATTTCACACCACATACTCAAGCGGCACGAAAGCAAAGCATCCGAGAAACTAACAGCAGGAACGCCTTGTAGTTTCACACTAATGGTGTTTTGGGTTAGTAACTGAATTGCATCGTCATACAGAAATGTAATAGAAATTTAAATAAAATGTACTTATTCAATATTGATTATTTCCTTTAATAACGGCCAGAAAATGATAAAATTGTTCATCAAAAGTTGGCCATGGTGAATTATTACAAACTTGATAATAGTGAAATCTAATTTACACATATAAAGGAGTGGCCCATTTACACCCAGTTCATATTTAATCTACCTAAAATGGAACCCAAACCCCATGGCTTAACCACAAACTGCTTAACTCATCTGAATTCAGTCAGATTTACTGAATAGAAACTGTTTAACTTCCATGAAGGCTGACTGACATATTTTTCCACATAATGGGTGAGTAGTTCCCTCCAGTATTTGCACGCCAGTAATCCAACTTCGCTTGCTAAACATTATGCTGACAAATAGTTTTATAGTACATTTTCACTATATACTCTGCTAAATTCAACCCCAAAGCCCCTGTATGCTTCTTATCCGCAACACTGTTTTGCTTGGGCGGACTGTGTGAATGCTGTTACCTTTCAATATGGGCGGTAAAATAAGTATGTGTTACTTCAAGGTGACTCAGATGCTATAAAGTTTGCTTTTGCATTCGCTTTGAGAATATTTGAGTGTGATTCATCGGTTGCTAATGTCTCACACTAATATGCTTGATCCATTGTCTGTTTATTTATAGATCTCACTAATTACTTAGCCTGCCTGTGCTGGGATTTAGGGAGGATGCAGCATTTTTTGGTGCCATGACCCGGACGTTCTGTTTTTTAATACAGAGCAGTGGAGTGGGCAGAGAGGTGCCTGTCGTCTGCCAGATCTGCACTTAGAGTCTTCATTGGCCCTCAATCCCACAGTTAGCATTCCCGACAGTAGTCGTCTCCCAGAAAAACTGCCCATGTTCAGGATTTCAGCCAAAGGCGGGAGGGAAATTTTGGTAAATTTTTACCTAAATAAACCATCATTTGAAATATTATGTTATTGTAGGCTGGAAATGTTACATATTTTAGAATATTTGGCAAGCACTGTAAAGCAATCTTCTCTTTTTTTGTGGCTAGAGGAAGTTTCCATATCCACTTTAGCATTTAAATGAGAAGACAAGTTTACATTGACATGAAAAGGGAAATATTTTAAATTATGATGTGCGCGGGAATCAGGCCACATGTGTTGATTTGGTCTCTCTGAAGTTTTCTTTTTGCCGTCACTAGGGATAATGCTGGCAGCTGTGACGAATGTAAAGCTATGGATTATGGGAGAATAATAAGAAATGAGCAGAGTTGCCCACCCATAGTGTGCTACATGTTTGTCTGATGTTGTGATTGGACACAGATGTGGATTCTTGAAATGGACTGTGGCCATACAGTATATGTACTTCCACATGCCAACCACAATTATTGGAAACGGTCATCACTATAGGTAACACTTTATATTAAGGTGACGTAGTTACATGTTACTACATGTACTTACTATAGTAATAACCTAAATTATGCATAATTACAAGTAACTAATCCTACATCAAAACCCAACCCTATCCATAACTCTATAAGTAGGCCTACATGTAGTTACCGTAATTAATATTACTCACCTACTTATCTGAGTAAGTACAATGTTACAACATCACCTTAAAATAAAGTGTAACCACCTACATTTACTACTGTTCAAAAGTCTGGAGTTGGTGAGATTTTGTAAAGTTTATAAAATAAGTATCTTATGGTTACCTGGGATGCGTTTATTTGATCAAAAATACAGTAAAACTAGCCTGGCTAACGTCAGACTAAGTCTCATTTGAGACTTGGTCTGGGAACCAAGTGTTAATTTTCTCGTATTTGAGGCGTGGTTTACGAATGCCCAGAGCCGTTTATTGGGCGCTATGAATGTCTATCAAATGCGCCTGTACGTAGCTCATAACCAATCGCTTCAATTATACCAGATGACGTATGTAGAGTGACAGAAATTCAACGAGGAAAAAGACGATGGGTCAAAAATTTATTTGTGCACGATGGCGTTTAGCGAATATTACCGTTTGTGCAAGATAAACATGAGGGTAGAAGGTAACGTCGAGTCTGATGCCATGTTGGATTCATAGATATAAACAAACTGCTTCGGTGTCGTCATCGTCTTGCTGCTCCCTCCCCGTTCTGTGATTGGTTCCCTTTTTCAGGGGAAAATCTGGTCCATGGTGTCCAGACTGCCTAGCAGCGTGAATAAAATCGCGCTGCGAGCAAGGCAGTATTGGGAAACCCAGGCTACAGTAAAACAGTAATATGGTGAAATATGTGTCGCATTATCCTTCAGAAATCATTCTAATATGCTGGTTTGCTGCTCAAGAAACATTTCTTATTATCAACGTTGAAAACAGTTTAGTGTATTCTCACTCGTCCATTTCACAGAGGTATGTTGTGTTGCAACATCCATTCAAGGCTCAGTCAAACTGTTTTACTTGAAGCTTAATTTACCGTGTAGTGTATATGAGAGATAAAGTGGCTATCATACGAAACAGCCCGTCCCCTCTGAGGACAGGACAGACGGGAGCGAGAATTACATCGGCAGCTGGACTCCATCACTAGTGATTATAGTATCACGGCTTTGATGCCCTGTGTCGTAACTCCATTAAAGGTCCTTTGTGTGCTGTCATCTTTACAAACCAACCATTCACAGAGAGAGAGCGAAAGAGATGGACTGTCTGAACAGATACAAGATTGTAAAAAGAAAGGAGCACATTAAAAAGAAGCTGTTCTAATGAGCAGTAATTGTGATGCTTCTAAGATAACTTGTTGCCTTCACTAAAGCATTTACTGAAAAGGAACAAATGATATTAAAAATTGATGATTTTGCTCAATATTTTTTATGTGCTGTGTATTTTTATACACATTAAAGCACTGTGTTTGCTTACAGTAGCAACATTGTGTTAGCTTAGCAACATGCTAACACCCATCAAACTCTGTTGGAATCAGTTGTGATTGTGGAATCAGGGTGTTTCAAAGTTTTAGTTAGGATATTCATATTGCCTGAGAAGACAGCTGTCTATGAATTCATTAAGACAGCAATGCAGCTTGCTAGGTTTTAAAATAGAGTCTTAGACTCTGGAATGTGAATAGAATAGAATGGAATGCAAATTTAGAGATGACACCGCTTAAATATTTGCAAGTGTGGGGTTTAAAGTTAGCTGTTTTTTAGTGGATTTAATGTCAACTATACTATGGTTATTGTGTGCATGGTTTCTTTCAGTAGATGCTTTATACAGCAATACAGTAATATTGAAAGTGTAATTTTCAGCATCATCCCTCCAGTCTTCAGTGTCACAAGATCCTTCAGAAATCATTCTAATATGCTGATTTTGGGGCTCAAGAAACATTTCTTATTATTATCAATGTTTAAAACAGTTGTGCTGCTAACTCTTTCCTTGCTATTGACGGATTTTTCGGATTTTTTACGACACAACCCTTCCCTGCCATTGAAATCCCGTTATACGATAGGGGGCGCTATTACGCATTTTCTGAAAGAGTATAGAATCTCAGGATCAAAACACAGGCAGAGAAAAAGCAGAAACAAGCGATAGAGGCATTGTTTATGCACATGTAAAATAATGCAATCATCAAACATTAAACAGCATATAAATCAAAACGGCGCAATGTTACCGAATGAAATGTCGACCCAGGACGAGGTATAAGAACTGTGCATGTATGTTTTGATCATCGTTCTAAATCCGATACAATTTCTTTTGATTAATTGTGTGTTCAGATATGTGTGCAAAAAATATTCTGTTGGCCATGAACGTTTTGTGAAAATTATCAAAAATGCTGGCGCTGACTGACAACTTTTTTTTTTTTTTACTCTGGCAGGGAAAGAGTTAATATTTCTGATGAAATATTTTTAATTTTAGTTCTTTGATGAATAGAAAGTTCCAAAGAACAGTATTTATTTGAAATAGAAATATTTATAAATGCTGTTAGTTTTTATCAATTTGATGCATCCTTGCTTAATAAAAGTATATTCATTCCTTTCCAAAATTAAACATTTTACTGACCCCAAACTTTTGAGTGTTATGTCTTTCAGACTGAGATCATGGTGTGACTCAGTCTCTCCCTGTAGGCAAAAAGTCAATTTTCAGATTGATCCGCTTCTCAGATTTTTTTTCTCCTGAGAAAACAGATCCCTCACACCTTTCATACTGAGAGTTTCAGAAGATATCTCTGCACTCTTATGTCAGCGACTGCCTCATTGTGTCTATTTTTATTTCTCCTAAGGACTTTTAGTATCTTGAGCAAAGATAGAGCAACTTCTGAGAAATTGCATTTTCATTTTTGTCTTTAAACAAAAATACTAGGCCACTTCCGAATGTCTGAAGACGACTTGCTCAGCAGAAGGGAGTTTCACTCTACCTTCCTCATTCTCTCTTTCTTCTCTCTCTCATTCTTTCTTGTCATATACTCTCTGTCATCTTAAAGGAGCCCACATCAAAGCACCCGTTTATTGCTGGTTGGCAGGTGTAGGGTTTTTAGGACTGCATAATGATTTTCTGTCAAAAGCAAACCTCACATGGTCCTGATTTGTGCGCTCATAAAGCAGTGGGGTGTACCTTTGGGGTGTACCTTTTTGTTCAATTAAAAGTCCTAAAAGAAAAAGAAGGTTAATACATTATTTTTGAAGTAAAAACTTGCTTTTACAGATGATTGCTTATGATTGCATGGGACAATATTAGAAACCAAAACTTTTCAAATGAACCGCAAAGCAGTTTTAAACCACATAAGAAAAGGGGAAGTTGTAGTTCTTTCTTTCTAATTTGCAGCTCATGTTCTCAACATACCATGTCACTTTTTCTTTTTCTTTTGGTGACAGTGTTTTTAAGAGTTTGATCCGTTTGAGAGGCATTCATCCCTGCTCTGAGACACTGTCCTAATCTCTTATTGACCTAGAAAATTCATTGTCCCAAGCAGAATGTCAAGTACAAGTAAAATGATACCATTCGTCTCACAATCCAGATGTTTAGCGAGGCCTTCGACGGAAAGCGGAAGCAGGCTTGAGTACTTTTTTCACCTCACTTGTACTATTACTTGTTTCTGTGTTCAAGCAGATGCAACAGAATGTTAATCATGATTTATGTTTAGCTCACATACATACATCTGAGATCATAAACCTCCAGTTCATCTTCCAAGGTCTCCACAGGGCCACATTCCTTTAATGCCATTGAAAACGTTGATCCATATTCCTTTGTTAATCCTAATGCCGGTGTATTTTTAGGCTGGGTGCTTTCTATGCCGCTGAATTTATGTTTCCTGTGGCCTTGTGCTCTGTCTGGTTTATTTAAGGCCCTTGAGGGTCCTAGGGCCGAGGCCTATAGCCTTGAAGAGTCCCTAGAAATACCTCCTGGTGGTGTGGCATTAGGACTGGATTTGCTCTCTCTTTAATTATGAGGGGCTGTACTCTGTTTACTGCAAAGGCTCAGAGAGGAACTAATCCATCATCCTGTTTGTCAACTCCAGCGGGAGTCTCAAACCGCCTGATATGTGGAGAGAGAAATACGGTCCTGAGTGTACACCAGGCAACGGCATAAAGTCCTCTGTCACAGGTAGAAATACTGCATTTGCTCACAGAGGATTACAAATATCTCTTTTCTAGCATTTCAGGCAGTGGAAAAGAAATACGATCTCTTCCTAATTCTTACTGCATGTGCTCTCAAAAGGAAAATGTACCCAAAAAGTACAGAAATTCCCACCCATTACAAAATTATTATATTATATTATATTATATTATATTATATTATATTATATTATATTATATTATATTATATTATATTATATTATATTATTAATTACTGTCCCAATATTAATACCAATACCCAATATAATAATTATATTAATTATCATATATAATGTTGTATTATGGTAGCCTATAAATATAATATAATATTTATAAAAGGAAAAATATATACTGTCTCTGAAAAGTTTTGGGTGAACTATCCCTTTATTTACAAATTTCCCACCCTTTAAATATTATATTATATTATGTTATATTATATTATATTATATTATATTATATTATATTATATTATATTATATTATATTATATTATATTATATTATATTATATTATATTATATTATATTATATTATGTTTATGTTTATGTTTATGTTTATTTTAATTTTATATATGAATATTTATAAAAGGAAAAATAAATACTGTCTCTCTATCTGAAAAATATAAGATATAAAATATTTAAAGGGTGGGAAATGTGTTATACTTCACCCAAAAGTATATATTATTCCTTTTTATAATATAATATAATATAATATAATATAATATAATATAATATAATATAATATAATATAATATAATATAATATAATATAATATAATATAATATAATATAATATAATGAGAGCCATCATTCGGATGGTTATTGTTTATACAGGATTGAGGTCAGGGCCCCTCAGCGGATATAAGGTTTTCCAGCTTGTGAGGGAAAAAAATATGATAGCCATTATAGAACCATTTTAACAGAATTATTAATGACCCCGTAGGTTTGAGGGAAATATGAAAAGCGAGCTGCCGGACAGTGCGCTGGGACTCAGTGCTTCATCATATTTCATGCTAACAACGTGGGCTTTGAACGGCTGCTCAAATTACATCCTGATAGAGTGATCAGGCAGAAAGCCAGACAGACATGATGGGCAATATGTCAGCACTGAAGAATGGTGTGTATGGATGTGTGTGTGTGTGTGTGTGTGTGTGAGCTTTACTTCTTCGGCTTTAAGTATCTAGGGAATTAATGCTCTGATAGGAGAAATTAAGGCAGTTAATTGCGATGTAATTGTTGCTAATGGAAGGTGGTTTTTCAAAACCTTTTAAGCCAGATTTCAGTACAAACACTAAGAGAGGAGATTCAGAATTCAATAGCCTTTTATGATGTCATTGTTGTCACTTACATTTTTGAAAAATCTGAAGCTGAATTTAGCTACATGGACACCTTTTGTTTGAAAGAAATCATTCCGATTGATGAATCCGAACATGCTGTTTACTTGAACGCTAAATAAAGTGATCGGGTTGATGTGCGCGTTTATATGTCGCAAGCTTCGAATCGGAATTGATCTTATGACATGCGGCACACTGCACGAATATGTTCATGTTGTCGAAATTACTGTAATTAATAGATGGCAACTCTACTGAGATTCTACTGAGAGCTGTTCACATCCTTGAATTCTTTGTTTCTATGGCAATGAGGAAGTGCAGCTTTATTATTGATGACTGCAAAACACTTTTAAAAACTATAAATTCACCTTGATGCTATTGCTAAAATATAAGAACAAACATTAAAAAAAAACGTCTTAAGAAAATATGTACAGTATAGAGGTTGCATAAAGAGCTTTTAATAAATTCAGTATTTCAAACTTGTAATTAGGACTTTAATGGTTATCACAAGTTGGAATCTGTAATTATGGTAATTTTGGCATGACATGAAAGCAGCAGAAGCTCTCAAGAGAATGCAATTACACATTGCATGCATATTTATTTATCATTATTTACTATACAAACAAACGAAACGTGCAGAAATGCCTTTATTAATCTCTAAAAATATTTAAATTCATATATTAGCAAGGGTCTGCAAACTCCTAATTAAAGGCTTTTTGTAGCTGATTGTACCAGTTTACATCAACATTCATGTACACTTTGTAGCACGAGAAACGACTGGTAAAGACCCTCCCCTTCATGCTTTCTGCTATAATCGACTGCTTTCAAATCTGTGGTGTTGACTACAGCCAACTAAGCACCTAAAAGTGTCAAACACATCTGCAGATCCAGCTTCACAGCTTGCTAATGTATTCTCCTGCTCAGACTGAGCTCTGTTGGGCAGGCAGTCGCTTGAACTGCTTCATTTCTATTCTGTTAGCATTAGCAGACATCTCAGTCGACTCAGCTCAGCTGAATCACTCCGTATTATGGATTCAAACCCTTTTTTGGAAAATAAAAAATTACTATAGATCAAAAATGAAAAAAATAATGGAGCTAATTACATGATATGCTAATTAATCAATATTTGCTGAGAAAATTCCTTTAATGAAAATAGTTCTAATACAATATATTGTTGTGGTAGACCAGAAGAGGGCCCTCAGAAAGAAGATCTATATAGAATCTTTAAGGGTTCTTTTAGGCGCTTCATATAGAACCTTAGGGGTTCCCATAATGGGATCATCTTATGGATTTAATTTAAATACATTTTGTTGTAATTGATTTTTTATAGACAGCGTGTAAACATACTTCATTACTAGAAAAAAATTGAATAACCCATTAAACAGGGCCGCGGGAAGTGGGGGTGCAGCACCCCCTGTTTTCACAGAATTGTAAATGCAACGCATATGTTTGTTCATTAAAATTTATTAATTTTTAGCATTTAGTCATTTATTTGTAATAAACACTTTAAGTGGGCTATTTAAAAATAGTTATTTATATGTTAAATTATCTTTTTAAAACATAAGCGCAGAGTGTTATGTAATATTGTGTGTGTGTGTGTGTGTCGAAAGAATTTGTCCGCAGCTGCTCAAAAAAAAAAAAAAAACCCAGTCAAAAACCCCACTGTCAGTGTTTTGTAAGGAACAGGCAAATATGTAAAATATAGCAGGAGACATTTTAATTGTTTACTAATAAAACAGTTATTTTTTATGTCAGTGTCGGCTAGACAGATGAAGTTGACGACTCGCGATCTTCGCAGCACCAGAGAGAAATGCACATTTCATACGAATTACATAAGCAGCGCAGTCTGTTTTCTTTCGTTTTGAATTGTTTTGCTTAAAAGTAGACATTTCAAGCTATCTATATGTCTTCGGTCTGTGGGGTAATAGGCTACCTTATAGGCCTACGCTGAGTTTCGGTTCATTTATGAGACGAGCTCCAGGTTCGCCAGCGCCTCCGTGTCCTGATTATCTATTTTCTAATAGCCTATATTCTTATTTATTAAATCCAGACAATTGGTTGATGAAACATCGATTAAAATTAAGATACAATTAATACAAAACGAAATTAAATTTAAAGGAGTCATAACCTAGTATTACATTGGATACCTACTGCTGTATTATAGTCTTTCAGGCCCTTCTAAAAAAGAAAAGTGGAAAAAAAAATAAACACAGACCTACTTTTACCCTTATTTCTGAAGGCATTATTGTCTCGCGAGATCAATGCGATGTTTTGGCTGTCGTGGACGCTCTATATGGCTCTGCACGCCAGTTGAAAGGGTTGTTAGGACAGCGTCATTAAAAATGAATTTCATCCACTGGTCCCTGATAGTTTCGTCCGATTTTGGGAGATAAAACACATTTACATGTTTTTTATGGCAATCAACCACAGAGCAAGTCCGGTGTGCACTCGGTTTCTCCATCTTTCTCGACTGAACTGAATATGAGGGTGAGAGGGGAACGGGGGCTTCCTGCTGCGGTGTCCATATATGGTATATCCTACTACCTCATGACGTCAAGAGGGAGCTGAAATCAAAATCTCGTATTTGAGTGCGCGTGCACGCGCGCTGGTTTATTTACCCTGAGGTAAACAAACGCTTCACTTTTAAATATCGGCTTCCCGGCCAGTGTATAATCGTTAGTCGATCATAACATACATTGATTCTCGTGGAAAAGTGAAATTGCAGGTTATGACTCCTTTAAAGACAGGCTTTCTGCTTTCAGTTTGAGGTCTCTGTGAAAGTTTTAAAACATTCTTTTAGTGCCGCTTTAGAGCGCTCACGTCCGTAGCGGAGAACTGTCTGTAACATTTTTTGTGAAATAAATTTTTAAAAAAAATGCGACTTAGTCCAGTGCGAATTAGGCTATATATGTTTTTTTTCTTCCTCGTGGCGCATTTTTTGACTGATATGCGACTCTGGAGCGACTTATAAAATAGGCTACGGTAAGTTATTTATTCTTTTTGTGCAAATGTCCCATAAAGTCCCATCCTTTAAGGATTAATTTATGTCCCGTTGACCGGTCCATTGCATTACGAATAAAAGCAGAATCAATAAAGTCAAAAATGTGATGTGCTTCATCACATGGTGATTGAGTGTGTGCGCGTTTTTTGACGAGTTTTATAGTCTTGATTGTTTCTTATTCAAAAGTGGTGACGACCAAAAACAACAAAGACAAAAAAAATCTTCTTTTTTGTTCCCGAAGAAAACAAGTAATTCAGGTTTGGATTTGGAACAACATGAAGAGTAAATGATGATGGAATTTTCATTTTTGGGTCACCTGTACTAAATGAATGTGTTAAAATTACCTAAATACAAACTTAAATCAGATAATAGCTAGTTTGATAAAGTCTTGTATATTGCATGTACAGTATGATACCAAACAGGCTGTGTTGGTGCATTTCCACCATTATAATCTTTATTGTCATTCAAATGACCCTTCATTTCACGCTGAGGTCGTACAGCTTCCATATTTCCCATCTTTACAGGCTGATATTGCTTGATGATACATATTGTGTAAGCAGAGGATGTGATGAGATATAGAGATATAGAGAGAAAGAGACATCCTAACAAAAGCAATATGGATTCATACCCTGTGGTGGCTCTGCTGAAAAATGGTGTGTTGGAAAGGTCAGTGTAATCGCCAGGAGAGCTATGTGCTAAACCCCCCGTCTTCACACACATACATACATACACAAACACGCAACAGACACACACTTGTTTGACCAGCACCCCCACTCCACGTGTACTAAATCAAATAAATCAGACGGAGGAGGGGTGATACTGTTATGAGGAGCTTCCCCTCCCCCGCCTTCAAATAAATCACATGGAGGTGCAGCCCAATTCTGCAGAAACCCTCTCTGCTCGCATTTCAAGACGACCACAAGGAAGGGTGGAGGGGCGAAAGCATTTTTCCGGTTACTTTGATGACTTGATGGTGAAATATTATTCATTATGAATCCCGGGTATGAACACATTGTTATAAAACAGGGATTTTGAAGCTTTGATTTCAAGGACCCCCAAATAGGCCTACAACGATTTGATGGCCTATTTAGTGTTCTAATAGTATAATGATATTATGAAGACAAATAATTTGTCTTTTATTTATCTTAAATATTAATATTCTATCTGGAAAGCATTTACTTTCTTTTTTTTTGTGATTATGATTTTTTATTTTCAATCAGTAAACAATACATATCATACAGAGAGCATTCGGATGAGAATGGAAATAAAATGAAAATAAAAGTAAAATAAAAAACACACATCCGCACAGAACACAACACACTTAACAAACACTGGCAGCAAACTCACATTGACTGTAGAATATTCAAAGAAGCTCTTTAAGGGCAGAGGCTATATTCATCCAGGTGTTTACAGTGGTTGTCTTTGCCTTATTGATCTTTGCAGTTGTACACTCAAGGCAAACTATGTAATGAAATGAGACTATCCAAAATTGCTTCAAGTTTGTATCTGGGGTTATCCACTGCTGTAAAATAGCTTTTTTTGCAGCTGTGAACCCTGCCATCAACACTTTTTTTGTCACGTAAAGAAAATTGGTACTTTGAATCATCATTCAATAATAGTAAACAGGGGTCCAAATCCAAATATAGACCTGTTAGATCATGTAACATAACAACCACATACTTCCAGAATAGTTGGACAGTCCCAAAACATATGTAGAAATGTACCAGTGGCGTCAGTGTTACAGAAACTGCAGTATGGATAGGGTATAAGTTTCATGCGATATCGCTTATAAGGTGTGTAGTAGAAACGACGGATAGTCTTAAAATGAATAAGTACGTGACTAAGGTTTTTAGAAGTAAGGCCCAGGTTTGACCACACTGTTCAAAACCACCAAGAAAGTTCCAAATCCCACGTTGATAGTATCTTTAAAGGCTTATGAACACTACTGAGTAAAGAATTATAGATTACTGTGACCGCCCCTCTAGGATCTTTGACAGGATAAGCATTTACTTTCTATTAAGTTAACATTGTCTTTAAGTTAATAGTCAGTCCCCCCCCCCCCCCCCCCCCCCCCAAAAGATTATTATTGCTTATTTCATTTCAAGTCAAAGGTCGATTATAGTGTCATACATCTAGTTAGCTCTGAATTACAGTGCCAAGAAAAAACTCCCTAAAAAGATAAACAAGTATTTAGAACATGTGTGTGTTGCAAGAATTAAGAGATGAACACTTATTTGAGAGTAAAGGTTTACACACACACACACACGCACACGCACACAGAGTGTATACATATATACACGTGGATATATATATAATCATGAGATGTATCTTTAGAATATTTGATTTCTGAAAGAATTGTTATTAATTGTTAGCTATACTCCTATAAGGGTGGAACAAACCACTTGTCAGTTGTTGGACAGTTTCATATCTTCCTTTCAACATGAAATCAGACAAGTCATCAGTTGTGGTGAATAAGTGCATGTTAAAAGGATGGGGTGGGGTTTCGTTTAGGCGTTTACAGATAGCTTTTAATAAATCCATTTTGCCGTTGTTGAACTTAAGAGCCCTTATTAAGAAATATGATACTCCCATGTCATGTGTCCAGTGCATTCCTTATTTGCTGCATTAAAAGCTCATTGCCCAGCAGGAGCTTCTCTGGTAGGCTGAGATGTGTATAAACTGGACTGGTGATTGGGCGTGGTCGTGCTCGGTTCAAAGGTTTTAATATGTGACTAAGAAGATGATGATGATGATGATGATGATGATGATGATGATGGGATATTCACAGGAAGGAAGCTCTGATGCTCTGTATTGTGATTAATCCCTTGAAAGGTGTTACACTTGTACCTTCCCTGCAGAGCAGACAGAGAGCAGGGCAGGAGTTATTCTCATACTGTGTGCTAATCCCTTTATCTGCACAGCGATGCCTCTCACCGGAGCTCCAGTGTCAGGCAGCAAAGTTATCGGCATCTCTATCAATCAAAGTTATATGGGTTCTCATTGAGAGGCATGTTCAGCCTGTTAATCTAATAAACATTGTCTCACCAAGACAACCCTTTCTCCTCCTCCCCCCTCTCTCTCTTTCTCTGTCTGTTTCAATTTAGTGTGCTTTATTGGCATGAAAATGCTTTATTTGTATAGTTTTAGAAAATACAATTAAAAAAAATATTTTAGAAATTATTTTAAAATATTTATTTGACAATTATTTTAAAATATTTATTCAAAAAATATTTTTAAATATTTATTTTAAAATTATTTTAAAATTAATTAATTTTTTTTAATTCATTTTGATAAATAATTATCAATTTCAGAATTAGAAGTTGAAAAATAAGACCAAATAGGACAATATTTGTGGTATTCTGAATCTGCATATAACAATAGAGACAGATCACTCTGTCTCTACAGATTTGGTGCTCGCAACATCAGGATTAAATTCTTATAGAGAATGTATATTAAAATGTATACCTTGAACAATGTAAGTCGCTTTGGATCAGTTCTACCCCTCACAAAATTGAAGACTCCCTGTTTAATGCTGTTTATATGTCTATGTGGTGTTTTTAATATGCTTTAAGACAAACCATGTCCAAATTCATCATTGCTGTGTATTTTCTTCTTAAAACTGCAGTGAACCAAAGACAGTCTCAAAAACGCGGTTTGAAATCGCTGTTGTTCTCGGTCACAAAAATGTTGTAACCAATCCCGTCAACATGTGGGCAGGCTTTAGGATATCATTAACTATGATCTGAAGCAGGGGAGTCTCAAGAGAAGCCAGGCCATCCTGGTATGTTTTTCTGTTGATATGAAAAATTGTGTACATTTAGCAATATAGCATAATACAATGTTATGATGAACTATATGCCTTTCTCTACTGACTAAGTTGTTCAAAGCATTTCTAAGGATATTGATTTTTAGAAGGCAGACTGAGATGGCGAACGGGAACATGGTTTGTGTAACATTAGCAACACGTTATTAGCTGTTTGCTTAACGTAGTCAAACAAAAGGCTAATCATATTAATTACCGTTGTGTGTCTGGCGTTAGAGAGCGATACATTAAACCCATTACCATTCTGATACATCGACTTGTAGACGACCCTGTATAATTCACTCTTCCACTTTTTATGAATCAGTTTCTGGTTCAAACATACTGTATGGCTGAATTAAACCAGTATTTCCACTTGACATTGTGCAGCGTTTACTACAGTAAAGTTGAGCGAGTGGATCAGGTAGTCTGGTTATCAGGTATTTTTTATTACCTAATATTTTGTAAATCTTGTTTTGATAAAGTGGTAGTTTGGCAGACATTTTGCATTCATGATTACTTGAAGTCTCACTACAAGTGTGTGGAAATACACTTGACTGAGTTCTGACAGTCACACACACATTTACAGTAGGGTGGGCCTCTTTTTGCAGAGTGCAAGCATTGTTTGGCCGTTGTCAACACAGTTCAGTGGTTCTGATCTAGTCTAAATTTGTTGAGGAATGAGATAAAGGTCAAGAATAATCTGGGACGCTCCCTATAACATGTCACTGTTCATCTGTCAGCGCTGAATGTGCTTAGCATTTTAAAATGATGCAGTCTCTCTGGCAAATCTTTGCATCTACTATCCACAGCACTGTTATCATTTTCTTGCTCAGCTTGATTAGCACCTGAGCATTATCTCCACCACAATGGCAGGGAAATTTGATTCCTCTTTGTTTGTGCTGAATACAGAGAAGGGGAATTCAATAAGAATGAATTGCGCCCACTGGTAGCGTCATTTATTTGCTCATGCTTTAGTGTCCAGTTCACTAAAGGAATTTGCTAATCAGGTAACGTGCAAACAAGCCTACAAAATCTGTGCTGAACTCAATTTGTACAGACAGTTTGTGCAAAAATAGCACAAATTGCCCCAGAGTGCTTTGCTTTCAGCTGATTTCTCTTTCTCCTCTAAATAAGCAGTGTCAAATTTATTTACTCGAACTGGCATAGCCTGCTTTTTTCTCCAGTGTTTACTAAAGTGTGAGAGAGAAAGCAGAAAAGTGAGTGGAATAGGTTTACACAAGCTGATTTGGACCGACAGCCAAGTGAACCAAGGCTTTGCTCATTTAATTTGGTCAAAAGCAGAGGATACTAGAAAAAGAAGCTAAATCAGAGAGGAAAAGGGAATAAGGGGTCTGTACCAAACGGCCAAATACACCAAATCCCAAATACAGGATCACTTTCACATGCACCCCTCACCCACCCTCACAAAAACCCTACACTTGCATCATTTACTGCATTTTTAACCACTTTCAGGTGGTTAAAACACTGTTTTTTATAGGTTTAGTCTTGTTTTTGCTGTGGTTTAGAGTGTTTTTTGTGTTTAAATAATCTTCACAACTTCTAGTGGAACAGTAACACTCAGTCCGAGTTGTTCATTACAAAATAAACGTCATGCCTGGTTTAATAGTTATACAGTTTAGCATTCATTCTATTTAAAAAGATTCATAGGTTAATGTTAATCTAGGTAATGCATCTTGTTATTCTTGCTTTAGCTTGTGCACTATTGCTTACACTTAACACTTGGCAATGTGTACTGTAAATATTGTGGCTCTTATGATAAATTGGCAACATCGTTCCTCATTTGTATTGTGCTAAACCCTTGTGAAAAAGAAGTGTATTTAATTTTATTGAATGCGCACTTGCAGTGTGATTTAAAATCTAAGTAATTGAATAAACTGTACTTGTATATAATATGTATTATGTAGATAATATAATATTAATGAGATTTAAGATTACTTAAGTCTACTTATCTAACATCCAAAACAATACTGTGTGCAGGGCTAAATGCGCTTGTTGTATGTGCTTTGCCTACATATAATGGTATTTTGACCAGCTGAGTTTATAAAATATGTGAAGGAGTCAAAACAGCAACAGGAATTTATCCGTTACACACACAAACGAAGATCTGCTGTGAGGAGACGCAGTTCTGATGCCTGTACCAAACTGTAATGAGCAACATTGTGACTACGATAAAAAAACGGTATGTTGAGCACTCTGTCCTTTTTAGGCTCGCATCTTGTGACATCATGTCCTGTTTTTGGTTTGTTTACATGTCTTTTGTCCGTGTTGCGTTCATATTTCATTCGAACTGCAGAGTTTGTTTGGAAGCGGACCGAGACCCATCTTTTCAGTGGTTTCGTTTTGCTTGTTTGTGCACTGGTGTGCGCACCAGGGTTTGGATGGTAGCGTTTACACTTATTGAAATGAACCGCGCTAACAGAGCAATCACACCAGGGGTTCGTTTTAATTGAACTAAACATGCCAAGTGTGAACCAAGCGGCAACCTTCTGATCTCTCTCTTGAATCCAACACGGAAGTGACTTAAACTGCAATTCATCTACTGGCCGCTAGAGACAGGCTCCAAAAGAGTGTCAATGCCATAGAACCCCCATGTTTAAATACCCAACTTTACAGCGAAAAAATAAATAAATAAAATGTTTACAGCCTGGTAGAAAAAGTGGTTTTGGTCTACACTCACCTAAAGGATTATTAGGAACACCATACTAATACTGTGTTTGACCCCCTTTTGCCTTCAGAACTGCCTTAATTCTACGTGGCATTGATTGGTTGAGATCTATTGGGTCTGAGGCCATTTTAGTACAGTGAACTCATTGTCATGTTCAAGAAACCAATTTGAAATGATTCGAGCTTTGTGACATGGTGCATTATCCTGCTGGAAGTAGCCATCAGAGGATGGGTACATGGTGGTCATAAAGGGATGGACATGGTCAGAAACAATGCTCAGGTAGGCCGTGGCATTTAAACGATGCCCAATTAGCACTAAGGGGCCTAAAGTGTGCCAAGAAAACATCCCCCACACCATTACACCACCACCACCAGCCTGCACAGTGGTAACAAGGCATGATGGATCCATGTTCTCATTCTGTTTACGCCAAATTCTGACTCTACCATCTGAATGTCTCAACAGAAATCGAGACTCATCAGACCAGGCAACATTTTTCCAGTCTTCAACTGTCCAATTTTGGTGAGCTCATGCAAATTGTAGCCTCTTTTTCCTATTTGTAGTGGAGATGAGTGGTTTTTTATTTATTTTTTATAACTCATCCGTTTAAATTATATTAAGGCTTAAAGTTCTGCATAATTAAGGGCGTGGTCACTTGAGTGACATGTGGATTGCCGCTGATGTCACTACTAGCCGTCTGTTAGCCATCACGTCACCTCAGCTAATCCCGCCTCTTTGCCCATTTTCGGTTATCCGGGAGTGACGCGCCAAGATGGCGTCGACCGGCTCCGCCCACTTTTGGCTTCAAAAATGCTCTTCAGAAACCTACGGGTGACGTCACGGACACTACGCCCATATATTTTTACAGTCTATGGTGTGAACACACCCTAAATGTATCATTTTATTTTTTGGTCCTGACCAAAACAACCAAGAGAACCAAACTACAAGTGTGAACACACCCTTAAACCAGCTAAGACCAGCAAACCAGCATATAGTATGCTTATTTCAGCAGGCAGTATCCTAGTACATAAAACTCAATGATCAGTAAATTATTATTCCATTCCCATCATACCCTGTGTCGATGCATCTCTGTGTGTGGTTACTGAGTGTAGATTTGCGGGAGGTCAAGGCAGACTCGTGGTACGTGCAGTAGGAAATGACAGTGTCTCCGGAGACGGGCTTTAATGGTACATCGGTCTGTCTGTGGGAGAACAGAGAGGCACAGCTGTTGCGTACACACTCCAACACACACAGCACGGGAAGCTGAAACTGTGGTTTCATAACTCATGGGCTTTCCGAGAGAAACGTGCCCTCTTTAAACATCTGTCACATTTCAGAGAAGGACATCAATCCAAACACACACTTTCAACCTATCTGTGAAATGTAATAGTGTTCAGCAAACAATCACTTCCTCTGATCTGTGTTTTATAGTCTCTCTGTGGTGATGCAGCAATTCTAGGCCGTCTGACCTTCGCGCAGATTGTTATTAGCCGCGTCATTAGTACATGCCGCTGCAAGTTCTCTTTATATGCAAACCATCAGGGGATCGATTTCCATGCCAGCTGATTAACCCATGGGATGAGTGCGGTTGCCATAGAGACACAAAGTCAGTTGATCAAATGTGGCCATTTTAATTGGAAGGGCCCTCTGGCTCGCGCTCGACTACGAGCTCGCTGATTGGATGGTCGGTTGCTGTAAGGCACAGATGACAAACCATTGACCCAAGGAAATTGCTTCCTGTTCATCTGCCCCCAAGACTCGTCTTAATGAAACCTTACACAGTTCATTAGCTGTCTGTAAAGGGTATATGTGGATACAGTGAGGATCAGATTTATTCTTCAAAACAGGCTGTCCTTTTCGCTCATCCCTCTGTTTTCACCCAGACACGTGGCCTTGTTGCATCCAGACTCAAGATGGCCAGTGTTCTCTCCTTCTCTCACTGTGAATTGGCCTCAGTCTGGTGATGAGGAGGGGGTTGGGCGGACAACTGTGTCCTGCCTGTTGTCATATTGGTCATTTTGTGAAACTGAGGATGTTGCAGTATGTTGTTGCACATAAGCTGCAGTGTTGCGTTTTAAAAAAGAGCTGTGTTGGGTCTTAAAGGGCTAGCTAAGCCAAAATGTAACATAGTGTGATCATTTACTAACCCCTCATGCCATTCCAGACCTGTTTTATTTTTTATTTCAATTTTCTGTTCAGTTATAACGAATGGGGACTGGAGCTTTCAAGCTTCAAAAAGGATACAAAAGTTGTCTAAAATACCGTTCAAAAGATTGGGGTCAAAATGCTCATAATGGCTGCATTTATTTGATCAAAAATACAGCGATAATGTAAAATATTATTACAATTCATGTATATTTTAAAATGTCGTTTTAAATTACATTTATTGAATAGAAAGTTCAAAAGGGCAGTGTTTATTTGAAATAGAAATCTTTTGTACCATATATGTCTTCTTTACTGTCACTTTTGAACAATTTAATGCGTCCTTGCTGTATAAAAGCGTTAATCGTTGAGACTCGATTTGTGAACTGGATCACGCAATTCATTGAAAAGATTTTATTCAAAAGAACTTGCCACTGCTTTCATAAATTCGTGATCTTGGGCAAATGTCAAGATTTTCAGTAAACAGTGGTCTGTTCCTTACATAAAGCTATCACATGACTTCAGATGAAAAACTTGAAATGTAGTGCACGTTTTGGAGCATTTTGACAACTTCATTCCTCATTCACCTTCATTACATAGAAATAAAGGCTAGAATATAATAAAAAAATCACCTTATGTGTTCCAAATAAAGCCATATGTGTCTGGAACGACATAAAGGTGAGTAAAGATGACACGATTCTTGATTTTGGGTGAACTCTTCTTCCTTTAAATCACTTAAAAGTGCCCTGAAGCAGACTGAGCTTCCTGTCACAGCGAGTGCAATGTAACGACAGACGACATGCACCCCCGTGTCCAGCTGAGAGCCAGAATGCGACATATGTCGAATGTGTCATTCTCCTCTAACATGGCCAGAGAGAAGCTGTGAAACCGTTGGTGCTTTATAAGCTAATAGCCTCTTGATTGACACCTATGGAAACTGTATTATTCTCACCACCTCCTGCTGCAAATATTTCGTCAATTTAGGCTACACAGAATGCAGACGATTTCCATTAGGGGTTACAAATGCTGCAATGTTCTTTTTTTAGAGCGAGCTCCTTCCCCTGCTGGAGATGAGTTATTATCAAAGCTTCTGTCAGCAGAAAAACTTATAATAACAAAGCATCCACAAAATTCCTTATTGCATTACTCCTGCTCCAGTGCAATTATTTATTCAAGAGCTGCCGCTGGCGTTCGCATGAGAATCCTTTACCGGATGCGTTCTCAGCAGCAATCCAGCTGTGCTTTTACACAAAATCCAGCCCTCTCTGTGACCCCTGGGGAGGACAGTCTTTGCTGTATGGTTTTCTGTAACTATAAAGTAACTATATGCCAGATATCTGTAGGCAGGTACAGTATGGTATTTGTCACACTTTTTTTCCTATTCTGACCCTTGGCAGCCAGATACTGCGTATTTACGGTCACAGATACATGGGATCTTATTTGATGGTATATTAAAGGCTCTAAAGAGGTAGTTCTTAAACATGATCTGGATCTTGAAGATTCTTAGTGATTCTGGCAAAGAATCCACCAATGGCCTGCACAAAGTGTGTTTGCCAAGGACCACAGTTGCTCACCTCGGGCTGGGACTGCAGCCTTTCCAAACACATTCCCCCATTAAATGGCTTTTCCAGTACCTTATTTTATATGGCATGAAACACACAATCCTAACATTCCATGCAAAGAACTTTTCAGTCTAACATTTCAGTGAGAATGGACCCCGTATTTCATAAGCTATAGTTGTTTATTACTGGTGCTTGATTTAGGTATTTTATTTAGAGGGTTATATATTTGAATGATCGATGATGGACAATGAAATGGGAACCAAAATCCCATAGACAAATATTGTAGAGACTTTGGGATAGGTACTTTGGACTTGGGCTTGTAAGCAACCACCAAAAAGCAGCACAAACATGACTTTTAAAATCTGAACAGATTTGAAAATACTAGGCATCATGCACTTTCCGAGTTTGTAAAGATACAGTGGGAAAACTGGGCATCATACACTAAATGACTGAGTCATTACAAGTCATTACAACAGAACAAACTCATGTCTTGTTGCTTTTAGACTGTGTTCTAATATCGGCTCAAAATACTCAACATGATTGATATCCTCCGACCGGATGGAATCAAACTTTCAAGCTAAAACCCATCATACACATCACGATTTTCTGTGAAATCTGCTACTTTTGGCAACTAGTGTTAAGACTGTAAATCAGGGGTCATGCAGTCAAACAGTCACATAGTGCTTTCCAGCCTTTAGCAACCACGTAACAACATGATAAAAACCACTCAGAACACTTTAGCAAGTGCAACATTAAGACAATCACAGGACTGTGGCAGTAACATCAAAATCTCCTTTTATGGTTTCCATGTATCTTCATCTGCATGTTATACTCCCTGAAATACATTCATTAGAGCAAATCATTGCAAACTATCTTCAGATCATGGTTGCTATAGTTACTCTGGAGCGTGTTTATGAGGATCAAGAAAAGGTTCTTGGTGCATGTTCTTCATGTTCTCGCATGCATTTTAGCCGATGTATGATATGTGCTCATGCTGTGAGACTCTTAGTCATGCTGTGAGACTCATAAGTGCTCAATGATCCATAGACTTCAATAGACCCAGAATGCAGAATTTATCATTGCATACAAGAGTCACTTCGTCTTGCTAGTTTTTTTTTTTTTTTTATAATATGATGCTTTATGTAACAGATTGTGATTTATAGTCAGTCGTTTGTAAGTTTGACTATGATCATTCAGGATTGCACATGTCAAGATGTTCTGCACAATGTGTTCCCTAGTGAAAAACACCTTAACCAAAATGTATTTGAAAACATTTTTCACTAGGGTTGTCTGGTACAGAGCTCCCTTCCTGAATCTAATCGTCTTCTCTCTCTGTTTTCCTGCAGGCAACAGTCACCGGAGCCAAACAAATCTTCAGGTAGGACCCGTTTGTCTTTTATTTGGGACTGAGAACTGTGCAAGGCTTGGTTTTTACAGCTTTTTGGGAAATGTTTTTTTTTTTTTTTCTCCAAATGGATTTTACGTATGCAAGGTTTTTGTGGTAGTTTTATTTGAAAAAGATCCGTTACGAATGTTGTCTTAGGATATCCTCTAAGTCTAAGGCACACGTAGAAGACCCAGAGCAAGTATTTGATTATTTCTTAAATAAATAAGTGATCATTAATTATAAAACAATAAAATAATAAATAACATTTATTATTATTATTATTATTATTATCAGCAGGGATATAGATCAAGGTTTCCCAAACTGGGGTTCGCAGTTTGTGAGTTGATGAAAAGCTAATAATTAATTAAATAAAAAAAATAAAAATTAAAATAAATAAAAGCTCAATTTAAATAAACACAATTACAATTAAAAACACTTACTAAAAAGATTAAATATTTTAGTTGTTTACCTGCATGCCATGTGGCAATTAGCTAGCATCAGAGAATTGTTAAATTATTGAAATTTTAATTGTTATAGGTCATTTTTTTTCATTATTGTTATATTTCATTTAAATGAATCCTAGACTACTGAAACTAATGCGCAGGAGATGTTGTGCACTGTCAGTCATTATTTACGAAATTAGTTTAAGAATCAGTTACTATGTAAATGCCTACGCTTCAGTCACATTTGCATATTTTCTCGAGTTGCACAATTGGCTTTTTCATCTCATACAAACCTACAGTACTTCTTCTGGTATGCATTAACTATTCATTTTACGAGTAGGATGATTGTATTAGCATTTTTTTTTTTTAAGCCAAAAGACTGAATAATTCCAACATTAAAAACTTTGCCTCGGTTCAGAATGAATGCCAACGTTATGCTCTTGGTGAATTTGGGTGGCTTTCCATTCTTCTGTTTCTTATCGGAGAGTTTGAGCAAGTTGAGAGGAAAGACTCACCCCTCGCAGAGCCAGCTGAGCTGTCCATCTCCTCTCACACAAAAGATCAGAAGCGCTGCCCGGGCCTCAGTCTCCGCTGGGATGCCAGCCATTTGATTGTTATCTGTCTATTCAGCTTGTGGAGGTGGGGCCCACCATCACACATCATCCTGGACCAGGGCTCTGTTTAATCTGGCTTGGCTTTTTGGACTGCTGTCAAATAAAACTAGCCTACATGTTTAGCTTACTGAGTGAAAAGTCCAAGAGCCGTTTGTTCTGAAGGAGCCGAGTTCACTGCAGTACCGCATGACAGGATTGTGCATCTGCACTAGTCTGCCCCCTTGTGGATGTTGACTCGCAAAGCTCATGTAGACAAAGAGTTCTACCTCAGTGAGGGATGATGGCATGTTTCTTACATGACGTCATTTGAATCTGAGATTATCTATCAAGTTATTTCAGTTATTTCACTTACATATATCAACGATCTGACTCAGGATCTGGAGCAAAAATGTTTCTGATTAGAATAAGGTTTCAGATTTTCTTATTAAGCTGATTTGACCTGCTGATTCTATCAAGTGCAAAGGTCTTTTGGTAAACCTTGAAACTGTTTTTATTCTTCTCTCTTCTCCCATTCTTTCTCTCTGGCTCTATCCATTTTTTTGTGTCCAGCCTCTGCAGTGAGGTGCATTTGGTCGATGAAGGCGACTCATCATTGTGATGTATAATGGCTCCTGCTCTGAGTGCTATGTTGGGGTCAGGGGCCGTGGGGTCAGAGGTCGCGGGGGTGGCGTGGCTGGCTAAAGGGGAGCTGGCACTTGTAGGCACGCTCACGGGACTCACGGCTTTCCTGCTGCTGTCTGTCCTCCTGCTGCTGTGTGCGAGCTGCCAGGGGTGAGTAACATTCTTTGAAACGTCTTTAGAAAATGTATTGTACAAACATGTTTTTTTCATGAATATTGTATCGTTGTTCCGAACCTATAGACCATTTGTCACAGCAGATGTCACAGTTACGTCCAGGGCCGTCGCTAGCAGGTAGAAAGGTGGTGATGATTCTAGGGGCCCCCATCTTTAGGATTCTAGGGGCCCCCACACAACCCCCGATATCCCAGCTACGGCCCTGGTTACGTCACTGCAGTTGCGCGCACATTGCGGTGGCATAAAAACTGTGGTAAAAAGTGGAGGAAAATGGGGAGATCCACGGAATATCAGAAAATATGACCTGTTGTGCCTTCGGATGTCAGATGAAAAGATGGTCTTCATTTTTACAGAATACCGTTGTCGAAGACGCCCTTTGAAGCTTAACACAGACATTTATGGTTGCAAGCCATTAAATGAATAGACTGGACTGATGAAACCTACAATGATTACCCTACTATTAAAGCATGAATTTGATGTAAACAATACATCTACATAATATTCACATGTGCAGTTAATAGGGGGCATAATCTATTGCAGTTAAATAATATTTAAACCTATAACATTTTAAATAGATCAAATTTAAAGGTATAGCGGAGGATTTTCTTTTTCCGGGTGGATCATCAAGACTATTGGTCCTCCTAAGTGTCAATCATTCTGGTGATATATTTACGTAAGGCCGTCGTCCATGCTCGTGCACACGATTCACACGATGGCGTGCGCTCAAAACACAGGTTGGGCTTCCCACTGATGCCTCAGTCGCAAAGTTTCTACTTGACAGGTAAAGTTTGGCATGATATTTGGAGAAATCCATTTAAAATTACTGCTAGTAAAAGTTAATGTAAGCTATGATTAGCTCGTGCATACGTTTAATAGGCGTTCCCTCTCGGGAGCAGGTAGAGTGTTGCGCATGTGCATTTTTTCAACAAGTGAAGAGGGCGGTTCTTTTCTAAAATTCGGGAAAATCCTCCGCTATACCTTTAAACCTATAACATTTTTATCTCACAATTCTCAATTCTGACTTAAAGGTGGTATCAGCAATTGTGGGTGACGTCACTTCTGTTTGTGTTTGAAGTGAGATCCCAAACAAACCCAGTTAGCTCGGCCCTCCCTCCCGTTTCGTGCATCATGAAAAAAACGATTGATTCTGTTCAGCATAATGTCGCCTACGTTAGCTAGAGCTACCCAAGTTTAGTCGAGCTTCGCTTATATTTTTTCAAGAAGGATATTTTCACACACAGTTCACATCCAGACAAGTCAGCACTAGCAGCTACTCACCTGTCCAGAAGAAACAATGCAACCTCGGCATTCGATTTAATTTTTTTTAGTTCTTTAAGTTCTCTCCACCTTTCCATAGCCTTCCCGATAACTATTCGTGTCGTTGAATAAACACGATGGTATTCCCTCCAGAATAGGGAGCTATCGGATCGTTAGAAAAGATTAGATGAATTTGAACATTTATTTTTGGGCCTGAAATCGCTGATACCACCTTTAATAACTCGCAATTGAGAAAAAAAGTCAGAATTGCAGGATATAAACTCGATATTCTGAGGGAAAAAAAGGCAGAATATCAAAGAATATCAATTCAGATTTTTCTTGAAATAACCTTTATTTATTATAGAACTATAGAACAGGCTGATACGAAACAATTTCATGATAAATGAGCAAAATCACATTTCCTTCAGAAAGTTCCAGAGTTCCAAAGAACTGGAATGCCATCAATCACAAAATTCAACACATCCCCTCACCCCTTCACCCTTATTATATATTTTGTCTAATTTAATTATGCTTCCTAATTTTTATGTTTTCAGCTACTAACATGAGAGTCATGCGCTCATCTCCATTGAACATATTTGAACTAATCTGACCATAAATTCATTCTGCAGGATTCCACTCATTCTGTTCCCCAAATCAGCATGGACAATGTTAACAAAAGTTCATTTGGACCTGCAAATGAGTTGTGCAAAAATATGCAAATTAACCAATTTTACACAATATTTACTGAAAACGTGTTTTGATATATATATATATATATATATATGTATATATATGTATATATATATGTATATATATATATATATATATGTATGTATATATATATATATATATACAGTATATATATATGTATATATATATATATATATATATATATGGATTTGTATTTTAAGTATTATCTCAAAAAGTAAAATAAAATAGTGAATTAAAAATTGGCCTGGTCATGCATTTCTTGACAAGATCAGTCTGAACGATAATAATAATATTTATTATTAATAAATATTTTAATATAATAGTAAGATATAAAATGTATAAATATTTTCCTATTAAATATTTTTCTATTTTATTTTAACCAGCAGCAAACTCCCAGTGGTGGTTTCCCTTGCAACAGATAAACCTTAATCCTTGATTCGGTACTATATTAAATGTGATTTTAAATGCTTTGTTGTCTAGAACAAGGCTTAGTTTGCATCTTGGAATTCGATGTTGAATGATTCAGAGAACACAGCCAAATCTACAGACTTAATCAAAATTTCTCAGTAATGCTCTCCCTCTGACTCCACAGGCAGAAAAAAGGGGGGCCGCCAGGAGACCATGAAAACCTGATGAATGGGGTAAGCATGTGCTACCACGATCCTTTTCATCCAAGAGATTTTAGCCTGTGCTGCCTCACTGCGGCTCAAACAGAGCCATACAATGTCCCCGTTTTTAATTTCAAAAGGCGTTTTCAATTACACAGAGTCCCGTGATTACGCGAACCATCTTTAGAGTGTTTAAGCCATGAGAATGTGTGACCGCTGTGCTTGAGGGCCTGGTAAAGTCGGGAGAACGGAGAGGAGAATGGACGGTCATTGTGAGGCCTGGGTTTTGTGGGAGGAAAAGCATGAAGCAGACAGATTAACATTTTTGTTTGACCGCAGGGAGATGAGAAACTTCATGCATGAGTCGCCTTTATCTCTGGCTCTGTTGCGTCTGACTGGGTGTCTTGTGTGAAATTATCATCCGAGGAAAGAGTTCAAGAGTTCAGGAGATGTTTAGCAATCAGAAGATTAGTGTGACCTACTGAGGGCATAATTGACTGCTAAAACACACACACACATGCATTTACACATAAACAGCTGTATAGGCAGGGTCTGTGGGATTGTGTTATGCTTGAATTGTTCATTGTAACTGTCATTAAATGAGGGGCAAGCATGTGTTCATGGCTTGTTGACTGACTGTGAAGGCTTCTGAAGCACATACATTCAATGAACACATGGATCATGGGGCCACTTCACAGCCAGATGTTGATTTATGTTTATTATAATGTTCATCAGGTTGTGTTTACCTCAACTTTATCATTAACTGCTACATTTGCATGCTGTGCACTAGAATATCAGAACCATGAAAGCTGTAAAAATATCTAAACTTTGTGGCCTTCATGCAAATGATTAATGACAGCCATTGATAATGCGCACAGTACAACAGAAACTACTGTATATCAGGGGTTCGCAACCTTTTTTACTCATTTTGGATTTCACAGGTGCAATTATGTTCTTAACCCTCCTGTTATGTGTATATTTCATCAATGTTTTTGTGTGGGATCAAAAGGCCCCCAGACATCACCGATTGGGTGAAAATGTGTACAGGCTCTGTAACAAGATTTGCATGTTTTTGAATTCTTCTAAAAAATGCAATTAGCATATTTTTCAGAGATGCCGAAGTTGCTTTGGGGTCTATTTGACCCAAGACCTTACATGAGGAATAACAACACATTTTACTACTTAGTCAGTTTAATTGTTGTTGACTGACAAGAACTTTAACAAATCATTTGGGAACTGGGTTGTAGTTGTGAAAAGAGGTGGGCGAACTATAAAACTCAATGGGCAACCTGCCACGCATTGGAAAAGAGATAAACCACCACTTGCAGCAACCAAAGCATGTCGTCTTTTAGATACTTTGGATGTCAAATAGCTGAGTGCAAACAATTGTACTGCCTTAAACAGAAATTGCAAAATAAATTAAATTTTTGTTTTGTTTTAATCAAGATAGTTAAATAAAGTTTTAAGTTTTACAAATGTCCCAAGGGTTAGAAATGGTAAATATACACTGCCATTCAAAACTTTGGGGTCAGTTTTTGTAAAGATGAATTATTACTTTTACTTAGCAAGGGTACATTTAAATTCAAATAAATTTAATTTAAGTTTCAAATAAATTATATTCTTTTTAATGATATTGGCGGGGGAAAGTATCACAGTTTTCACAAAAATATTAAGCAGCACAAACAGTTTTAAACAGTCGTCACCTGAGCAGCAAATCAGAATATTAGAATGATTTCTGAAGGATCATGTGACACTGAATGAAGACTGGAGTAATGATGCTGAAAATTCAGCTTTGCCATCACAGGAATAAATTACACACTCAAAAAAAGATTTATGCATTTAAATTAAGTAAAATCCCATCAAATTGAATTGAAAAATCTTTACATATTATTCATATTAAGAATTTTAAATGAGCAAAAAAAAAAAAAACTAGAGCTTAATAAAACATTTTGTATAAATCTTAATGGAACAAGGGAATGGACCATTTCGTTTATGTGATTCGTATTCATGAAATTTAATATATATATATATATATACAGTGGGTACGGAAAGTATTCAGACCCCCTTAAATTTTTCACTCTTTGTTATATTGCAGCCATTTGCTAAAATCATTTAAGTTCATTTTTTTTCCTCATTATTGTACACACAGCACCCCATATTGACAGAAAAACACAGAATTGTTGACATTTTTGCACATTTATTAAAAAGGAAAAACTGAAATATCACATGGTCCTAAGTATTCAGACCCTTTGCTCAGTATTTAGTAGAAGCACCCTTTTGATCTAATACAGCCATGAGTCTTTTTGGGAAAGATGCAACAAGTTATTCACACCTGGATTTGGGTATCCTCTGCCATTCCTCCTTGCAGATCCTCTCCAGTTCTGTCAGTTTGGATGGTAAACATTGGTGGACAGCCATTTTCAGGTCTCTCCAGAGATGCTCAATTGGGTTTAAGTCAGGGCTCTGGCTGGGCCATTCAAGAACAGTCACGGAGTTGTTGTGAAGCCACTCCTTCGTTATTTTAGCTGTGTGCTTAGGGTCATTGTCTTGTTGGAAGGTGAACCTTCGGCCCAGTCTGAGGTCCAGAGCACTCTGGAGAAGGTTTTCGTCCAGGATATCCCTGTACTTGGCTGCATTTATCTTTCCCTCGATTGCAACCAGTCGTCCTGTCCCTGCAGCTGAAAAACACCCCCACAGCATGATGCTTCCACCACCATGCTTCACTGTTGAGACTGTATTGGACAGGTGATGAGCAGTGCCTGGTTTTCTCCACACATACCGCTTAGAATTAAGGCCAAAAAGTTCTATCTTGGTCTCATCAGACCAGAGAATCTTATTTATCACCATCTTGGAGTCCTTCAGGTGTGCTTTCATGTGTCTTGCACTGAGGAGAGGCTTCCGTCGGGCCACTCTGCCATAAAGCCCTGACTGGTGGATGGCTGCAGTGATGGTTGACTTACTACAACTTTCTCCCATCTCCTGACTGCATCTCTGGAGCTCAGCCACAGTGATCTTTGGGTTCTTCTTTACCTCTCTCACCAAGGCTCTTCTCCCCCGATAGCTCAGTTTGGCCGGACGGCCAGCTCTAGGAAGGGTTCTGGTCGTCCCAAACGTCTTCCATTTAAGGATTATGAAGGCCGCTGTGCTCTTAGGAACCTTAAGTGCAGCAGAATTTTTTTTGTAACCTTGGCCAGATCTGTGCCTTGCCACAATTCTGTCTCTGAGCTCTTCAGGCAGTTCCTTTGACCTCATGATTCTCATTTGCTCTGACATGCACTGTGAGCTGTAAGGTCTTATATAGACAGGTGTGTGGCTTTCCTAATCAAGTCCAATCAGTATAATCAAACACAGCTGGACTCAAATGAAGGTGTAGAACCATCTCAAGGATGATCAGAAGAAATGGACAGCACCTGAGTTAAATATACGAGTGTCACAACAAAGGGTCTGAATACTTAAAGATGAATCCGGCCAAGTACTGGGAGATCCTGGACGAAAACCTTCTCCAGAGTGCTCTGGACCTCAGACTGGGCCGAAGGTTCACCTTCCAACAAGACAATGACCCTAAGCACACAGCTAAAATAACGAAGGAGTGTCTTCACAACAACTCCGTGACTGTTCTTGAATGGCCCAGCCAGAGCCCTGACTTAAACCCAATTGAGCATCTCTGGAGAGACCTGAAAATGGCTGTCCACCAACGTTTACCATCCAAACTGACAGAACTGGAGAGGATCTGCAAGGAGGAATGGCAGAGGATACCCAAATCCAGGTGTGAAAAACTTGTTGCATCTTTCCCAAAAAGACTCATGGCTGTATTAGATCAAAAGGGTGCTTCTACTAAATACTGAGCAAAGGGTCTGAATACTTAGGACCATGTGATATTTCAGTTTTTCTTTTTTAATAAATGTGCAAAAATGTCAACAATTCTGTGTTTTTCTGTCAATATGGGGTGCTGTGTGTACAATAATGAGGAAAAAAAATGAACTTAAATGATTTTAGCAAATGGCTGCAATATAACAAAGAGTGAAAAATGTAAGGGGGTCTGAATACTTTCCGTACCCACTGTATATATGAAAATATGTTTAAATTTAAGTTTAAGATTCACACAAAATGTTTTATTAAGCTCTAGTTTTTTACTCAATTTTTAATTCATAATATGAATCCTATGTAAGGATTGGTGGAATTTTACTATTAATTGAAATTCGTAAATCTTGAAAAATGTTTTTTTTAGAGCGTTTTTAAATGTATTCAAATATAAAATGTTATTTTACATTGTAATTATATTTCACAGTATTACTGTTTTTACTGTATTTTTGATCAATTACATGCATCCCTGGTGAGCGAAAGAGACAGCTCTAAAGAACACAAAAAAATCTTACCGACTCTTAACCTTTAATCAGACAAATGCCATTTAATTAATTGTAATTTATTTATTTTAAGTTAAATGTGAGCAGTTAATAGTTTAATTAACTGTAAAAACTAAATTTTTAATAAACATTTCATCTAGTTCACAATGTAGTTGAAATTATATTTTACGCTCAAGAGGAGCTACGGGTGGTCAGATATGGGTGTCGTCAATAAACTAAAATTAATAAAAAACAAATGGGGTTGTGACCTCAAGGTTGAGATCCTCTGTATAATATAAAGTGAGTATTAACGATTGTGAAATGCTTAAGCAATTGCCTGACATTATCTCTCTGTTAACACTGTAAACCTCTTTAGTTTTGATGGATATCTGAAGGCTAACCTTTGCATGATAATGCACATCTTGCCTGTCGATATATTGAGTAAGGCTTCATTTAAATGGCGGTGTCTGTCACAGCCTGACAGGTTAAATGGGGTCTTTGTCTTGCTGTGACAATCTGAGTGGCTCTCAGCTTTAACCTTCTGTATCTGAAGGACTTCATTGCCCTGGCAACAGGCATTTTCAATGGGCTGCCACTAGGTGGTCCCACAGAGCTACTGCATGGTGTTTTTGCTATGGGTTAAAAGATGAAAACAAAGAGCCCAATCCAAGTGTCTTTGTCTCTTGTCTCTTTATAGCAGGGGTTTTCAGATAATGTTTTTTGGTCCATGACCCAATTTTACAATTTAAATCCTTGCACCCCTACCAGTTTCACAGAGTTAAGCTATGTACGTTAGCATATCATACGCGACAAATTATGTTACACGGATATAACACATTTTACATTCAGGCAATATTATTAGAACTGATTCTGTGACAGAATTAAAATCAGAATGTGCATATGTGACGACCCTGCTTTTGCATGCTGTCTGAATAGTGATTGCATCAATGAATACTGTTTATTTCACAAATAGTGCATATTAACATTTCTATCCTGTTTCTCTACAGGTGTCAGAAAAGGAAACATGTAGTCAGTCAATAGAAAGTCATGGAACTGACTTGGCAGTCAGCAGCTCCCATAATGGGCCTCTTACAAGTGGTACAGGTAACAGTTCTCCATGTACGTCTCACTGACTATAACCAGGGTTCCTACACATTTTCCATATCAAAATTCCATACTTTTCCAGACCTCCTTCCAAACGATTCTTAGACCGTATTTAACTTAAATGGTTCACACAGCATTATTTTCGGTAAATAGGACAGTCATCTGTAAATATTTTTATCTTCTCTGTTTTTCATTGTTTTCTCAAAGTGATAACGTGCGCTTGCATGATGAGAAGAAACCTAAAAAGCTTGCATATATGTACCTCTGACACATGACTTTGATACTGTAAATGTGGGTTGATGTTGCACGATCACCAAACAGCAAAATACAGTCTGATTTACAGTAGATGATCGTTTGCCTCTTTATCTGTTGATTGTTTGAGTGGCACACGCACATTCAATTAGTTAAGTTCAAAAGAGACTTGCTTATGGTATGATTCAGTCAGTCATATTCGACAATAAAACAATCACTAAACCTTTACCATGAAAACACTCCACATGTAGGGTTGTGTATTGACAAATTTCACAATTTGATTTAGATTCTCAAGCATGCGATTCAATTCAACTCTGATTTTGATCAAGTTCCATTCCACATTGATTAATTGCGATATGTATCAGATACAGTACATGGCAAATTTTCAAGGAAGAAAATTTGATTTGTATACTATGGGAACCCCAGTACATTACTATAATAGTACAGGTTATGGTGGTTTTCCAAAGTTAGTCACTCAGCATTTTCGCCCCCCAGCAAAAAACTGCCATATAGATATTTTAAATATCATCTCATAATTTGGCATCAGATATATTAGGCTGCTGTCACTTTAAGACCTCACGCACGGATCTATTATACTGTTAAATATGCGTTTTCTTTCTCAACTGTTTACGTACACTTAAAACATAACTGACTGTTTACTCGCCAATTTGACATTATTTTGTGTGTATTTGTCTTTTTAAACACAAAGAGCAGCGATAAAGAACTCAATTTAGTACTGAGAGGCGGCTTTATGTGTATTTTGGGTGTGAGCATAAAATCTGAGGGAATTAGTTAAATTATGTGCAATTAACGCAATCCCACGCCGAAATTCAAGCTCTGTAACAGCAACAATATTCATCCGGAGCAAATGAAGCGAGAGAGTGAAGGAAGGCAGGTTTATGTGTAACTCGCTGTCGGAGAGATGAGAGAGAGAGAAAGAGCAGCTGGTATCCTGTATCTATTCTGTGGGAAATAGATACAGTGTTGGAAGCGTTTCAGATATTTCAGTATCGATATGTATCGAAAATTCTATATTTTTACATACATTAAATATTACAGAACATGTAAAGTAAAAACACAATAAATATGCAAAATAGTGCATATATTTAGCAAAATGCTCCTCTCTAGAGTTACATTTTTCTAACTACCTATCAAGTTTATGGTCATTGAATGGCTTTTCTGAGGTAAATATAACATTACATGGTATATTATTTACAACAGGGGTGCACAATCCCATTCCAGGAGATCTACCGACATAAAGATTTCAGATCCAATCCAACACGCCTGTCTTTAATTTTGTTAATTAATGCTTCAGTTGTGTTTGATCAAGACTGAAGCTGAACTTTGCTGGAAGGTAGATCTCCAGGAACCGGATTGGGCACCCCTGGTTCACAAGCTGTTTTATCCATACTTTTCCAGACCTGGAAATTACTCAAATTAAATTCCATACTTTTCCAAACTGCATAGGAACCCCTGTGTAACAGATATTCACACTCTTTCCCCTTACCTTTTTCCTCAGTACTCACGGACACAATGGACACAAGTCCCCAGCCTTCAGAAGACATGCTGTCCAGCCAATCAGAGCTCAGATCCTCTAAGTATCACCAGGATCGTGAATTACCCAGCATTCCACCCACCGATAACGCAGCAGCTGTGGTCGATGCTCAAGTTGCCTCAGGAGAGGGCACATATGAGGTGGTGAAGGAATGCGCCTCCCGTGATGTCAGTGTCGAGGACTGTCTGTACGAGACAGTGAAAGAGCTCAAGGACATTGGCCTACCCAACGGTACACTAAGCCCAGAGGAACCGCCTGCGCCTCTTTTCAACGGCCACCCAAGCCCTGCTACACCAGACCACACCATGCTGCCCAATGGTGTCGAGTACGCCTCCGTCAACCTCAGCAAGAAGAGCCGCTACAGCACTGACCTGGAGGCCAGGCGCTCTGCCACCATTGTGGCGTACGCAGATCCTGAGGAAGAAAAACCACCTCCCATACCAAATAAAGTACTGGATGAGAATGACAACCAGCAGATTCCAAATGGACAGGTGGGGCTACCAAACCGTTTTTCTTATAAAAGTACCATTGTTGTCCTGTAGAGTTCATTCTAACAAAAAAGTAACAAAAAGTTCAATGCATGCATCCACATTACTGCAATGTATAACGTACCTGCACCTGTTTTGCCTGGCAGAAACTGTACTGGTACTGGATTTACCGGTTTTGAAACTCTACTACCAGTATTTCAAGAATGTTATCATAACATTTTTTACATTTTAGTATCAACCACGCGGCAACCTTCCAATCTCTCTCTTGAAGACTAACACGGAAGTGACTTAAACTGCAATTCATCGACTGGCCGCTAGAGACAGGCTCCAAAAGAGTGTCAATCCCATATACCCCCCATGTTAATATGCCCAACTTTACAGCAGAAAAAATATGTTTACAGCCTGGTAGAAAAAGTGGTTTTGGTCTATATAGCTAATTTTGCCCTTCGTGACAACTGTGAGGGGGGTGAATTTTTTTATAACTAATTATATTAAGCCTTAAAGTTCTGCATAATTAAGGGCATGGCCACTTGAGTGACAGGTGGATTGCCACTGCTGACACTACTAGCTGTTTGCCTGCTGTCTTTTAGCCATCACGTCACCTCAGCTAATCCCGCCTCTTTGCCGATTTTCTGTTATCCAGGAGTGACAGGCGATGACATGTTGCCAAGATGGCGACGGCCGGCTCCGCCCACTTTGGGCTTTAAAAAATGCTCTTCAGAAACCTCCGGTTGACGTCACGGACACAACGTCCATATTTTTTTACAGTCTATGGGTATCAACTTACCAAAGTACCAGTAATTTGGTACCCCTGGTACCTTGGGGGTAGCTTAGGAGTGTCCAATCCTTCTCAAAGGGGACCTTCCTGTTGGGTTTAGCTCTAACATACTTGCTTAGAAGTTTCTAGTCACTGCGTCCAAAATTACGTAGTGTCAGACTATGTACTACATAGCATGAAAAACTTACTTTGCGACGTCCTGCTGTACTACGCCCACCATTGACATGTGACTACAACTTCAGTTATGTCACTTCCCCGCCTTTTATGAATAATAAAGAATCCATTGGATACCTTTTTCAGTACCACATTTTGCTTACTACAGTATATGGTAGGGAATAGTCACAATATACTGGTGTTGACGATAACCTTGATTTTAAAAAATTGAAATATTGATATTGTGTTAATACTACCCAGATAAAAATATTGTAAATACTCTTGCAACAGGTTAACTGGTCGACATTCCAACATAGTAGTTGGCGGTATTGCACCTTATCGCTGGTTGTAAATGGTAAAAAGATGAAGATAATCTTGATTAGCTGGCTTAGGTGTTTAATAAGGGTTGATGCTAAGAACTAATGGCCTTCCAGGAGCATGATTGGACATCCCTGGTGTAGCATGTAAATCTCATGGTAAATGAATATGGCAATTATTCAGTACATGATACATTTTACAGTACCATAGTATCATGGGATTACCATGGTACCACCACAGTAGGCTATTGTTGTAAGTTTCACTAAGGTGTTAAATAGCGAGTTAACAGCATCAGTTGCTCTCCTGCAGTAATCACTTCCTTTAGCAAGAGCTTTTCTTTCTCACTCAGGAATGATGCAACCCTTCACACGTATAACAAAGAAGTATAACATGAGAACAAAGAAGAATATTCTCAGAAACAGACCAAAAAGGACTGCACTAACATTCTCTAGTGCAAGCTAAACTTAGAGACCACAAGAGAACAATAGAGAACAGTGTGTTTCCAGTTTAATTACAATCTTTTAGGATATGTGCTCTGGTTGACAGTGATATGTGTACATGCGCCTGTAGCATACAAATGAAGCCATCTGTAGAGGTGAGCAGAGAGGCTGCTGTTGTGCCTGCAGTCAATGTCTGCACACGACGTAAGCATCCACTACAGCCACACGCCACTGTCGCCAGTCGAGGACGCTCCGCACCTCTTTTGTTCATCACTCCCTCATGCACTCTCGCTCTGTCAGTCTCTCTCTTTTGCTCTCTCTCTCTCCTTTTGTTGTTCTCATTTCAAGCTTTTTTTTTTTTTGCCCTGTATTTCTGCTTCCTTTGTACTTGTACAATATCAATTGTATGTCTTTTCCACCAAAAATGGTGCTAGTTGGTTGTTCTCATGAGCTAATGGTGCTCATGCTCGGCCAGAGATCTGGAAAACTCCAACCTAAACTGACCCACGCTTCCACTGACTTGAGCTGAGCTACATTATGACTTCTTTGTTTATGAATGCATTATGAGTCTTCGTTTACAATATTTGAGAACATACTTTAACATCAAAACTGCTTCGATCCGATTTTATAATGAATAAAACTCCAATCAAGCAATCAGTACTCACATTTGATATTTGTAAACGAAATCATTTTAGTCAATGTCGGATTGAGAAATAAAGTGTCAGATGCGACGTGACTTATATAGGAACGGGATGTTCACCAACTGAACCAATGCTAACAGTGAGCAATCAAGTTTTGCTTTGCATCAGACTTGCCAAAAGTGAGTTGTTTCAAAAACTTTCCAGCCCTCGGGCTTCTGGCTTCTGGTTCCTGATTCGAAACCAGCAGATTGTAGGGGCCGGGGCCAGTGCAGAGCCAATTTTTCCCAACCTTTCTGCAGCAGAAATGTGTGTAATGGTTCCAGATTGGCCACTGGATCTGGCACTGGCCCTCTGGCAGTGGAAAGGGGCTTTAGTGAATCTGTAGATGTCAGATGGTGAGTCACTTACCTGAACCGTTTGTGGTAAAGTGTCCTCTCCAATACTCAGTAAAATAAGTGGTTTACTCTATTATCCTCTTGATCATTTCGAGAAACTGTTTGTACCCTTCTCCTACTACACTGGGGGTTTAAACTTGACACCTGTCATTCCATATCCCATTTGCCGTGGCTTGATGTAGACATGTAATGGGGTAGCAGTGATTCGTCTTATCGGTCACGTTTGTGCTAACATATGCGTATAGGGATCAGAGCGTTCCAGATGTCCACTACCTGACAGCTCACCCCCATGATGAATGAGACGGCAAAGCATGTGTTTACAGGTACATCAGTCTGTGTTTGAAAAGAAAATCAGTCAGTTAATGCTGGGATGCCCAAACTGACAAGCGCATGCTGTAACACATGTACGCACATCGGACACGTTGCCTCATTAGTTTACGGTGTGGACAGCATGCTTGGTTATTTGAGTGAAGCACGCAAACCTGGCTTGAGCGGAGCGCCATTTGTGTCATTATGCATTGGTACCACTATCACTATGCTAGCGTGATGGACTGAGGGCAGCTGTCTTTGATAAACTGTGATTTCAGCACATCAACACTCAGAAGTCTCCTGCTGAAGGGAAGGACTTTTATTGTTAGTGCTGTTGCCTGTCAAAGGATGCGTGGGCACATGCTGACATTTGCGTGACAGTAAATAATAATGGACACCATTGAGTGCAGCGCTACAGGCCGTTGCCTCATGCCCTGGCTGTACTGTCAGCATCCTGTCACACTCAGGGTATCTTCCAATGTGAACTTCACATGGTGTTTGACCATTGGGGTATTCAGTGGAACGTATGTGTTCAGTCTGAAGGGCACTACAAATGGAGATCAATAGGGAAGTTACCCACAAGTCATTGCATATCACCTCAGAACTATACAAAATTTGGCTAAGGTTTGATCCACCTCAGGTATCTACGCAGGTGTTTATGGATATAGTCCCTTTCAAGGAAAGCCAGTTCACTTGGCAGCCATATTTGCAACGCCTCCAGGCAGCTATTTCAGTCAAGCAAATCTAACTCCAATCTGCCTGAATAGGGAAGTATTGAAACTGCTTGCTAAACTTCAAATCAGCAACAAAATCTGGTATGAACTGTCCCATAAATGTTTTCTTAAAAGCAAATATTTTAAGTTTGGTCCAGCAAATGTGCATGTGCAGTCCATTGATATCCATTCATGTGTGATGACGTTGCAGTGTTTTTAAATGCTGATGATTGTTAATTTGTTATATGTGCAAATCAATGGAAGAGGCACTTTAATTAATATAGAAGGCTGGACAGAGACAAAGGCATGAGTGAATTAGCAGATACGCTTTATTGTAAGAGACATTTGTTAGTTGTGATGAGGTCAGGGTGGTCTTTGCAGAGCTACTTGGATGGGCTATTAAATGAATTGCTTTGCTAATTAAACCAATATCAAAGCACATCTGGCTAGCTCCTGATGCTCATTTTGCATGATCATAATCAAAGCAAAACATACTTCAGGTTCACTGGTTGAGGTGGCTTCATCAAAACAGGCTTGAAATATTGGTGCTAAAATTGTTTAGGATTAATCTTGGAGGGGTTATAGCAAAATTGTCCCACTTGACTGTTGTCTCTCTGTCAGTGAGGTGACTGAGACAGGGATTGATATTCTTCTCCGACAGCCAAGGTGTCCGTTATTGACCTTCTGTAGGATTTACTTTGTTAATTAATGACTCAGTTATTGATTCCTTTTGTAAATATACAACCGCTCTTGCTTGGAGAGGAACTGTACATTTGATTTCAATCAGTAACTCTTAAGTAATGAATGAGTGGCTTCATTTTTGCATCAATCAGTCCTTGACACTAGCATGTGTCAGTTGAAGTGAGGCATTTCCTGTGTGTTAAAATTGATTAAATATGTTTTTAACTAATGGTCTCGTTTCAATCATTGTCCTACAGTTACACTCCCCGGTGATGACTCCAGAGCTTCAGGACAGTGTGTCTCCGGACAGTGAGGTAAGGTCTATCAACATCTCAAAGCCTTGTAAAGACCAACTTGAAGTCTTAGGTTTTACCAACAATTAATAATATTTGCATTTTAAAATCACCCTGAACCAAGTAAAGATGTCTCATTCTGTGTTACATTTCCATTTTCAGATATCAGACATGTACTCCAAGGTGGTAGTGAAGAATACTGTAAAGGAAACAGAGAGTGACTACAGCAGCATCGGAGACATCAAGGGAATGGTGCCGGAGTCGACTTCCAGTGATCTTTATGCCACAGTTGGGGATGATTACCCAATGGCTCTTGGCTCCCAGCCTCCAGAGGGGCTCACAGAGAATGCAGACCCTGCGTACGAGACCATCAAGATCTCCAAATCGGCTGAAGAGGCTCATCAGGGCAACGGGATCGGGGAACCTGACTATGAGAGCCTGGGGGAACTGGGTCTGAACGGGGACATCTCCCGTCTCTGACCACCCATCTAAGGGACCGTAGACAATGAGAACTCACTTCTCTGAGGTTTAGAAGTGGAATTTGGGGTGGTATCATGAGAATAATGCACTTAACCTTTCCTGATTGAATGTTTTTCAGTGTAGCTTTTATGCACCCCATTGTTTTTGAACATTATTAATGAAAGGGTTCATTCAGACCTGTGACCCAGCATAGGAAATGAAACACTCTAGAGTCGCTCAGAAGAGGGTTTGTTATGCTATTCATGCGAATAATTGGGTACCACAAACCCGAGATGCCCCTATAGAGGCTGTGTTCATTGGCATACATGTCTCCACCACTTTTTGCCATGGCCAGTTTTGTCCACACCACTTTCTGAAATAGCTTGCAATAGGGATGTATCTAATACAGAGGTGGCATCTCCAGTTGTTAAGCGGGATTTTCAGTGTGTTGTTATAATAATGTCCCTGAAAGCAAGGATAGCAATGTTCTCTCCAGCACACACGCCTGCTCAGATACCAGTATATGTGCTCTAATCTATCATTTTTCTATGGCTCGTTCCTGTTCTAGTGAAATCACAAAACAAACTGCGAACAATTTTGTTCCCACTCCTGATATCCACTGATGTAAAGCTGTAATTATGGTTAGAGTTCCATTAGGGCGGATTAGAACCCCAAACCCCTCATATAGAAAGAAATCATTTTTGCTAGACCAAAGATTCAGAATTCATATGTAGGAATATACAGCGAGAATGACTGCTGCATCAAGAACTTAGCAACAATGTGTAAAATGTATTAGTTTAAATGATTTTAAGACACTTATAATGGTAATGACTTTTCAAATTTGACTCAAAAATTCGCTACTACACACTTGATCAGTAAATTACAGACTACTTATTAGAAAAGTCAAATATCATGTTTGCATATCCTAATTAATATTCAGAAGCTAAGCTTTCACTATTTTGTGACATAACAGCACATCTGTGTAACCCCCTTCCCACATATCCCCACCACTTTTCAAAGCAAAGTCACACCAGTGGCTGTTGTCTTATGAGAAATATTTTATTCATTGTGTACTAGTAGTTTCCATGCTTTTGCACAGCGCACCTGCTGTAAGCTGCACTCTGCCTGCCCGTTATCACGTGATACTAGTTGAGCAACTGACGGGGTTGTGTCCTTATATAACCCCAAAAAGAGAACCAATCAGATACAGTCAACTGCAGACCTCTCAGCTCAGTCCATTAAGGAAGTACACTCATTTGAATCATTCAGAACGGCTGGAGCATTTAGTTTTTACTAGTATGCAAGTGACGTTCACGTAACGCATATCAAAATATAAAAGAAGAACATTTAAATGTAGCCACCATTCTGAGCCGCTTAACATGTTTTATAATTAATGTGTCAACTGACAGGCTCAGGTGAGGAAGTGATCTTTAAGGTACGCAAAGTTAAGCACTCATTTATGAGTGTACTAAAAGGGTATTAATGAAAAGTTGACCATTATCTATTGCTGGTGTTCAGTTGTTCACTAATTGCCATTTGTGATGTAATTGAGCTATGTTGCATCAATATGTGTGTGTGATTATTTTTTGTTTTATTGACGCAGCTGTATTGATTAAGTGTATCAGATACATTATATATTTCAGATATTGTTTGGTTTTTACATGTAATAGGTACGCAACATTTCAAAAGGATGAAAAGCACAGGGGGAAAGAGACATCATGGTACTGCCACACTGCAGCTTTGCCTGGCAGCTTAGTAAATGTACTTTATGATCAGGTATGCATTTATCTGCTTTTACATTCATGTAGCAGTATAATCAAAAAGCATAGCGTGTCCAGACAGCGCATGGGACAACTTCATGCCAAGAGACACTTGTACATATTCAAATGACTATTTTGATCTGTTAAATTATATCAGTTTAAGTATGCTTCTGTAATAATTGGCAACAGCTCTCATATGACAGCACGAGGACATTTTATAGTTTGTATTGAGGAACTAATGAAACTTTAAGAGTCAGTGGAATACATGGTGTTAGATACATTTGTAATTTGAAAATTGAAAGACTGCCAAGGTTTATTAACATTCAAAAGGCTAATAGCAGGAATATGTATTGGTTTGGAATTCTTATTTTAATGTGAGGTTTAAATAAGGACTGGATTGAGTCCCGATGTTGTCCGTGTTTGCTTGTAATGGTACATTGTGTTGGTACAGGTTCCATATTGAGAAGATCCTTGTTATAGTTAATATCATGGTGAAACATTGTATGTTTTGTTTCTCCCTTTAACCAAGTTCTGTGTATTTAGTTGTAAATAAGAATGAATTTTGCATTTGTTTATTTCATCATAATCTTTGTATGGTGGTATTTGCTTCTTAAACAATATAGTCATGCTGGACTGATAAAATGTGTGTGCATGTGGTTGTTTATCCACATCAAATGATTTCTATAAACATTAACATAATTTGTCCCTATATTTACATGCAATCTCAATAAGACAAGGACATTTATATTGCCTTAGAGTGCAAAAACACAGTATAATCTGTTGATATTTAATCTGTCGATACATCCTACTAAATTCTCAAGTGTAGAAAAACAATGTGCAATAAGGCAATGTGTCAGTGCACTGGTATTAGGGAACATATTTCACTGCACAGCCTGCTATTGATTGAATCTGTGGTCAAAGCAACATTCATTTTCAATGCAAGTAAGGGAGCGGTGGCAAACAAGAGCACTGAATAGATTTTTTATTTTCTCTTCATAAGGATAAATTGTTTCTTAAAAGATTAAATCTTTTCAGCCATTCCTTAAGGGGTTATTCCTATAGACAGTTTGTTATATACGAATCATGCCCACAAGCACACAGTAATTATATACACTGAGAAATGATCAATGCTACCATCAATTCAGAACTCACACTGACAAGCACATGCAATAACATGTACATGTTCGTGTTTAACGGGACACGAAGGTAAAAATGTCCAATTAAGGCAATATAGTGCACAAAAGAGGGTGGATAACTTCTGAAGTGTAATCGGTACAAATTGCACAACTAAAACTGTAAGAATCTTTGTTGAGATGGCATTGTAATAATTCTACTATTTTGACAAAAAACGACAACGAGGAGCATATTCCTTAAACTACACTGTTATCAAGAACAGAAAGAGACTTACATAATAGTTTATTACCACATGTTTTAAATGAAAATCTAAATATCTGTATTACTGCTAGTTTAATTTTTTTATCATGTGCTGATATAGTCTGAATGCTCTGTAAATGCAAATGCATAAATGGCATAAAAGTTAAATGTAAACATTTGAATAAACTATTAAATTACAGCCTTTTGAACTGGAAATAAAAGGATTGAGGGATAGTGGTATTTTCCATGTGTCTGAAGGAAAGTTATATCAGTATGTGTTCAAATGAGAACAGAGACAGGACTCTCTTTATTGTAAGTATATAGTGCTAGTATAGTAGGCCTATACCTGTTTGGGAAATGCAGTTCATTTCAGTGTAAACACCTCAATTCAAGTTTGTGAAGTTTGTGGCTGATAGTATTACACTGACATTACATTTTAAGGGAGTATCCTGAATTTAGTCTGAATGGTAGCCTAAAGTCATTCCCTGTTTCCGAATATGCTCACTTCCTCAAAAAACGTTATGTGAAAAGAGTAGTGTCACTTATCAAATGTCATTACATTTCATTTAGGAATGTATTATAGAGGGATAGATAGTCCATCCAGAAATTAACATTCTGTCATAATTTATCCTTTACCAAGTGAATGGTGACAGAGGCTGTTATTTTGTCATCTCATCTCATTTTGTGTTCAATGGAAGAAAAGAATTCATAGAGATCTGTAACAACATGAGACTAACTGATGATAAGATCCTCATTTTTGGGTGATCTTTCCCTTTAAGACGTCAAAAATAGAAATATGTCCACAGCGTTTCCTTCCTCAGCATAGCAAATCTTTTAAATATTTGCATTATGGTAAGAGTCACAGAAGTTTATGTTTTGGTATGTGGCAAGTGTGACTGATTTTGCATTTAAACAGTCATTCTACTGTATTGACTAAGTTACTAATGACAGGTCACAACATTGAGGGCCCTCAGGAATCCCCACCGCCTGTCAATCATTCTCGCCGGGTCACACACCCTCACATTACACTCATAACCCGGTTTTGACAGGTTTTTATCATCATCACTATTATTAATGTTATGCACACTGACCAACCTACCTAACTAATAACTACTCAAAGACTGTCTTCTCTCCATCCTTGGGTCATTGTTTTAATCGCAGCGCCCGGGCCGTTGCTTGTATTTGGAGGGAAACTGCAGAAGAAAGCGAGCGCGAATGAGTGGAGGCGTGTGTGCCGTGAGCCAATGAGAACGCACACTGGCTGCGCGAGTGCACATGTTTACAGGCGACATTCCGCCGGTACAGCCAGTGGCTCTTGAAAACCCGGATGGATTTTATGGAATGGAATCTTTCTCACATGAAACCGGATTTACGCTAATCTGGGGGGTAAAAACGGGTTATTACAACAGCACAGTCGGCACTGGAGACGTTTATTAATATCATAATATTAATTCGATATCTGTTTGGCCGCTCTTCGGTGATTTATGACATAAATGTTCGTGGTGTGTATTGTGAAAAATACATCGTGTTTGTCGAGTCAACACGGGTGCTCCGCTCCATGTTTTACCACAACCCGCCAGCTTTAAGGGAACGGCAAGCAAAACAAACAGGTCGACAGAAGAAAGATATCGGTTGCCGGTCGGTCGGACGGAGAGGTTATTAAGCGTAGCTCATTTGCATATTGTAACGGTTCATTGGTTTCGTGTCCCGAACATGCGCGCTCACGCCGGTGAAATATGTGGATGCGGTCCAGATCTGTGGTGATGTTGTCGTATTATTCGCATGTACGGCCCATGATGACGGTCGGTCCGTTCGGGTTTTGTCAACGTGACATTTCTTGTTTTTAAAGCGACATTGCTGTGCAACGACCGAAGTACTTATATTTGCGCATTTCATTGATATATCAACTATGCATACGCGGCGGCTGGTGAAGCGCTCTGTCATTGGGAGCCGCGTGTACGCGCCGGGTTTAACGGGAGACGCGGCTCCGCTGACGGGAGTGATCCAGGCAGTCAAACAAGACAACAGAGATGCTTCAACCGGCCATCGGCGCAACGTGTACACGGTGCTCATGCAAGACGGGAGCTTGAAAGAGTACTCGGAGGAAGAGATTGCACAGATGACTGCGAAAGCACCGCTGAAGTCGAGCTTGAAGGTGTGTGTGGTCAGATGGGCTTGTTGTTGTTGTTGTTGTGCTGCTTGTCGCACACAGTATTGTTTACAGTGCATTGAGATATTGTTTGTTTGATGATCCAAATAATGTGTGAGAGTGGATATTGCAGTAATCATGCTGAGGACGAAGCTACGTATTAAAATGACTACTGAGTCATTGGTCCCTCAAATGAAACATTTAGGGGCCAATTACTTTTTAGCTTTCCAAATTATAGAATTGCTCGATATAGATGGTAGTTCAGAAGCGCCGGTGTCCATGCTCACAATCCATTACATTAAACTTTTTTTATTTTATATATATGTGGACAATTTTCATTGTTAGATGGGAATAGTTGCAAATGACTAAGTAACGTTAGGCTGCATATTGAAGTGGCGTATGAATTGAATATGCAATTTGAGCTCATATAGCTTACTTTTTAACCTTCACTATGAATGAAACTATGCAATTGTTAGTTATAAAAACGGGGCTAAAACGATTTAAAACTAAAATGATGATGTTAGTGATTCAGACTGTATTTGTGCAATATAAATATTTTGTGAGAATATTTGGAGAAAAATCTCTCATCTTACAGTCTAACCCAAGTTCTCCTTTCAGCACGAATCCATCTTACAAGTGGATCTCATTCGACATTTAACTTGTTTTTATTTTTTTAATTCATAAATCTATTACAATATAACTCGACTGTGCAAACATATTTCGATTTAGAACATAAACGAAAAAAAGAAAATGACTCGCAAGTTCAGTGAGGGAGTCATTTGTTCCGAATGATTCTCTGTATGATTCAAATCGCGAGAGCTCAAAGCTTGGAAATGCTTGTTTTTGAACCTTTTGTACTAATTTATTAAAAAGAACATGTTCATAAGAGTCATTTGTTCGCGAACTAGACATCTCGCGCTGTTGTGTTTAATGCCTTTTGCGAATACAACGCAAATTAGCCTTGACTAAATATGAATGCCCAATCACGAGATGAAATCTGATGAAACCCCTGTGGTAAACAAACACAAAATTTTGCCGACTGACTAGATTCTAAACGATTGTCGTAAAATAGTGTTGTTTAGTTGCATTTGGGGTCGTTTTAGTCGCGGTCTGTAGCCCTGTAGGGCCCGTGTAAGCCGCTGATGATCTGACTTCAGTGGGTGGATAACGGTGGCAAACAAACACACTCTGCAGCATTCATTCATTCACGCGCCAGCAGAAGCATCTGTGCGCGCGCGTACATCTCTCCGCTGAAACCTTCTCTTTAGTGATTTTTTTTTTATAGTGTTTTCGACATTAATTGCTTTAACAGTGATCGCGTTTTTGTAAATATGCCATTTGATATTTAGTTAATGATTATGCTTTAGATCATGTTAATTTTATTCAACTGAACTCTGTGTGATTGCACACCAGGCTGAGTCGCTTGCGCGTAATTGCAAAATACAAAGGGTTTTTTATAATGACCTAATTGCAGTCATCAAGTTAAACAGCCTGAGGTGCCATATCAAAACAAAGAGGGTCAAAATTACAAGAATGGCACCAGTTCTTCTATTTCATTCTCTTATAATCAGAGCTGTAAGACTGTAAGGTTAATAATGTAATAACTGAAACGTGCATGCAATATTTGCAATCAATTTTTATTTGGATGCTGCTGTATGTAATGATTTGCATGTGTTTGTTTTTGGCAAGTATGCTACACCTTAATGTTTGTGTAACTTACATCTGCACTCCCAAACAGACATCCATTTAATTTGCAATTAGAGATAATAAAGTGACACTTTTCAAATGCAACACAAGCAACTATTATATACAATGTGCATGCGATATTTGCAATCAGTTTTTATTTGGATGCTGCTGTATGCAATGATTTACATGTGTTTGTTTTTGGCAAGTATGCTACACCTTAATGTTTGTGTAACATACATCTGGACTCCCAAACAGACATCCATTTAATTTGCAATTAGAGATAATAAAGTGTTGCACTTTTCAAATGCAACACGAGCAACTATTATATACAAGACATGGTGACATTTTCTCTGGTGACGCATGTCGGGGAAAAAGGTTAAGATGTAAGCAATGCAAGCAGGGAGGGATGTGAAACTAGGGTGGGGGCTAATGGTCCCGGAGCAGCTGCTCCGTAACAGTGCAAAACGGAGCTCTACAGAGGTCATGCTCATAGGATCTGGGGCTTTGGCAAGGCGCCTGGATCCCAAACGAGAGCCATTCGGCTTGGGGGAATGCCACTTGTTGACTGGTATAGTAAGACTAAGGAGGGGCTTCACGTTAAGTGTGTTACAGTGTGGCATTTCCAGACAAAGGCGGACTGGATTGTTTTTCGTTCCCCTGTTGTTTCCACTGCTTAATATCAAAATGTAATTAACCCACTCAGGCTACCAGTCTTAACTCTTTACGCACCAAGGCTTTGTTGCTGGTTTACACTTCATTCACATTAAATGAAGGCAGTAGATATTTCAAACCTTGAGTGCAGCATCTGGCACGTGAACGTGCGTAAGTGCGTGTGTTTATTTTCCTCAGGAATATTCAAATATAAATAAATAAATAATTTGTAGATAATTAATTTCGAGTGCTCATCTGTGTGCATCCTGCTCTCAAATCTAATTAATTCTCTTATTAGATCAGCCGAGATCTGTTTAAATTGATTAAAACCCTCTAACTCTTTAGCAAAAACAAGAACATATTTATGAATAGTTTGGATCATTTTGGAGGCTGTGCTCCACATGATGTGAGAAAGCTGTGGCCATTAAAATGCACAAAGCAAGGGTGTGTTTTGAGAGAGAAAGACAGAACTTAATAGCGTGTGAAATTTAAATTTGAACTTGTCAACTGTGCATTTTTGATTTGACGCTTGAAAGTCTTGCACAACATGATGCCGCTTTAACAAATCTGTTCATCTCGTGAAAATACGGCAAAGCCTGGCATTTATCTTCTTCATGGAATAGCATGTTGCGAGTGTTTACCCCATCAGGGATGTGTTGTGGTATCGACCCTTCATTTTTTGTGTTTTGTGTATTGTAACTGAATTTTTGACAAATCATGTAACAAAAGTCTATTTTTTATAGTCTCCCATTGATGTCTATTGGTGAATTTCTTCTTTTTTTTCTTTTTTTGGTGGCGGTGTGTGTGAGCAGAGCGTTTAACATTGTGGATGTGCAATAGGGTTGCCAGTTCACTTCGATGTAATTGTGGTCTGTAATTGTTTTGACTGATTTAGTTTTTTATATTTGACAAATCTTTTTTTTTTTAAAGTATCACTTTTTTAATTTACCCATTAATCCTATTTAAATTTTTTTTTTTTATTTGTTCATATAAAATAAAAAAATGCCTTAAATCCCCCCCAACACTGCAGAAATGTAGAGTAAAAACATTAATACAGTGAGTGACATTACATTTGTTTAAAAAAATTACATTATTTTGTTACAAAATTCCATTGTATTGTCTGGGGTCTCGGGAGACCCCGAACATCCTGAGAGGGACTTTTTTTTTTTTTTCTCGGATATCATTCCAATTTATTTTATTGTTTGTATTGCTAGCAAGTGTCACAACATCTAGTCTCATGCCATTTAGATGAAGGGAACATTTTTTTCTTTTCAGCAAACGTAATTTGGGGTCAGTAGCGCACAAGGGCTAGAATTATGGCTAATAGAGATGAGCTGATAATTATTTTCATGCTATAGCTGATAATAGAATTGTAATATCTGCCATTTATCAATAATTTAATTTGTCTAAAATAAAACACAAACACATTTTTAAATCCCAAATTGAAAATGAATTTACACATCACAGCATTACAGTGGGAATATTTTATATTTAATTTGAACTACATACTGTATTTAAAGGGGTGGCTGAATATGATTTCACTTTTCTAGCTTTAATTAGTGTGTAATGTTGCTGTTTGAGCATAAACAACATCTGCAAAGTTACAACGCTTAAAGTTCAAAACAAAGGAAGATATTTTCTTTTACAGAAATTGATTTTAAGGTCCGTGACATCACTAACCCTAAAATTTACATAAACCCCGCCCCCGGAACATGATTTATAGATTATCAAGACAGAATATGCTAATCATTGACTAGAAGATAACTACACATAAGCTACATAAATTCACCAACTAACCATTCAGAAATGTTGTCTACATGTTGTCACTTCTTCTTCTCCATCTTTCTGACTCTAGTTTGAACATAAAAGGCTAAAAGTTTTTGAAATTTTCAGTGCATGTCTGTGTAAGGTAAAGGGACACAAGCTGTTGAAGCTCCGCCCCCTGTGCCGGGAGCAGCAGCTCATTTGCATTTAAAGGGACAGACATTGACCAAAACTGGCATTATACCACCCCTTTAACATTGTTGTTCAATTATTGGCATTTTTAAAGATTAAGTGAGCATTAGATAACAGCACAATGTAAAACTAAGGGCAATTATATTCACAATTACCTAGCTAATTTTATATTCAATAACATCCAGTAAATAAATAAATAATAAAATCTTGTTGTGCACCCCAAATATTTCTCCCAAAGCTATTATATGAAGATTTGGAATATTGCACCATATAGTTCATGTTTGTGAACATTTTATGATGCATCTGTATTCTTTTTTGAAGCTTAAAAGCTCCAGTCCTAATTCACAGTTTTTGCATAGAATAGAGCAGCCAGCACATTCTTCAAAGTTTCTCCCTTTGTGTTCTACGGAAGAAAGAAACCCATTTAGCTTTGGAACGACATGAGCTTGAGTAAATGATGACAAATGGTAAATAAATAAAATTGTTATTAATTCAATAGGGTTTATTAGGATAACCACACTTCACTAGTGATGAAATGGGTATTGAGGCAGGTAATCCATTTTATTTTTAACTCCATTGAAGTATGTAAACTCCCAGATGCTCAAAGCTCAGCATGATAGGCGTTTACTCTCTCTTCAGTCAAGCTTATCATGTTCCGGTAAGATAATGACCTGTATTGCACGCCGCTCACTGTTAGATCATGCTCTCCGCTGGTGATGTGCGTTGTCTTGGCCCCTGTTTGTCCGCTCTGTAGCTTGAGGTTTAGTGTATACCGCAGCTTTAGTCGCAATAAATAGAAAAGTCTACGGCAGCTGTGCAGATGAGACGTGCAAGAGGAAAAGCTGCTCGTCTTTGCATTGGTGTGGTCACGGATGGTGGCTTGTTGTGCTAAGGGGGAAATGGCAGAGTGAGGGGGATTTATTTTTCTTTTTTTTCAGCTGCGCAAAGATATAAAACAAACAAGCCTGCAGATCAGTGAATATGATTTCTTGATCCCAAACATTGGTGAGGTGTTTGTATGGACCGATGTATAAATTACAAACAGTTTAAATACAGCCTAATGCACTGTGATTGCAAGCAAACAAGCCTCACAGTTGGGGTCTATTGCATTAACAGCCCCGTAGGTGTAAATGGGGCTTCATTGACGGGAGGCACGTGGAGAGATTAAGACTGAAAAAACTTGAATATGTTTCCCTCTGCAGAGCACCTGTAACGGTGGCCAGCGGGACGGGCCCACTCAGGGCCAGAATGGGGGTGTGCCGAGAGGAGAGGCGCCCTCCCTCAGCCCGGAGAGCATAGAGGAGCCACGGGTGCTGGAGCACAAGCGAACGGGCCGGGCGCTGGAGCCAGAGAAGGATCATACTCGCTCCATTTCTCTGCTGGAACAGAAACGCAAGGTGGTCTCTTCCAGCATCGATGTACCACAAGTCAGGTAAGGCTACAGGATGAGCACCCCCTACAGGCACTGATGAGAACTGAAGGAATTATGAATGGCATTGTTTACTTAGTTTTTTGCTTTCGCGTTGTATGCACTGAATAACAAGAGCTGGGGTCTCATTTATCAACGAAGCTGGAAACGTGCGTACGCCACTTCCCAAGCAAAGGTTGTGATCTATTAAAAACAAACTTGACGGGAGAATGTGCGCACCTGTAAGTAAACTCTGAGCCATGCGTATGCACATTTTGGAGACAAAGCAGTTTGGCGAGCTGAGGGACTGACGGCAGATGAAGGAAAACCAGTTTAAATCTTCATTATGAGTCCTAATAAATACAGAGCATGTTCACAATAACAGTTTGAATTAATATATGCCATTCTCATTAATGGAGGTAAGCACTTAAATTACATGAAATCATTACCGAGAAGTTACAAAAATGTTATATTATAATAAATAGAAACATTTGTAGTGGATGCGATGCTTTTGAACACTTTTTACCTGTGGCATGCTGTGTTTTAATGTTTTAACTACGGAGACGGGGTGAAGATGCATGTACGCACAATTTGTAAAGGGAATGTTGCGCAGGTTCTGGCGTATGCATGGTTTTGTAAGTCTGAATATTTTTTGGCTTTTGGGCGCACGCACACTTTTAGTAAGTAAGATGTTTAATAAATGTACCCCTGGACTGAAGTGCTGGTGAGATGTTGGTTTCACGTTATTTATAAGTGCCGCCAGTCTCCATAGAAACTAACATCAGAATCCCTAAGGACATTAACAAGTCCTGTAAATGGTTTGATCTTATCTTTTATAATTATAGATATTTTCTTTCTGTAAAAGTGATGTTTACACCGGATATTTAATTTAATTTTCAGAAGTTATTGATTCCAAGAACTTGAAGCTTTTCCCTCTTATATTATATTATATTAGATTAGATTAGATTGTATTATATATTATTTAAACATTTTATATTGTTTTGATCTAAATCCATATAAGCATCAACAACATCGGTGCAGTTTTTTTAGCATGGTAACACCATGGTATTCTTTGCAGTACTGGAAAATACTGTAGTAAATACACTACCATTCAGTAAGATTTTAATGTTTTTTTTTTAAGAAGTGTCTTTAACCAATGGTGCATTTATTTGTTCAAAAATACAGTACAAACCAGAATATTACAATAGTACAAAAGTTTCATATTTTAATTTATTTTCAAATGTAATGTATTCCTGTGATGGCAAAGCTGATTGCCAGCATAATTACTCCAGTCTTCAGTGTCACATGATCCTTCAGAAATCATTCTAATATTCTTATTTGCTGCTCAATAAACATTTCTGATTATCAGTGTTTTTCTTTTGTGTGGAAACGGTGATCTTTTTTGTTAAATTTTTTTTTTTCAGGATTTTGTCATGAATAGAAAGGTCAAAAGTACAGCATTTATTTAAAACATAACTGTTGTAACATTATAAATGTCTGTACTTTCACTTTTGCTCAATTTAATGTGTCCTTGCTCAATAAAAGTATTAATTTCTCAAACAAAATGAAAATTACTGACTCCACTGACTGTAGTATGGTACCTTCACAGTATATGTCTTTGTCCTTTAAAGGAGTCATATCGAAAGAGCCTTTTTGGAGCTTGATTAAATAATGCTTTATTTATAATAAGGAGGACATTTTAAGCTATGAAACTTGCAGGATGTTTTAATGGTACAAAGACCTCTTATATGTCAAAAGATCAATGCAAAGTTGATTTCTCATGTCATGACCCCTTTAATTTTATGATTTACGGTTATATATTCACTAAATAAAGTGAAGTGTGTATGATAGTTATATTTATTTAGCACTCTAAGTGAAGTGCAGACCACTGGTATATTGATACAAGCTTGTTTGTGGTTTGTGAATCTTGTGGTCTGAACGCTTTACAGCATTTGTACTTTCTTTTCTGACACCTCTAGCTTGCAGCAAGTTGTAGAACTACAAAAACATAGTTAACGGCTCTTTCCTTTTGTTTGTCACATGCAATTTGTAACATAACTGACACACACTGTTTTTAGTGTGACTTTTTACTTTTTAAATATCAAAAATCAATTGACTTCCAGCTTTGTGTGAAGCACAACATAAAACATCTGCCATCTGATAGCTCTATTACTACACTCAGACCTGATATTGACTTATTTGTTGACGAATTATTGATCTCCTAGATCAATTTACACTCACCTAAAGGATTATTAGGAACACCATACTAATACTGTGTTTGACCCCCTTTCGCCTTCAGAACTGCCTTAATTCTACGTGGCATTGATTCAACAAGGTGCTGAAAGCATTCTTTAGAAATGTTGGCCCATATTGATAGGATAGCATCTTGCAGTTGATGGAGATTTGTGGGATGCACATCCAAGGCACGAAGCTCCCGTTCCACCACATCCCAAAGATGCTCTATTGGGTTGAGATCTGGTGACTGTGGGGGCCATTTTAGTACAGTGAACTCATTGTCATGTTCAAGAAACCAATTTGAAATGATTCGAGCTTTGTGACATGGTGCATTATCCTGCTGGAAGTAGCCATCAGAGGATGGGTACATGGTGGTCATAAAGGGATGGACATGATCAGAAACAATGCTCAGGTAGGCCGTGGCATTTAAACGATGCCCAATTGGCACTAAGGGGCCTAAAGTGTGCCAAGAAAACATCCCCCACACCATTACACCACCACCACCAGCCTGCACAGTGGTAACAAGGCATGATGGATCCATGTTCTCATTCTGTTTACGCCAAATTCTGACTCTACCATCTGAATGTCTCAACAGAAATCGAGACTCATCAGACCAGGCAACATTTTTCCAGTCTTCAACTGTCCAATTTTGGTGAGCTCGTGCAAATTGTAGCCTCTTTTTCCTATTTGTAGTGGAGATGAGTGGTACCCGGTGGGGTCTTCTGCTGTTGTAGCCCATCCGCCTCAAGGTTGTGCGTGTTGTGGCTTCACAAATGCTTTGCTGCATACCTCGGTTGTAACGAGTGGTTATTTCAGTCAAAGTTGCTCTTCTATCAGCTTGAATCAGTCGGCCCATTCTCCTCTGACCTCTAGCATCAACAAGGCATTTTCGCCCACAGGACTGCCGCATACTGGATGTTTTTCCCTTTTCACACCATTCTTTGTAAACCCTAGAAATGGTTGTGCGTGAAAATCCCAGTAACTGAGCAGATTGTGAAATACTCAGACCGGCCCGTCTGGCACCAACAACCATGCCACGCTCAAAATTGCTTAAATCACCTTTCTTTCCCATTCTGACATTCAGTTTGGAGTTCAGGAGATTGTCTTGACCAGGACCACACCCCTAAATGCATTGAAGCAACTGCCATGTGATTGGTTGATTAGATAATTGCATTAATGAGAAATTGAACAGGTGTTCCTAATAATCCTTTAGGTGCCTACATTCTATTTATCCATTCAGGAAAAAAAAAATTCTCATTGAGCACTGAATTTATTTTATGGCAGACAAAAATGTTTATTATTTCTGTCTGTGTTAATTGGCCTTGCATGTTTGATTCGCTATAGGTTGACTACTGATATCTCCGGGTGTTTATATTGATTGCCTGAGTGGTGCTCCATTTATGAAGCTCATTATTTTTAATGCTTATAGAAAACTGCGATTACTCCTCCATGTACAACATTGTGATGTAGTTTGTTTTGCTACGGCTCCATCCTGACAGATTTTCAGTTGTACTGTGGTCATATACAAATAGTTTTCTGAACAGATTATATATAATACATGAGATAATTACTGTAATAAATGAGCAGTTAAAACTGGCTATAATTCCATTATCAGTATCGATAATAATTACATTTTCCCAGTTATCTGTAAATATTAAATCGGCCATTAATATAGATTACTGTTAAAAAGTTTGGGGTCAGTAGGCAGTTGGGGTCAGTTTTGCCCCCCCCTTAAAAAAAAAGAAAACTTTTATTAGATTTCTATTTCAAATAAATGCTGTTCTTTTGAACTTTCATCAAATAAACCAGCACAACTGTTATCAACATATATGATAATAATAAAAAAAAATTCTTGAACACCAAATCAGCATATTAGAATGATTTCTGAAGGATCATGTAACACTGTATGTAACAATATTAATGTTTTTCCTGTATTTTTTTTATCAAATAAATTCAGCCTTGGTGAGCAGAGACTTCTTTGAAAATATTAAAGAATCTTACTGAAACTTCTGAATGATAGTGTATCATGCGCCTCTATACTGAGCAATTCATCATCACCATATCGAAACAATTTTTAGATTTGCGTGCTTGAATTGATTCAGTCTCAGTGTGTGTAACCATGTTTGCTCATATATTTTCTGTGTTTCTTTTGGACAACACAAACCTCAAAGCATGTGTATGTTAAGCTTTGAGGTTTATTAGTCACGACTTTGGACAAGAAGCAGCCACACGTTAAGACAAAAATAATTGCCTTTTTGTTGGCAGGGCTGGTCAGTTTAGACAAACAGAAAAAGTTCTGGATAGATTTTTCATTATTTTATTTTTTTCATTTCTTAGATCCCTTAAGCCAAAGTAACATGAGGATTAGCTTCACTATGTTATTGTGTAAAGTGTCAAAATCAATATATGGAGCCTTGCAACAAATGATTTTATTGTGCGCTTGAGAAGATCATTAGATCCCATGGCCCAAGAGTGTATTGTATGAAATCATGTGAGCACCAAGCACTTAAGTTGATGAACACAGAAAGCCCTTTGACAAAAGAAAAGATCAGATATTGGTTCACCAGCTTCCTTAAAATTCGGTAGGCCTAGTGGTTATTGGTGTGATTACTCTGAAATTGTGACTCATTGCTTTGAAACAGTCATTGGTTCTACCTAAATGGGAACGGGTGACATGGGAATGGAATGGAGGGTTTAAGAGTAAATCGTTGTGAGGAAGGTGATCCGAGCACATACACTGAACAAAATTATAAACTTTTGTTTTTGCCCCCATTTTTCATGAGCTGAACTCAAAGATCTAAGACTTTTTCTATGTACACAAAAGGCCTATTTGTCTCAAATATTGTTCACAAATCTGTCTAAATCTGTGTTAGTGAGCACTTCTCCTTTGCCGAGATAATTCATCCACCTCACAGGTGTGACATGTCAAGATGCTGATTAGATAGCATGATTATTGCACAGGTGTGCCTTAGGCTGGCCACAGTAAAAGGCCACTCTAAAATGTGCAGTTTCATCACACAGCACAATGCCACAGATGTCGCAAGTTTTGAGGGAGTGTGCAATTGGCATACTGACAACAGGAATGTCCACCAGAGCTGTTGCTCTTGAATAGAAATTTAATTTCTCTAACATAAGCCGTTTCCAAAGGCGTTTCAGAGAATTTGGCAGTACATCCAACCGGCCTCACAACCGCAGACCACGTGTAACCACACCAGCCCAGGACCTCCACATCCAGCATCTTCACCTCAAAGGTCGTCTGAGTCCAGCCACCCGGACAGTTGCTGCAACAATCGTTTTGCATAACCAAAGAATTTTTGCACAAACTGTCAGAAACCGTCTCAGGGAAGCTCATCTGCATGCTCGTCGTCCTAATCGGGGTCTCGACCTGACTGCAGTTCGTCTTGAGTGGGTAAATGCTCACATTCGATGGCGTCTGGCAATTTTGAGAGGTGTTCTCTTCACGGATGAATCCCGGTTTTCACTGTACAGGGCAGATGGCAGACAGCGTGTATGGCGCTGTGTGGGTGAACGGTTTGCTGATGTCAACGTTATGGATCAAGTGGCCCATGGTGGCGGTGGGGTTATTGTATGGGCAGGCGTATGTTATGGACAACGAACACAGGTGCATTTTATTGAGGGCATTTTGAATGCAAAAAGATACTGTGACGAGATCCTGAGGCCCATTGTGTCATTCATCCACGTCCATCACCTCATGTTGCAGCATGATAATGCACGGCCCCATGTTCCAAGGATCTTTGGGATACTCTGGATATGCGTATATGACAGCGTGTTCCAGGTCCTGCCAATATCCAGCAACTTTGCACAGCCATTGAAGAGGAGTGGACCAACATTCCACAGGCCACAATCAACAACCTGATCAACTCTATGCGAAGGAGATGTGTTGCACGGCATGAGGCAAATGGTGGTCACACCAGATACTGACTGGTTTTCGGATCTCGGCAAAGGAGAAGTGCTCACTAACACAGATTTAGACAGATTTGTGAACAATATTTGAGACAAATAGGCCTTTTGTGTACATAGAAAAAGACTTAGATCTTTGAGTTCAGCTCATGAAAAATGGGGGCAAAAACAAAAGTGTTGCGTTTATCGTTTTGTTCAGTGTGTTATTGGAGACCAGGCTACACACTCTTGAAGTTGTGATTGCAAATAGCAGTGACCTAGATGCAGTAACTCAATTTAATATCACAAGGCTGGAGCTTAAGTAGCCACTTGGTTTCTTTTCAATCAGCGTTCAATGGAGAGTGTGGTGGAGTTTGTTTGGTGACCTGCAGGTCTAGGGGGGGTGAATGGAGCCACACGTTTCCCACCTCACGTCAGCTGTTTTATGTTTGTTATTGGATACCGAATAGCTTAGTTCATCATATTTGTTTACAGAATTACAACACAAGCATTATGTCTTGTATTAGTTGACCGAACATGATTATTGACCTCCCTAATCCCCGCCCCGGCTGCTTTGCTAAAAGAGAGGTTTGTTAAAAGATGGAATGCTGGAATGTGGAAACCGTTTTTGGTTCATCTTTTCACTAGTGTACAACAAGAATCTACAGCAGTTTTTTTTTTTTTTCTATAGCAGGAAATAACCTATTTGAACAAGAGCAGTCAGACTGTAAAGTTGCAGGCCTGACAAATAGCCTTCACTAGACTAATTGCAAGCAGGAAATGAATGATGGTGTGTGTGTGTGTGTGTGTGTGTGTGTGTGTTCGTTCAGAATTGTGTAAAATCAACAGTAGCCACTTTAAAAGAATAGTTGGACTAAAAAAGTTTTTTAGTTTAAAATTTGGGCATTATTTACTCACCCTTAAAATGATGAACCAAAACCATATGACTTTTTAACTTCTATGAAGAAGAAAATGTGAATTTTTAAAGAATGTCCTGCCCACTCGTTTCCACTGGTGATACTCCGAAATGAAAGTTCTGGACACACTGGGCTGAAAAACCAAAACAGAAAATAATTATTTTAAATTAAACTTTGTTTGGAATGATTAAACTAATTCTAAATATTATTTTTTTCCAAATTGATTTCACAACATTTAAAATATTGATGATATTTTTTAAAAACTCTATAAATGTTTTTCAGTGGCTGAAATTTTGGCGCAGTCTTTTTTCCCCCCATACATTTATTTTTAATGGGAACTGGTTCTGTCAAACAAAATGATGGAAATTTAAGTTGTTCATTTGAGTTGTCATCCCCCCCCCATTCCTCAGTACTCTCAAATAACATATGGTGCCAAATTATGATCTTCAGTCACAAGAGATCTGAGACCCCGTCCCGAATGTCATCATTTGCTGCATTTTTATAGTTTATATGACCTTTGTAGTCCGTTTAAGAGCTTCAGCGGAGAGGAAGATTATTAGTGAATGTGACTTAAATCTTGCCTCACTTATACAGTAGTTGTCTCTGCACAATAAACAGAGTTTAGAGTGTTATAATAACATGTACATACATCTTTAAACCATTAAAAGAAGACATCTGTGATCCTGAATCATTATTTATGATTCCTGAATTATAGCTCATTCACCTGTGGGAGACCGAGACTGTAGCAGAGACAGTGGTCAGAAAACCACATGGGAGGATTCTCCAAATGAACTCATTGCTCTGAGATCTCAGTACCATCAAAATAAGCATTTGCATTACAGTGGTAAACCTACGGAAATGAATGCAACCAAATTACTAGGTTTCCTACAATCTCTCACATAGCCATATTGCTTGAAATATGGGCGTGACCTTTGTTGATGCTTTTTTCTTTTAACAACAAGTTTTTTCCTTCCTCTCCCCCCCCCCCTGTTGATCCAGTGTCCGTATGTGCTGGGTGAATAAACTGGGAATGGGACTGCTCTGGTCAAACAGTATGCTTTCTCAGTAGAGCAGCTTTAGTGGCTGCCAAAGAAAACAAGTTCCTTCAGTAAGCGGGTGGTGGTTGGGCTGCAACTTTAGAGAGCATGTGATTACCATCTGAAAAGCGCCTCTCTTTGCAAAAGCTGGAGTTCTGCGATGCTGGATTCTTTCCAGCAAACAACACAGTGCCTGGTGTTGATCCTGGCTGTCTTATCAGACTGGACACTGCATGTTTTTTCCTTTTTTCAGACTTCCCTGAACCTCACGATGATTGGAATAGTTTTGAAATAGTTCCTATATCTGATTGGCTCGACATGCAGCAAGATGACTACACAATCCATATGCACCTGGTTAAACTTAGTAGCTGGTGGTCAGTGACTAACACACTTTGTAAGCTTGAAAAAAAAAAAATTGTGCAAAAGTGGTGCAACTGTTTCCCCCTTAGTGATTTGCTTAAGCCATTAAAAATACATTATAGTTGTGTTTTCTGTTTAAAAATGAAAGTTAGGTGGCAATTTAATGGTAAAATGCATGCAAAAATATGATTGGTTTTGGTTGAATGTAGATGACTATAAAATCAGTCATCTGGAAATTGTGTTCAAAAAGGCCATCCGTGAATAGTTTCTCTTTCATTGCTAAGCAATAACAGCCTTTTCCATTAGAAGCTTTAAATCACCGGACGCTTGCGTGTCGCGGCCACCTGCGATGGTTTGGAATGAAATGTGCTGGAATTTTTATGCAAATTAGTGGTTTAATTAAAAATCCCTGTATATCAGTGAGGGGGAGTGGCCGAGAATGGATTTGGTCTTTCTCAGCAATAATACAGGTTTGGTTGTCCTCACTAGCTGATTGAAGTCACCAACATAAAGGGCTCAGATGTTTGCCGTAGCTCGATACCAAACGTACCAGGGGCCGTATTCACAAAGCATTTTATCTTACCACTAGGAGTACTCCTAAATCGCACTAAAAGATTGTAGCTAGGAGTTTTCTCTTAAAAGTTATTCACAACGCCTTTCAGACCTACTCTTAGTAAAGAAAAATGACAACTCCTAAACTAAGAGTGAGTCTTCGTTGCTATGGATGACGTCATTACTCATGCACGAGCTTGACTGAAGTGACCACCTTGATTGGCTGATGATTATAACGCGGGAATGATTCCAAACACCTCCCCTACGATGATGAGTGACAGGTGACAGGTCTGAGAATGCGTGCGCTTCACAAGTAGTGCGAAGGACGGAAGATGATGAATAACTGAATAAATAGCCTAAATGAATAAAGAGTAAGGCAAAACAAATAGCCTAGTAGCCTAATGAAACATATGGATTGATGCAATATCTTTGCAACATTATTGAATTAATCTGTCACTATATGCCTCTGCCTACGTTTGCAAAGAGAAGAACATTTTAATTTGATTCACAATGAAACGTTACAATTAGTTTACATGCAATGAGTAGCCTAGTTTTGGTTGTTGTTGGTGGCGTTATTGCATCCCTATAGTTATGCCTACAATGCAAAATTGTTCCCTCGCGATTGGAAGCTCCTGTAGTCGCCGCGTACGCATTTCAAAACATCGCAACGTGAAATGCCACAAAAAGCGGTTTGTGAATCGGTCTTAGTGAGTTAGGAGTCCTCTCGACTTCTTTTAAGCTGTCCCAGACTTAGGTGCTACTTTTAGGGCTAAAATGCTTCGTGAATTACGCTTAGTCAAAAAAATTAGGAGTCCTAAAGTTAGGAGTGACACGCCCATTATTTTTAGGAGTTGCTCCTAAATTCGCCAGTTAGGAGCTACTTTTAGCCTTAAAATTCTTTGTGAATACGGGCCCAGATCAGAATTGGCTTCCCATTAACATCCAACCTCCCTAAAGATGCCCGTCTGAAGAGAGTCATTTGTTTAAAAGATCAAAGAATGATTCCATCAGCCTTTCTAGTTACGATAATGTGTGTGCAAGTGTAATACGCTGCATTCAGTTATGAACAATGCCTGATGTGTTGAGAGCTTTAAATGGACAGGTCTATTTACATTTATTAATGTTGTAAATAATGAAGTATCGCCTTGTTTTATGTGTTGAACACTTCTATACTGCAGTCATGGGAGTAGAAACAAATGTTCCAGCTGTGTAACTCTGACAGTCATGTTACTGTAAATCACATTGTAAATCAGTCAGCGGTGGAGGGACTACTTTAAATGGAATTGCCTTCATTGCATGCCGGCAATTTGAAGGTGTGTTAAGAGAGCCTGTGGCATTCTCAAGAAAAGATATTACATCAATACTGGGATCATATGCAGTGCTTTGTTTAAATCATTGATGGAGGGTTGTTGGGCTGTCTCATTATTTTAAGAGGCTGCAACTTTGATGAGTGTGTGAGGATGAATTGATTGCATGTGTGAATTGATATATTATGTGCTGTAGCAATAATCAAAAGGACTAATATCACGGTTTTCCGTTTTTTTGAAAGTCAAATGGACTGTAATTTAGTGTTCTCTGTCAGAGTTTCACAAACGACGAGTCATAATGACACTAGGGGGGTTTGTGAGATTTCAATAGAAATGTCGAAGATGATTTGATAATGTTTTACAATAAGGTCCCATTAGTTAATGTAAGTTGCATTAAGATTGAGCAATACATTTGTTACCGTGGTTATTAATCTTTGTTAACATTAGTCAATAAAAATACAACTATATATAAAAATGAACAATAAAAACTTAGGTTTATTAAATTCATTTTAATAATGAATTAGTAAATTTGTTGATATTAACATTAACTATTCATTAAATGATTAATTAATAAATGCAATTAATGTTTGCATTAATTTTTCATTGTTATTTCATGTGTACTACATTTTATTTATATGTAGTAAATTAATATTAATGAATGAACTTGTGGTAAAGTGTTTACGAAGATAAAAAAAAAAAATTGAAATAAAATATATTTATAACTTTATTATATTAATTATTTTGAAATTGGTTAACACATTTTTTGACTGAAAACATTAGTCTAATTTTTTATATATTTGCCTACAAATGATATATTTATATAAAATAATACATGATTTTTAATTATGTAATTCTTATTATGAAATTTTTAAACTAAACTAACAATTAACCCTAATAATATATAAGTAATTAAATATAAAATCTGAAGTAAATGTATTGAGAAAATATTTATAATATGAAGAAGTAGTTTAAATATTACATAAAATCACAGTTCATTCCAATTAAATAGTTGATGCCATAGGAGTTCACCTGACAAAAATGGTTGATTATAGATTCAAGTCTGGATATAAATTTCTCTGTTACTCTGTTTCGTAAAGGTAAGTGCAGCCTAGTTTATGTGCGTCGTCTCTTGTGGCTACTGAGAGGAACTAATTCAGTTTGAGTTGTAGTTTGGGGCAAAGATTGTCTGGCAGGGGGGCATCATGCTGTTGAGTTACTCAAGTGTGTCCTATTAAAATAATAAACCTGCGTAAAATGATCTGCATTTCTAATTATACCTTTCAGTTTTTGATAGTGTAGTTAGTAACATAAATTATCGATCTCTGTCGAGCTGAAAGACTTTATTAATTAAAATGGATATGTACTAATTAAGCTCTCAGCATGGGGGTGTCGCTCACCAATTGTGGCTGAGAAATGAAAATGGAGGGAGACTCTTGGCTAGAGATGTGACAGTAGGAAAGAGTAATCAGCAGGCGAACAGAAGCACAGAGATTTTTTTTTTTTTTTTTTCACTATTAAAATACATAACTTTCTCCTATCCCAGTTCCTGGAAGAGCAGGAACATTGTGGCTCTGTGGTGTTTTAAAAAATTGAGGTTTGACATTTCACTGTATGGCTCAATGGCATGAATTTGAGGCAGGCGGGACTTCCTGTTTGTCTAAACAATGTGTGACGGGGCCACAACAGATGCTGGTGATCACCTTTAAATCTACACATTTAGGCTAATAGGTTCATTAAGATTAAATGGACAAGATTTACTGTTATTGTTAATTAAAACTAAACCTATTAGAAATAATTTTCGTTAATTGAACTGAAGCAGAAATAAAATATAATATGACTTAAAAATATAAATATTAGATTAAACAACAGTTAGAAATGTTGCATCGGCAACTATCTGAAATAAGTTGAAGTACTGTGAGTACTAAAACTCTATAAGCTAAATATAAATATATAAAAAAAACAAATAAAAAGCACAAAAGCACATAAAATTAAATTAAAACTTAATCTGAAATTTATATTAAATATTAATTTGAAAATGAATATGATATATATATATATATATATATATATATATATATATATATATCATTATTTTATTATTATTTTATTATTATTATATTGGCTCTAAGATTTGATTTTAAAACTATCCAGTTATATATGGTGTTTCTTGGACTATTCCTGCAGTCTTATAGACAGTCTGTGTATGTACACACACACACACACACACACACACACACACACACACACACACACAGTATAAGGGAAGGAAATGAATTGCTATTCCTCTGAGGGAGGAAGAAAAAAAAAACAGTTTATGATTAATGTGAATTTTTTTTTTTTTTTTGTTGCTAAATCTATATCCTCTCCCACAGGTTTAAGGCTTATAAAGCCAAGCTTAAGCCAAAACAACACTGTATAGATTAGATGTTATGATTTTGATTTACTCCTGCATGCTGTAATACAGCTTCCTAATTCCCATACTTGCATAACACATTTTTTATATGGAAGGTCTTTACTGACCACAGACATTTTAGTAGACTAACCACTTTAAAGGGCTACTCAAGTTGAGGTTAGCTCATACTATTCTTGGTCTCTTGCTTGATCTTTCAGCAGTTCAGTACACTATGTTCCAGATGTTTAAAGAAGGTCTTCTGAAACACCATATGTATTGCATGTTGCAGAGCTTTTGCACTGAGGTTTCATTATATTGCCCAAGGGATGGAGTTTCATTGTGATCGCTATAGCTCTCAGCTCCATCATTCAGACTCGGTAGTATTATGCCTGTTGCACAGAGGCACTGCAACTTCCCCTTTGCTCTGTGAAACTAATATTACTTCTTTTTTTTTTTTTTTATGAATTTAGAGACGCAACTGCTCAGAGAACATGATTACAATAACTGTTGACTGTTAGGGCTAAAACTCTCTCCATGAAGCATCTCCAAATCCATCCCCTCCACCGCTACTGCAGTCATCAAAGCAGCACTTTTAAACCAATTATTCAGCTTCAACAATACATTTCAAGACAATTACTGTCAGACCGTTCCTGTTATATGCATAATTCGAGGTTCTCAAATTTTGAGGACTTTGATACTGCAGTTTTCACATTTTGATTTTTATCCACTGGCACTCTGATACTCTGAATATTGTTTTTAAATATGAATGACAGATGTTGATACCATTACCAGTGAAATTTAGTCTGAAGTCGTAATCAGTGTTGGGTAAGTTACTCTAAAACGTAATTAATTGCTAGCTACTAATTACATATTCAGCAGTGTAATTAGACTACTGTACTAATTACCCTCTCTAAAAAGTATTATGTTACTTATACTAATTACTTTCTAAATCCCATCTCAACCCTGATCACTTGACCAATACAAGGATAGGCATGAAACTGCTCATGAAATAGGCATGAATTCTTTCAGATAATAATATGAAATTGCTTAAATTATTCTTGAACTGACCAAAGTATTTAAAGGAATAGTTCACCCAAAAATGTTAATTATTTGATCATTTACCCTCGAGCCATGTATATGACTTTGTGTATATGAGTTGCATTAATTAATATCCTGACTCTTCCCAGCTTTGTAATGGCTTTGAATAGTGTCCGAGTTTTTGAAGCGCATCCATCCATCATAAAAGCGCATCCATCCATCATAAAAGCGCATCCATCCATCATAAAAGCAAATCCATCCATCCTAAAAGCGCATCCATCCATCATAAAAGCGCATCCATCCATCATAAAAGCACATCCATCCATCATAAAAACGCATCCATCCATCATAAAAGCGCATCCATCCATCATAAAAGCACATCCATCCATCATAAAAGCACATCCATCCATCATAAAAGCGCATCCATCCATCATAAAAGCACATCCATCCATCATAAAAGCGCATCCATCCATCATAAAAGCGCATCCATCCATCATAAAAGCGCATCCATCCATCATAAAAGCGCATCCATCCATCATAAAAGCACATCCATCCATCATAAAAGCGCATCCATCCATCATAAAAGCACATCCATCCATCATAAAAGCACATCCATCCATCATAAAAGCACATCCATCCATCATAAAAGCGCATCCATCCATCATAAAAGTAATCCATCCATCATAAAAGTAATCCATACGACTCCAGTGGGTTAATAAATGCCTTCTGAAGCCTTATAAACTATAACCGGCTTCCGGCAACGGCCGTATGAGAGGGTCGAGTTCTGCAAAAGAGTGACCTTTGACCCGACGTATGAATCCACCGACATTTTTCTTGAAAACTTCTCGTTTTAGACTTTTAGTTTTTTCCCCTCTATCCTCTGCGCTTCCACGATCACCAATTCTCACCTAAGTTTACGCTACACCTACGTCCTACATCACACGTCAGGTCAAAGGTCACCTGTAGCTTTCAATTATCTAAGTGAATTAATCCACTTCAAGTTGTCATGTAATTATTCAAGTAAACAATCAGTAAAATGGAACCAAGAAATACATTTTTCTCTTTTTCTTGACAGATTGTAGGTTAATTAATGACATAATATTTATCATTTTTATACTTTTTTTAATGTATTTTAGCATTGACTTGGTGCCAAAGTACTTTTGACGTGATTAAAACAATGCTTAGCAAACAGTACTGCAATACGAGCGAAATATTTTGATCCCAAGCTCTTCTGAAGAGCTGCTATTGCTGATCTTCACATCTTGTGGTCTGAGAAGCATGTGGAGAACGGCTCAGATCCTTTTTTTTCCTCTTTGTGGCTGTGACAACAGGTAAAGTCTCCCCACGACGCCTCCTTCAAGAAACATGTGGGTCGTGTTGTGTTTCCCCAGTCTCCTCTGAAAAGCCTGTGTGCTGGAGTAAACAATAAGGCGGTCACGTGAGGGGCAGCAGCAGCGGGTCTGCAGCATCTGTGGGAGCGACTGCGCTCCTCTTACGGGCGCTGAACTTTGCTCTGTTTGGAAGAGCGGCGATCGGCCCTGCCAAACCCGAGAGGCTGCTCCTCCTCTCTGCGCTCGGGGGCTTGTGCGCGTTTTGAAGTCTCTTGTGTAACTCGAGGAACTGTGAAAGCGAGGGGGTAGAGCTTTGGCACTACCTCACAGCACATAGTGACAAGAAACACTGCACAAATGACTCGGCCAACTCCCCCCCTCCTTTTTCATTCTTTGTCTCAGTCGTTCTTTACACATACACTGTTGCTTGCTGCTTCACAGCTGTCTGCCTATTAGGCATTTGCAAAACAACATATTAAAAATACAACTTGTCGTGAAGTTGTATATCATATACGTGTGTGTGTGTGTGTGTGCATATAGTTGCTTTTTGGTTGTCAGCTAAAAAATATATACTCAAAAAAATATATATAATGTCTGTACATTGCCTTTCTAAAAAAGTTTATTTTTATTTTGAAATAATAAAAGAATAATTAAACAAAAAGAATAAAAACAGTTTGAAACATTTAAAATATATATATAATTATCTAATAGTTTTTTTTTTTTTTTGGTTATCAGCACAATATGGAATTAAATATATAATTATATATATACTGTATAATGCCTTTCTAAAAAGATATTTTAAATACAAATCTAATTCTAATTAATAAAATAATACAAATTGTAATAAAAAAAAAAAATATTAGGCTATATAGTTGTTTTTTTGTTAGCACAATATGCAATCTATAATATTATATACTGTACAGTTGTTTTCTAAAAAGACAAGTTGATTTTATTTCTAATTAATAAAATAATACAATAAATAAGAATTGTGGTAGTGAAGAAACGGCAATATTTCATTTATAATGCTTTTTTTTTATAATCGCAACGTATTTTCATGTCATTGTCATTATTGTTCGTTTTGTAACAAAAGTTCAGCACTATTTTACATTTGAGTGGGAAGTTTTAATTCTTATAATTTTTTTTATTTAATTTTTTTTAAATCTATCATCTGATAATTGGTTAGATATTGGTATTGGCAAAATCTACTATTGGTCGATCTAGCCTGAATGTTAACTCGGTAATCATTCAGAAAACCCAATCTCTAGTTGGCTGAACTATTTCTTTAAAGTGCTGCAGCTACAAAAAAAATGTCATGGAAAAAGAAACGGGATAAACTAGTTGACTCTCTGTCTTGTTGTATTTTCCAGATATTTCGCTGCACTGGCGTGAAAATCCCCCGTAATGTGATTCACCGCTGATAAAATGAGGCTGAAGCCCTCTTGAGACCCCTGTGGCTAACTTAACCCCCCTTTCAGCAGCTTGCTGTCATTCCCGGCGAGGGTAGAGCGCTACGTGACGGTCATAAATACAGCAGTGGCCCTCCCACAGCCACTTAAAAACAACCAGAGCTCTGTCCCGTTTCTCCCTCTTTCCTTCCTTCACTCTCAGGTGCTGAGTGTGGCAGAGACCCCTCTCCATCTCACTATCACTATCTTTCTCTCTTACCTTCTCTTTTCTGTTTGTACCCTGGCTCTCTCGCTCCCTCGCTCTCCCCCTTTGTCTCTGTGGCTGGTGTTTTTCTGCGGTGAAAGAGAGCTGCTCGTCCACCACTGTGCAGGGGATTGAGCTACGCCTTCTCTGGCTTTCACATTTACATAAGGAACAGTAGCCTGGCGCCAGCTCTACCTTAAACAGGGCATCTGCTGCTGTTTACCAAGTGTGCATGCACAGAATCAACATGCCTCGACGGAAACAAAGGAAAATTAGTTTACGTGCTGTTACAGTATAACTTGTTTACTGTTTTGGAGACGCACCTATTTCATAACAATGTGACTGCATATGCATAAATAAATAAATAAATATATATATATATATATGCATGTACAAAGAAAAAAATCCTGTGGAGTTGCTAAGGTCTTCTGAATGTTTTTAGGGATGCACCATATTTTGGACACTTATCAGATGTTGGCTGAGAGTAGATAGTAATTGTGTATACTCATTTGTCTTTATGACGGGGAACGCAGGCTTTTGAGATGAGACTTTTTAATTTGATTGCAACGTTTTTAGAACGACATGTCCTGCACCGGTCAAACATGTCTAGTACATTTACATAGAAAAACAATGGAAAAGTAGCGCAATGTAATGCCAAAATGTGTTCTGTGTGAACCGGCCCAGACGGTCTGCAAAATATGTCGGGAAACGCAACAAACCTTTTCCATCACCTGAAAAGGCACTGTAAATATACTTGTAAAACCAGTATAGTTAATATTTTTCTTTATTTTATCTAACAGCAAGCTTTTTTCGTATTTGAGATGGTTGCTGCCACTATTTTAAACTACAAGGCAACCTAACTTCTGTTGTTTTAAGGCAGAAAAGCATGTTTGCACAGTTAAAGGTTTATGTTGTTCTATTTTTGCTAATAAACTATAATCTATAATTATTGAACCCTCTGGTTTTTCCAGGCTTCAGACATTGTCAGGATACTCTTCAAGCTAACAGAATTATCAAATTATAAATCGAGAAAGAATATCAAGATCATACTTTTTTGCCATATCGCCCAACACTATTTTATTGGATAAAGTACTTTGGTCAAAATTAGTTCTTTCTAAAGGTGCTATAGAAATGCTTGTGATTTTGAAGTATTTGTTTTATTTTTATTTATTTTTATATTTAGTTTTTTTAGGCAGAACAGAATAGAATTTGAATACCAGCCAATTATCGGTTATTGGTTGAAAACGTTGACTATTCTGGTCTCTATATATTGCTTGTTCTTTTTTTTGTTTTTGTAATTGAAATAAAGCTGAAAAAATAAATGCATAAAAATATAAATATTAGATGGAAAAAAAAAAAAGTTGAAAAGTCTAAGTTGAAGTCCTGAAATTACTAAAACTTAAGTAAAATAAAGCTATATCTTTCAATAAAAATGACAAAAGCATGTAACAATTACTAAAAATAACTAAATAACACTACCACAAGGCGATATCATTCATGAGTTACATGAATTATGTGAAAATAATACTTATTGCTAGGGGTTTGTTCAAATCCCTAATCTTACTGTAAATATTGGCAATAGTAACATTGACGTTGCCTTAGCATTCACCACTTTATATACTTTAAAGGAATAGTTCACTTCAAAAGGACAATTCTGTCCTCGTTTACTCACCCTCAAGTTGTTTCAAACCTGTATGAATTTCTTTCTTTTGCTGAAAACAAAGGACGATATTTTGAAGAATGTCGGTAACCAAACATTTAATGGACCCCATTGACTTCCATAGTATTTTTTTCCTACTATGGAAGTCAATGGGGTCCAATCCAATTTTTTTTTTTCAGCACAAGAAAGAAATTCATACAGGTTTGAACTTGAGGGTGAGTAAATTTTCGTTTTGAAGTGAACTATTCCTTTAAGCACACCTTTCTATTGAATTTGTTGTTTGTGTATTGTTGTTCTACAGCTCGTCCTGCTCTCTCTATGCGTAATGTTGATAAACAGATCACACATTAATGGAAGCAGCGTTCCTTTGAGCTTCTTACCACAGTCAACTTCTCACTCTTAACCATTTGCACAAAAATGCACATCTGCCATTTTTATTACACCCTTTAGGCGGCTCCGTCGAGGAATTAAAGTGGTGGAAACCACAACAAATCCCCTAATAAGTGTCCATAACACGCTCGTAAGTGACAGGGTCTTTGTCCTGGCCTGAGGCAGTTAGGACATGATGTTCAGGGGAAGACGTCTACCCCCACCACACATGCGCTTTCTTACCCATCAGCCCTATCTCATGAAGTATGGAGTTTTATGAGGCACTCCAATACCCCTCACACTGTGTAATTGGGAGCGTCTCTGTCGTAGTAATGGCTCCCTGGGGGAGATGGGTGATGAGGGTGATGCCGGCGGGGGGATGGAGGGGGTCACGTGCCGGCGTGAGGGATTGTGGGCATGGGAATCTACGAGAGAAAGGGACACTTTGGCTTTGACATTGAAGCATAGACTTTAAAAGGTACATCATTACCCACAAATCAAAGTTTTGTAGGCAGTCTGCTTCCGCTCTGTTGTTTATCTAATGTGGAGGGAACAAGGAATGTCTCTCACGGGACGAAGCACAGGTGCTTTGTGGACTTGCACTCAATAAGAATCACATTGTCACTAGTGAATTCCAGTGTGACATTTGTACTATTGACCTCGGCTTTGTGCGTATCACTATTGTTACCAAAGACAGCTGCCTTCCTCTAGGGAAGTTCCTACTTAGGAGTTTAGAAGTTGTTCAGAAGATAAGTGATTTTGGTCATAACACTATTAGACATTTTAGGCAATATAGACATGTTTCTTTTTGATATTTCATATCGCGATTTAACTTGCCCTGACAACATTTTCACTGGCCCCACCACAAATGAATGACAAAAAATTGTCCAAAATTATTAAGCAGTTTTAAAAATATTAACTGTCTTTAATATATATATTGGTAATATTAATCAGAAATGTTTCTTGAGCAGAAAATCAGCATATTAGAATGATTTCTGAAGGATCATGTGACACTGAAGACTGGAGTAATGATGCTGAAAATTCGGATTTACCGTCACAGGAATAATTAACATTTGAAAATAGAAAAGTAACTTTAATTTGTAATATTTACTGTATTTTTGATCAAATAAATGGAGCCTTTATAAGCATTTCTTTCAAACACATTAAAAAAAAAAACTTTTGAACTGTAGTATTTTTATATTAGCTGTATAAATACTTCTTTTATTTATTACTTAAGCTTTTTTTTTTACATTTGTTTTCTTCATTTTTTTCTTCACAAAAATAGCTTTAATGTAACTCGTACATTTTATAAACAGTCTTTTGCTGGAAACCGTTGACATGCGATGCAAATCTTTGCTGATTGGTTTGTAGTTTTTAACATGCATCTAACACTATAACAAGTACATTTCTTCAAAACCTTATCAATGTCAAAGTTAGCCAGCTAGAGAAGGTTATCTTAGTGGAAAATCAGCACAATTTGCACTAAAGTGCTGTAACTGTTTAGTGAATTTGGCCCTTACAGTTATTATGTCTCATTATGTCATTATGGCTCGCTCGCTGGGAGAATTAAGGCACGATTTTCTGTAAATCTGCTTTGAAATAATACTGTATGCATTGTGAATGGTGCTATACATAACAAATGAAATGTACTTATTATTATTAAGAATTCCAGTTAGCACTCCACAATGATTCAGAAAGTAACCTTAAAGGGAAAGTTCACCCAAAAATACAATCATTTACTCGCCTTCATGTCAATCCAAACCACTCTGACTTTTCTTTCTTGAAGAACAAAGAGAGATATTTTGAAGAATGTTTCATCTGTTTAAAACAACATTAAACCCCTTTTAATTTCAATGAAGGAACAAACAAAAAAAAAACATGGTGAGTAAATGACCGAATTTAAATTTTTGGTTTAACTAACCCTATAAAGAAAACCAGCTGGTTGATATGACATTGAAGTGTCCCATCTCATAAATTTGATCATTCCGACGTGACTTGAAGACAACATGTGAATCTGGCAGGTAGCCAGCAGGAACACACTGGCATTGATGTGAGTTCAGTATTCAGGGAATAGAACAGGACCAAGTGTGATCAGCAGTCATTGTTGACTTTATAAAGACTCCCTTTTCACGTGGTTGCCTCTTCCTTTCACTATCACCTCGCTCTTTTTCCTGACAAAAGGGTCGGCTAAATGAATGGCTTGCAGCAGCAACAAGCTCTGTATTCCCATCGCTCATTACGTCAGACAGAAACATCAATTCTCCGAGTCCGTCAAAGCAGTTGCTATGCCCGCTGAACGGGCGGCTCTTAAACATCCCAGCGCTGGCTTTTGTGAATGCAGTTCAGGTACTCTATCATGGCGCATCTCTGGGGAAGGTGACGCAAAGTCTACGGTTTGTCTTTTGCCGGTTCCTTTTGTGGGTCATATCTTTGTGTGAACTATACTGTGGGATGTAGACTGAAATGTAGGGCGCCGATGCCACGTCTCATTGATGCACACCATATTTCACATTCATGTCTCCTGAGGTGGGACAATGTTTGAGGTTTGAAGTATATAGGTTAATATTCATCACTGATTCCCAACCTGGCATAACTAAGCCTGGGATGGGGGTGGGGGTATTAACATGCCTTAGACTTTTGCACAGTACTATATATATATATATATATATATATATATATATATATATATATATAAATTTGTTTGCATAATAGCGAATATTTTGGCCATTACAGGCTAGACCATCTTTAAATGCCATATTAATTTTTTTTTTTTTTAATTATCATTGTTGTCATTTATGATATTCATAATGAAACAATAATAATTGTAAATATTTATATATAGTTGCATTTTTGTAAATATTTTTGGACATCATCTTTAAATGATGTATGAAAATTGATTTATGACAAATGGCTTTGTTGTGATTTATGATTGATTTATGACAAATCGTTTTGTTGTTTTCATTATTTGTTTATAATATTCTAATGTTTATAATAAAAACAATAGTCATTCTAAATATTTTAATAACATAGCATAATAGCAGATATGTATCATATTTATAATGAAACAAAAATAATTTTGAATATTTTCATATTTCAAATATAATTCGTGTCATTCTACTTCTGTGCAATATTTGTTTAATGATATTTAGTAAAAAACTAATATAAAAGGTTGTGATTTATGATTGATTTATGACAAATGGTTTTGTTGTTTTCATTATTTGTTTATAATATTCTAATGTTTATAATAAAAACAATAGTCATTCTAAATATTTTAATAACATAGCATAATAGCAGATATGTATCAAAAATAATTTTGAATATTTTCATATTTCAAATATAATTCATGTCATTCTACTTCTGTGCAATATTTGTTTACAAAGGAAATAAAACATTATTGGATTGAATTCCAGGTCTAAAGTGAACAAAACAGGGAATTACATCATTCATAAAAATTATTTAAATGACATTTTATCATCAGTCAAAATTTCATGATTGTGACAGCCATAACTAATGATAATGAAAAATTATATTTAGTAAAAATTAATATAAAAGGTTCAGAACAAAGATGTTCACCTGCAACTGCAGCCTGTGTGGCATTTTTCTTCGACATGCTTGTCATTTCAAGCATACTTGTCATATGGTTTTACCCAATAGCATGAATGACTGGGATTTTTCTTTTTTCTTTAATGTTGTAGGCACTGTGTGATGGAGTCAGATACAGCCTTGTTTTCTCTTTTTCTTCCCGAGGTCGATGTTAACCCTTAATACCGCAGCTCTTACACTGCCCATGTTTAGCAGGAATGTGGAAACCTCCCTCTTTGTGAGTGTGTTTACCCTCCTCACATTGAGGAACGCTCATAAACACTGCGGAGAACTGTAAAAACTCGACCCAGCCGTGCGGGGTGGGGGCAGGGGTGGCTATAAATGCCGTACGAGTGGCCAGTGTAGCCGAAACGCAGCACTGTATTTTGTCTGTTCTCAGATTAGCAAGTAAACAAGGCTGTCCAGTATTAAGGGAAATCATTGTTCGACTCCAGCTTTGCGTCTGGCCGCGGGCCAGGTTTCACAGGCACAATGTTTATCCATACTACAGGGAGCTGGGCCGTGTGTGTGTGTGAGGTAAGAGGAGGCTGGCTTTGGTCCGGTGCCAACCACTGTGATTTCTGGACCGCCTTGAGCATCCCTGTGTTGACCGACAGTACCCCCCTCGGGCCCCTGAGACCGGTGCAGCCCACACATTCAGCGTATCCTGTGCGAGCGCTCAGCCTACGGGCGTGAGGAGAGCACTTCTGGAGCCGGGGTGGAGGGGGCGAGATGAAACGAGCGTGGCATTGAGAACAAAGAACGTGCGCGTGTTTGTGCCCTGTGTCAACCACACGCTCGACCTGTAATGAGACAAAGTAATAGATGATGAATGGATTAATCTTTTCTTTAATCAAATTAAAAAAGTGCGTATGTATTTCAGGTTGCCAAGGTTAATGTCTCTCGCTCCCGAGCGCTTTGCAACTTCCAAAGAGAGAGAAAGGGGGAGATTTCCAGAACAGTTGGGTGGTAGAGCGTGCAGTAGATTCAATCATTATCAAAACTGGAAACTGTCCTGGACTGGTCCTCTGGGTAGAGCAGACTCAAGAGATTTTCTAAAGTTTCTATTATAGACAGGGTTTTTTTTTAGTTAGACTTTTGACTAAAAATACAGTTTGTTTCTTTTTTGCAGCTTATTCTGTCCAAGAGCTGTTAACCTAGGGGCTGTTTACACGACACCGTTTTAAACTATAGACGTTCAACTTTTTATGCTTTTTGGCCGTTTATTTACACGACAACGGCGTTTTGGGTGCCTGAAAACGCGAACTTTTGAAAACGGTCCCCTTGTAAACAACAAAAACGCGAATCTCTGAAGACGATGACATCATGCGCATGCGTATTACGTGCTCAGTCTATAGTGTTTCATCACAATCTAATGGCCTGGTAGCAGAATACAGCGTTTTAATTCGTTTTCGCGGATCCGTGTCATTGGGGATCGTTTTGACAATCGTCTGTACGCGGAAAACTCAAATGTTCTGTTTAGGAGCGGCGTATAGGTAACGTAAATCCAGTGATTATTTCCTTTTTTGTGTACTAATGCATCCAGAGGTCCATGGATGTTTCATCTAAAGCTGAGATTTTGCTTTGTTAGGGTCTGAACCATACCAGCTGATAATTTAGAGATTTGACATTACTTTCCAGGTCATTCCAGGTCAAATCAACCAAATTTCAGAAACTACCCCGGCTCAAATTTTTTATTTGAACTGCCATACGATATATACAGTACAGTCATACCAACCAGAGCTGCACTGTAATGATATTGCACAGGAAATTGATAGATATCAGCCCATATATGCCTCCACCATTTTGATGTTGATTGGATCTGCACACGGCCGTGGAAAAAACGCGGAAGGCTCGGTCCCTGACCGTATCTGATTAGTATCTGACAGTCAGAGGTCACAGTCACAATGCTACATGTTTATAGCAGGTTAAAGTTTTATAATGCCTCAATGTCTCTCATGCATATTTGTCCCATGTCGTATGCAGATTTTTACGTGGATGGCAGTGATAACAGAACATATGAGCTCATGCCAGGAGGCTTGAGGTGTCTGATTTATTACCCGTTATTTAGAAGGGAACGAGCGTCATACACTAGTGACTGTAATAAACGATGGACGGCCCAGCTCGAACTACTTCAAAGGCACCTCTCTGCTCCCTCCTGTTCTAGCTCAAAACCGAACAGGAAGGGGATGGCTGCAGGGGAGGAGCTAAGTGCTCTGGTTTTTCGGGGGAATTCCCCTGATTTCCCCCGTGCTATTTCAGTGTTATCAGTGTCTGCTGACACTGAAGTGCTCTCTGAATTCTGAATGGAGTGCAATTTGTTTTCGATCGTTTTGGTATGTTGAAGTAGCACTGTTATTTTGTCAAAGATTTTTTGTTGCAAGGAACAATGGCTTGAATGAGTCCACAGTGATTAAATGCAGGAAGACTGATATTGGGACTGTAATCCAATCAGTTGTTATTATATCCTCCTAAACCACCGTTATTTTTTTAAATCTTTCCAGTTTTCCGCCACTGTGGGCACAGGCCTCCTCAATGGACTAATTAAATACAAAGGTCCAGATGTCTGAAGGTACGTAGGATAGCCTTTCTCTAGCCACCCGCTCTATCATTTGTCTTACGAGTTTGGACGGCTACAAAAGTTGGCACATCTGTCCATTGAATCGCAACAGATGTCTGCGGACTGCCTCCCCCTCCTGGCTGGCGGCCATCTCATGCATTTACCCCCATGACCAAAAAAACCCCATTGACGTTTGTTTTCCTGCAAATGAGGGAAGCCACTGGAAGAATTATCGCGTATTAATGACTCTTAAATCTGGATAATTCATACCCAAGCTCATTTCTACAACATGGTCATTAATTTATATCTGCCTGATTGTAAATGAGCAGAAAGAGCATGATCATATTGTCCCACTCCCATTGAGAAAACCAAAGACGTCAAAGTAAGCCAGTGAGAGTAAGCCAACATCAGATACAGCGCAGGCTCAGTTCACAGACCAGCGTCTGTTTGTCTGTTCTTTTTCTCTATTTGAGAACAGTAACTCACATAATGTGTTTTTCTAGTGATGATGGGATAGGGATGTGCAAAATTACATCTTTTCATAATGTACTTGTTGGAAGTCCGGTGTAAATAACTGTGTCGTTCACTCTGCTGTGCATAATAGCACCAAATTAGTAGAAAACACAATATATTGACCCGTGCCCTGTTTTCTACCATGCACCGTGCACGTTTGTGATGACGTAAGATGAACACCAGGGTCAGATAGAATCAAGTTGAGTGTGAAAGCAGACCACCGCTGCGGGGGGGAGCCGGGAACGATCGCGCTCGGATTTGGACCGCAGCGATGTGAAAGCTCCCTTAGTCTCCCATCATATCCGTGTTTTACAGCTGAATGTATTGCTCACCTTCTCTTTTAATTACTATTCAAAAATGTGTGGCCGGCTTCACTCCCGTGGCTTGATAAGGACACTAATGACTCATGTGATTTGGGACTTCAGAGATCATTTTTTGTTCAAGTGTGGCAATATATCACATGCTAATTACACAGGATCTAATGCATTTCTTGAAATTTACAATATTCCATTGGATGAGAGATATTAAAGCTCTTAATTAGCAGTCATCCAGGAGCACCAGCGTGGCATTATCTGGAAAGCTCCATCACTCCCAGTGTGCTCTCCCAAGGTGACCAGGAAGTAGCCGTAATGATGTGGTCCTGGGGAAAGCGGCATCGGTGGCAGCCTACCGTGATTTATCCGAAAGCCGTAATGACATCATTCTCGCCGCACGAGAAACATAAATTAGGCCTATCTCTAATGGAGGTCCCAGGCTTCTCTCTCTCTCTCTCTCTCTCTCTCTCTCTCTCTCTCTCTCTCTCTCTCTCTCTCTCTCTCTCTCTCTCTCTCTCTCTCTCTCTCTCTCATATCTGAGATTTCATGCTGTGCCTTTGGCAGGGCAGCTCAGGTTTTCCCAAGAGAGAATGTGCTCCTGTGAGCTGACAGGTGAGAAGATTTATTACTCCTTCCACACGTCAACGCATTCATTGTCCGTCCTTCAATCACAGGCATGAAATACTCATCTGAGATTTTACAGATGTCCTTTGCTATATAAAAACAAGTGACGTATTTCACGCAGCCCTTTTTTGTTGTTTAAAGACCTGTAAACGGCGCAAGATCGGCTGGTCCGTTCCCAAAGCAGAAACGGGCTGCGTTGAGATATCATCATTCGCCATCATGCTATCGTAAAGAGACATGTTACACTGCATCTGTGAGTGATGAGAGTCATCTGTCAGTACAGATGTTCCTGTTCTGTCCATCATAGGAGCGCTGTGCAGTGCAGCTTTGGAGATCCCAGAACAATGAACGCAGCAGCTGGCGTGGAAGCTCGGAGCAACATGTATGTAATAGCATTTTAGGGAGGTTTGTAATACCTAACCATTAAGGCCCTAATATGTTCAAGGCAAAGTCCTTTTTCTTCACTTAAGAGGTAAAAACAAGTTTGAAATACCTGAGCAGAAACAGGACAGCAGTGAGAAAACGGCATTCTGATCAAAGCGATGTCGAAATGAGGTCAAGTCGGAATGATGTGACATAAGTTTGTTCTTCAGTTTCTCTTGGAATATTGTCCCGCTTTTATTGTCCCACCCTCAAGAGTAGGGGTGGGACAAAATATCGATAGGGCGATATATATCGTTGTCCCTTCTCCGTGCGATACGAGAATAATTTTTTTTTTTTTTTTTTTTTTTATTAATAAAATAAGGCTCTCTAAATAGATTTCCCTGCTCCAAGCAACGCTACTTCATGGCTCCTCGAGGTGGCACTCAACACATGAATGAGGGAAACGGGAACATAAGTTAACTGGCCTAAAAAAAAAAGTTTTTAACGGGATGGCGGACAGCAGTGTGAGTAAAATAATAAGATGCCCCAGCCAAAGTCTGGATGCACTTCGGCTTTTATACCATTGATTGTTGTAAATAAACATCTTTGACGCTCTTCACTGAGCACTTACACAGATACACACGGGAGTGTTTGAAAGCAGGCGTCTATCAGTGGATATATTAGGGATTCGCTGATAGACGCCTGCTTTCAAATGCTCCCGTGTGTACCTGTGTAAGCGCTCGGTGAAGAGCCTCGGTGAAGATGTCTATTTACAACATGTTTTGGAAGCGTTGATCATTGTAGCCAATCAGAGAAAATTTTTAAATACCCAAGTCGGTACCTTTGACAACACTATTTCCAGGTTTATTTTAAGGAAGCTGATTTTTTTTATTTCATGGTGAGTTTAAGTAATGTTTCTTGCTCTTACAGGAAATCCGAGGAGGAGGTGGACATGGACAAAGTGACGGCTGCCATGGTGTTGACCAGCCTGTCCACTAGTCCTCTGGTGCGGAGCCCTCCTGTAAAAGTCAGCGGTAAGTAACATTAGATCTCAGTCCTCGTGAAGTCATTTTCACACTGCCTGCTGTGAGCTGCAGAAACGACTTGCTTTTCACTCAGCTATTTCCTGTTTTCAATGTCACATGCACATGAAAAAGTGTCACATGAGATGGAAGTGCATTAGTTCAGCCATCATGAGACTAGCTTTTGCTGTCTTAAAGCTGTCATCTACTAATAACATAAAGAGGCCATATTCTATACTTCTGGAGCATTGCATTTTATTCCCTGAAATCTTATTTAATGTTAGTAAACATGTCTTGCACCAAAACTGTCATAAATTAGTTAAAATTCTATACCCTCTCTCTGATCTTTCACTTATCTACTTAATATACATCTACATATCTCCTTTTGTGCTGACATGACATAACAAATTAAGACTTCTATGTGTAAATGACCTGTTATGATTGGCTAATCTCTTTGCATATGATATGCTGGGGTGGGTACAAAAAAACAACAAATATTTTACTGAGTTATTTTACCTTTCAATACTGTATCAATATTTTCACAAAATGTTTGTTTATTTTTCACATAAATATTATTTGGGGGAAAAAGAGACTTGGCTAAAGAGAAAGAGAAAAAAAGAAGCTAACAATATATTTACACAAAGAAAGAAACAAAGTGCCAGAGAAACAAGTAAAAGATCACAAAAAATATATGACAGATCACAGTTTCACAAATATTATACAGTAAATATAATATAGCAGTTTCCTGCTGATTCCCATTCTGAAACATTTTTCTTTACTGTATGTACTACAGTATTTCAGTTTTCATTAAAATTTTTAATTTTAATTAATTATGTTATGTGCTTTTGTTGTTTTCCTTAGTTTTAGTTCATGTCGATTTTAGTACTTCAAAATATATATATTTTTTCTGTTAAGGCAACATTTCAAATTTTAAAGTTTTTAGTCTATTATTTATTTTTGTATTTAAGTTAACAAAAACTATTTGAATAGTTTTTTAGTTGACAACAGCAACACTGCTCAGAATGATAAGTTAATAAATCATGTGTTAATATGTAAACATGGCTGGTCGTTTGCTATAATTGCTCAATTCTGGAAAAACAATCATGTTTTCTTTGCTTTACCAAGGGCAGAAAGTTATATGTTGACAGTAGACTTTAATTATATGGATTTCTGGTGAAATCACTGTTCATTTAGTTCACCACTAACAATGTGCTATCACTTTAATTCTGCACGTGCAGCAGAGCAAAAATAGACTGTGTAGAAACGATTACTGCGTCTGTACCGCTGCCGCTCCTGGAACGCATTGCTGGACTGCATTCATGTGCAGTGTGAATGCTCTAACCTGTTAAGATGAGCACTGAAATAAATATGTACCACAGCAAACAGATCATGTGGGAAATGGGCATTAAAAGGGCTGCATGATGTAAAACTACATCTTACCTCACATTTAGAAAAACAAGGCAACGTATTGGATCGCACTCATCTCATCGTGGAGGTGGGAAAACAAAGTTCTGTATGACCCGCAAGATTTAAATGCAAAAGAAAAGTGTCCACCCATAAATGGTGAGTTTTATTGAAAGTGCCCCAATTGTGCTATTTTAACAGTTCCTAATTTTGTTTAGGAGGTCTCCTACAATAAATTTACATCCATCCAAAGTAAAAAAAAAAGAAAATACACATCAGCTCATTTCTCAAAGCGTTTGAAAACGGTTTGTTCGAAGATTCTTCCGTCTCTCTAAACCCCTACTTTCCACGAGCCTACTCTGCCCTGATTGGTCAGACAGCCCAGTCTGTTGTGATCGGTCTACTTCTTATAGGGCGTGTTGGAAACAAAATGGCTATTACCATATCTGAATTTCAGCTCCGGAGGCTTCCTTAGCACTTGATACACAGTAATACAAACAGTAACAAAGGCGTCAGTTTTACCTCTGTAAATCCTGTTTAATCATCCGGATGTCCTTCTGCTGTCGCCTACGCTGTTGTCTTCTTGTAGCTCTTCTCCCCTTCTTCACATTAGCCTACATTAATTTCACCTCCGCTTGTGGTTTTAACACCTTCTTTTCATCACCGCGTGCCCTCTCGTTAACCTTTGTGGTTGGTTCAAGGAACTTTATTTTCACACCTCTTACATAATAAACAAAGGAAGCCAAATGTATTTGTTTACACCCTACATATCACTAAGTATTTTAGGTACTCAAATAGCATTCAAGCATTTTTATATATTTAAGCATATATGGCATTACCTTTAAAAGCAAGCAAAATAACATTTCTTGGAAATGGGTAAATAGCAATGTCAATATCCAAAACAGTATGTAACAGGAAGCAATTTCTGACTACTCGTTTCGGCAGTTCAGAATAGGTCTTTCTTTTAGGAGACAATAACTTTATTTGTTGTGCACTTTGATCTTTTAACCTTTGCAGACATTGTACATTTGCCAACAGCCACATTGCAAATTACACACTGCATTAAAGGTAAAATTCGAAAAAGCATAATAGGGACACTTTAAAATGATATTACCTTTTAATGTGAGAGAAGTACCATATGTTTATTCTGTATGTGCCGTGTGTATATATATATATATATATATAATATGAAGAGTTCAGATGCAAAAACCTATAAGTGCCGTCTGAAATTTTCTGAATGATCATTTTGATCAAGCTTGTATATTTAAGTTCAGTAATTTCATTTAAATGACAATTCATAGGTAATTTTCATTGCCATTTAAGTGAAATTACTGAACTTAAATATACGAGCTTGATCAAAATGATCATTCTAGAAGAAAATTTCAGATGGCACTTAGAGGTTTTTGCATCTGAACTCTGTATATATATATATATATATATATATATATATATATATATCACACACACACACATACACATACATACAGTACTGGTCAAAAGTTTGGACACATAACTATTTTTTTATGTTTTTGAAAGAAGTCTCTTATGCTAATTAAGCATGCATTTATTTAATCAAAAATACAGAAAAAACTGCAATATTGTGAAATATTATTACAGTTTAAAATAGTTTTATTTTATTTTAATTGCTTTAAAATATAATTTATTTCTGTGATACATTTTCTTTTTTATCAGCCATTACTCCAGTCTTCAGTGTCACATGATCCTTCAGAAATCATTCTAATATGCTGTTTTGCTACTTAGTTATTATCAATGTTGGAAACAGTAGTACTGCTTAATATTTTTCTGGAAAATGTGATACTTTGTTCTGGATTCATTGATGAATAAAACGTAAAAAAGAATAGCATTTATTCAAAGAGAAATATTTTCTAACAAAATAAATCTTTACTATAACTTTTAATCAATTTAACACATCGTTGCTAATAAAAGTATTAATTTCTTTCAAAAAGTGTGACCCCAAACTTTTGAACGGTAGTGTGTATTGTTACAAAAGATTTATATTTGAATACATGGATTACATGGGTAACTAATAGTTGTATTTGTGGCACACAGCTGCGCACTGCAAAGTGCAAATGCGTCTAGTTTGAAAGCACAATGAGCCTGTGCTGCTTCTGGACTGCATACACACTGCAAATGGACCATGTGTGAAACGCGCGCAAGCCCTTGATGAAGACGTGTTATAACTTTTGAAGGCCTTTAATGGAGTACTATAATTGTAGCTTTTATGTGATATAATAGGACTTAACTTTCTGTTATGACATTGCATTAAAGCACAACTGCACACTGAGAGTTTCATAAACTAACATGACGTTAATGCTTTACACTCCTCATTACACTTAATTGAAAGTTTAGTGTATTATAAAGCAGTATGTATGTCGGGATGATGGTTATTATAATTACTTTATGCACTTAACGTGTCTTTATGTCCTCACTGTATTCTGTTCTTTCCATACAGAGGGTCTAAATGGCTCCTGGAAGGATGGAGGTTTCACTCCATCAAGCTACAGCAGCAGTGGATACTGGAGCTGGAGCGCGCCCAGTGACCAGTCCAACCCGTCCACGCCATCCCCGCCCCTGTCCGCTGACAGCTTCAAACCCTTCCGAATGCCCAGCCTCAACGGGCCGACAGACGACAACATCGATGAGCATGACGGCAACAGCTTGCTGTTCGACGAACCCATCCCCCGCAAACGCAAGGTGAGCCACTGTCATCTCACCTTCACTTATGGAGATTTGATCAGGCGTAACTTAGTTAAACGCTACTATAGGAATAATGGATAAAGGAAGATAATAGATTTACAATGAGCGGCACAAAAATCCGCAGCCACCCTGCCGCCCGTGTCCCTGGCACGGTTTGTGATCCTTGAAGTGAAATTCAAATGCAATTTAGAATGAGACAAAGACCCTTATGTGAGTGCTGAATACTTCATGTTTATGCTAGAGGTCGATTTGCATATTCATCGGCACCAAAAATGGCTTTTGCAAATATTGAACATCTGGGTAACACTTTACTTGAAGGGGTGTGCATAAGACTGACATGCCACCGTCATAATCATGACATGACACATGTCATGAATATGAAGGAGGTTTTATGCATGTTTATGACAAATGTCATTAAGTGTCATTTGCTCAATTATGACATTTTTAATGCAAATATGACATTGTGTGAGATGTCTTTGTTATGGCAACTTGACTTTACTAAGACAACACAACCTGTCATAAATATGTCATAAACATGACAGCAGATTAATTATCAAACTTAAGAAACCACTTAGCTTTATGGGTTAACATTTCATTAAACTGTCATGTGGTTGGTTTTGACATTGGCTGTCATGAAGCCATTATAACATTTTAATGACAAATTAAATGTGTACCACTGTAGTTGAGGTCAAGAAAAACATTCATGACACAGTTATAATGGCCTCATGACAGCCAATGTCAAAACCAACCACCTGACAGTTTAATGAAATGTTAACCCATAAAGCTAAGTTTGATAGTTAATCTGCTATGTCATGTTTATGATATATTTATGACAATTTATGTTGTCTTGGTAATGTCAAGTTGTCATGACAAAGACACTAACAGCTTATGATGTATTGGTTTATGTCAAGTTGTCATAACAAAGACATCTCAAACAATGCCATATTTGCATTAAAAATGTCATAATTGAGCAAATGACACTTAGGCCGTGTGTCCACCAAAGCGTTTTTACTCGCGGCTGGCTTGTTTTTTCAATTGTTTTCAATGGGAGCGCCGCGTTTTTAAAACGCCATGAGCGTAGCGAGGCGCTGAGCGTTTTTTTCACGCCGAAGCGCCGAGCGCTCGGCGTTTTTTACAGGTCGCCGAGAGTTGAAGAATGTTCAACTTTGGGTAAAACGCAGCGCTCATCACTGTCACTTTTTACCCAACCATCCAATCACAGTGGAGGAGGGGCGGGACTAATACCACACCGACCAACCGCGTCCGCCACATGATTCTGCTTGTACAACGTCAACAGATGACAACAACAAGCATAATAACGGAACAAAATCATTTAAAACAAGAGCCAGAGAAAATACATTACATTGTATTGACATTTTAATATAGAATCAACACAGAAACAAAATATGTGTGAAATGAGATACTAGTAAGACTTTCGCGGATATTCCGTATCATAACAAGCAAAGTGTCTCGGTCTCAACCGTCTCAACTGAAAAAACGCTGCGCTGCCAAAACGATCTCAAGCATTTTTAGCAGAGCGCCTAGCGTTTTCAGCTGGCTAATAACGCTTTGGTGGACACGCGGCCTTAATGACAGTTGTCATAAACATGCATAAGACCTCCTTCATATTTATGACATCTGCCATGTCATGATTATGACGGTGTCATGTCAGTCTTATGCACACCCCTTCAAGTAAAGTGTTACCGAATAGGCCTAATCATTTTTCTAGTTTTGGTTGCACAATAAACTGCTCCTGGGATTTCATATATTTTGGAGACTGGAAATGTTTGTACATTTTTTGACATTCAGCATATTTATTTTACAAATTTCAAATCAGGCCAATCAGAAATCAGGTTTGTAAACTCTTAAGTTATGGGTGTCTGCACAATCTAGTATCAGTCAACCACTAGTTAATGCCATTATGCCTTCTTTTTTTTAGGGATGTTAGTTAATGTATGTGATTCAAGTGGAATATAAATGGTTAAGGGAACATTCCAACATGGTATTACAAAAATATTAATAAAAAAAAGCCCTAATCAAAGACCTAGCGCAAAAATCATGATTTCTACATTGTGTTCAGTGCATTTCCCTATGTATTTCAATGCAGATTCAGAAATATGCAACTTGAGCTAAATAAATAATGATTATATTATTTTATATGATTGACAGACCTTGTACTTTGTATTTTATTCCTGCATGTGACATGACTCCTGAATTTTAGAGGAAGGCTTGTAAAAGTGATTTATATCTGGACTCATTCTAGCATTGCAGACAGATTATTTGAGAAGTCGTGGGTACATATTTCTTTACTTTTAATAACACACCGTCCTCTCTGGGATGTGGCTCATTTGGAGGTGCCATTACTAGACATGATGATGCTGTGTAGAGAGGCAATTTACTTGTCTTTTACGAAGATATGTTACCAATGCACTAGGCTGCTCACAGGCACCAATCTACTTTATCTTCCAGTTCATCAGGCTCGTGTCAGGTGCATCCCAGATTCTGTCAGTCTTCCCTCATTTGTGGGAATGAATAGACCTCCTTAATCTTAGTTATTGTCTCTCTAGCTCAGGACTCCAGGACAACAGCAATACCAGTGTTTGTCAGTGCCTTGTTTTCATTATCACTACTATTATCCTTGCATTTCATGCCATGGACATAAATATACTGTATAACATTTTTTGTTACATTTTGTATTATAAGAACTTTTATTTATTCTTTTTATTTCAGCTACTTGCCAAAGAAACATTTGTAATTTTCATTAAGTTAAACTTTATGTAAAAAAAAAAAAAAAGAATAACTAAATCAACATATAAAACCCCCCTAAAAAATTGAATATTATATATAAATAACAAATTTTTCTTAAAAATATATACATGCATGTGTGTATTTATATATGCAAAATAATTATACACAGTACACACACATTATGTGTAAACAAACTTTTATTTTGGATGCGATTAATCACGATTAATCGTTTCACAGCCCTACGAGAGAGGAGCTGTAATAATGTAAAATATGTGAAAAAATTATGCGTTTTTTGAACAATCAAGCTTGAAAAAATATTATAGTACACCCCAAAAAACAAAATCAAGACTTCGTAAAAGGCCATAATAAAAAATAAACTGTGGTAGTACTATTATACTGAGTATACTAAATATTTACCATATTCATGTACAATGGTACTCACAACCTTTACAAAAATTACTGTGATAGTACCATGGTACATTGATGGTATCATGTAATAATATTATGGTACTCTTCATGATGTTTAGATACTTAAAAAAAAAAAGGAATAAATGTTCAAAAAATGCCATGGTACTGTTTGGCACTTTTTGTGTGCTGATAGGTGGTGATTCTCCAAAGTACTTTAGCGAATATTATGTCCATAAAACATGGTAATACCGTAGTACTTTAATAAATGAATGATTACCATATTTATGTATTACCTGTATGGCATTTACACACTCAATGCTACCTAAAATAATACCCTGGAACTACCATGGTACATTACCTTGGTACCATGACCTAAAAACCTTGGTAGTACCACCATGGTACATTTAAAGTAATGATTTCACACCAATTCCTACAAATATATCTAATTAATAATGCTGTTGATGAAGAAGTTAAATTCCTTTTAGATTCATTTCTAGGAATTGCTGTTCTAGGAATCACGTTCAGCCTCAAAACACATCAATCTGTCATTTCTCAGTGTCTTTCCTGGCAGCAGCTTCAAAAGAGTCTTTCCTAAAAGAAGAAAAATGGCCAAGCTTCCTGCTTTGACCTTCAGCTGCCTTCTAGAGAGTTGACTTCAACACGAGTCATGAGGACACCAGCCGGTCTTCAACTGTTGTTAATTAGTAGCTGGTTTATAGCACTGGGAATTGCGCCGCTGTTGTCATCCAGGGACATGGTGAACCGATTATGTGGGAATGAGCTGCTTTGTTTGCCAGACCAACACAATGGCCATCTTGAGAAAATTAAATTAGCGTCATAACAATGGTAAACAAACTACCGCACGCCACCTGACATAAAACCTCATGTCGAGAGATCGAAGTATTAAGACTTTCATCTTCACTTGCCGCTCACTTGTACTTTCAACTCGAGTGCAGTTTTGACACGGGAGCCGCCGCTCTCAAATGACAATTGTGTAATTAGTGCAGACACATTGTGTGAAAAATGACATGAGCTTTGAAAGACCTGCGCTATAGTGTCACTCTCAATGCCGACCAATTACCAGCCTCGGAATAGAGCAAGAGAGACATCTAAGGTGGGCGTCCTGCTGAGGCCCTGGGTCCCCCCCGCCCCGTGTCAGTCTTTTGGGAGCATCTGAATACTGGATACAAGAGGTCTGCCAATTGATGTTGATTAGTGTACTCACTGTGCACCTGTGTCCTTGACAGAACTCCATGAAGGTGATGTTCAAGTGTCTGTGGAAGAACTGCGGGAAGGTCTTGAGCACAGCCGCCGGGATCCAGAGGCACATTCGAACCGTCCACCTGGGGTAAGCCATCTGTGGTATCACAAAAAATTGTGTCGTATTCAATAACCACCCACAATACATTTTAAACAGGTGTTAAATGCGCTGAAATAGCACTGCGTCATATTTAAATGAAGTCATTGTCATTTTTTTCTGCGCAAACACGCCTCATTTTATGACAGTTAGGCTTGTTATAGATTGTGCCTTTAACGGTAATACAAATTGTTAATGAGAGGGGTGTTTGGTTCATTACCGTATTAAAGTTTAGGGTCAGTGAGTTTTGATCAAAAGTGACAATGAAGACATTTACAATGATTTCAAATACATTTTTCAAATAAGTGCTATTCATCAAAGAATCCTGAACATAAGTTTCCACAAAAAATATTAATCAGCACAACTGTTTTGAACATTGATAATATGAAATGTTTCTTGAACACCGAATCAGCATATTAGAATGGTTTCTGAAGAATCATGTGACTGAAGACTGGAGTAATGGCTGCTGAAAATTCATCTTTGCCATTACATGAAATAGTCCGAAATTTTCATTTGCGTTTTTTCATTTTCGTCATCCTAAGAATTCGTCACGTACAGAAACCTTGGACACTAAGTCCGATGCGTATTAATTAATTCGCAAACAATACAAAATGAAGTCTTCAAGCAGTGAGGATGATTTTGTTGTCCTCTCTTTTCTTAAAAAGAGAAAAAATTAAGAGGAAATATTGGGTCCATCCAATCCTGAGATTACGTATGAAAGGAAAGGGAGTTCCACCTCCTTATCAAGGAGCTGCGGGATTATCCCGAGCAATTTAAAATTTACTTCAGGATGTCACTGGCCCAGTTTGATGCATTGTTAGCGATACTGAAGCCACATGTTAAAAACAAGACCACCAATTTACTTGAACCAATTGATCAGTTCTAGATTTTGGCCTTCGCTTTTACGGTGGCTCTGAAATGTCAAAACACTTCTCAAAATGCTTGCTACAAATGCGGAAAACGCAGAAAATCTAAGTAACCTTGAGTCCGAAATTCTCGTATGTGTTTTTTCGTATTCGTCATTCAGTGGCTCTCAATTGTCAAAACACCTCTCAAAATGCTTGCTACGGATGCAAAAAATATTTTTTTTATGACGGACGAAAGTTTCGGAGGTAGTGTGTAAACGTGATTGACATAACGTGAGGTCGTATTTATTTTTTAACGTGCGAAATTTTCGGACGAGAATTTCGGACTCAGTGTGCAGAGACCTTTACTGACCCCAGACTTTATAATGGTAGTGTACATGTGTAAAATAAGTCCATTGTGGGAAAATCATTTAATTATGGCAGATTTTTAGCACATTCAGTGCATTTTCCTGTGTATTCACCCTGATCATTTTATAATCGAGGTTACACTTAACAAGGAAGGAAACTAACCCAGTACATCAACACAAGCATACAAAAAAAAAAAGTTTTACATTTATTACCAAAAAAACGTTTCATGTCATTTTCAAAACGTTTAATGTACATAATGTACATTTTTATGCTGTTATAAAATCTCTTGGCTGAAATTTATCACAGTGATCTCTGGATAGCATATAGTGGGAGATAAGAGACAACAGACTGCTCCTGGTTCAATGTCAAAATGTCAAAACATGAGACTAATTCCAGCAGGATTATCACCACGCTTACACTATTACTGCGGGGCACAAAGTAATGACAGCCAAGGCCAGATGATTGTGAAGCAAGGTTTATGTTTCTCTCTGCTGAAGTCTGATTAAACCACAGACCGGGAGGATTTCTGAGAAAATCTCATTTTCAGAGCTATGGTTCAATGGAAGGACATGAGAAACTGACGGTTTTATGCATCAAGTAACTGTTGAAACGGTTGAAAGTATTGTACGATATACCATAGCAAACTATACTATACTACATCATACCATACTGTAGAACGCTACACTATAATATACTATATCATACTGTAACACAGAATGCTACACTATACCTTTACCATACCATACTTTTTAAATAAATACTTTTAAAGATGTAATAAATTGATCTAAAGTGACAGTAAAGACATTTTGTTACAGTGCATTTACAATAGTTGGACAATACAGTTACAGTCAATTTCTATTTCAAATAAATGCTGTATTTTAACTTTCATCAAAAAATCCTGACAAAAAATTATGTATCACAAGTTTCCACAACATTAATCAGCACAACAGTTTTCAACGTTGATGATACTAAGAAATGTTTTTTGAGCACCAAATCAGCATATTAGAATTATTTCTGAAGGACCATGAGGCATTTTACTATGGAATTCATATTACACATTGCATTACACCGTAATCTACAACACTACACCATAAAATACCAAAGCATATTATACAATGCAATATAATGTAATTGATCATAGTTTATCTGTATGGACGGTTCGGCATGCATGTAATTCGTGGATTAGTTGTTAAGTTGATCCATCTTAGAGTGAAGGTTTATCATTTGCATGTGTTTCTAAGTCTTGCCATTTTAAACATTTTTAATCGATTTTACCATTCAAGTACAAGAAGAGGTGAAAGAGAACTTCATTCGGTACTTGCGCACTGTTTTCTGTGCATACTCGCGTTTCAGACAGCGTGCAAACACAGAATGTAGTCCTCTTTCGCGTCTCCTTGTGCTTGAACGGACACACACACACACAAAACGATCTCAAAATACCGTCTCGGCATGTATTATTGTGTAAACAGTCGGTTATGTCTTTAGTGAACGTAAACAGTTGAGAAAGAAATCAGATGTATATCATTATATTGGATCCGTGCATTAGGTCTTAAAGTGACCGCTGCCTATAAATACCCTCAGATGTCTGTGTCATTAATGTTAATCAAACAACAAAACGCAATTTTAAATCTTTTAATGTATATTTAATTTGTACAGTGAACACTATGGAGTTACTTTACACTTAATTATTACATTTCTGTACCTGAATACTACTGTTAGACCTTACTTTGGTAACATTTTATTTTAAGGTGACGTAGTTACACGTAACTACATGTACTTACTATGGTAATAACAGTAAATTATGCATAATTTCAAGTAACTAACCCTAACCCTAACCCTGACCGTAACTCTATAGTAAGTAGTGCTGCACGATTAATCATATCGCAATCGCAATCGCGATGTCAAGCCTACGCGATTATATGACGCAAAATGCTGCGATTTTATATTAAATAAACAAATTAGCGCTGTTAACGCAATTAACGCAGCATCTGTTAATTTTTGGCATCCTTTGGCTAGTGTTACATGATCCTGCTCTTATTCATGCAAATGCTTTTAAACCATTCATGCGCGATAAGACAAAAAAGAACGCGCGGCCTGTGAATGTCCTGACTGTGACACACAGAAAGACTCGCGCTAATATCGTGCATGCGCACAAAACAGCATGCCAGAATACAGTTCTCTTTCGAGTTTGAACGAACAATAACACACACAATTATGCCAAAATGTCTTTTTGTCGAGTATCTTCATAACATATGAGTAGTCTTATGATGAACGTGAAGAGTTGTGACTCGTGAGAGAATGAGGCGCGTGTGAGATCCGCGTCTCTGACAGCAGCAGCTGGTCTTAAAGGGACAGTACACAGTAGCCACTAATTATATCTGTCGCTAAAGTTAATCAAAGAACAAAGGGAACAGAGAAAAACACTCACTGCTCTTGACTAAAGAACTTTTTTCTTTAGGCAGATTATCACTAATCTGTGTGTGCATTTATTTTCCTTGAGAACCAAGCAAGTTGACTCATGAAACCATTTGTTTATTATATCGTATATCGCAATTGCAATATTGACCTCAATTATCGCAATATGACATTTTCCCCAAATCGTGCAGCCCTAATAGTAAGTATATGTAGTTAATTAATATTACTCGGTACAATCTAACTACATCGCCTTAAAATAAAGTGTAACCCTTCCTTTTATTTGTAACTTTGCTCTTGTATTTGTGTATTTGTTCTTATTTTATTGGTATCAAAGAAGTACTTAAGTTACGTAAAGTATAAAGTAGTACAAATGTTTACTACTATAGTTTCACAATGACAGATTTGGCTTAACTACTAAATGCTCAGATTCAGAGTAAAAATGTTTATATCAAATGTAAAAATGAATTCATATTAAATCAGGCAATTAAAAAACTTTGCAGCCATTTTTTCAGCTTCAGTGTGGAAGTACTGTGATTTGCCTTTATAGGGCTTTACAGTATGACAGAAAAGTATAGTGCTGTATAGTATAGTACCTTTAAAGCAGTTATATTAGTGGTGTACATTAGAAATGTTAAATGAAAGCAAGTCATAGTGTTGATATAACAATGTTTCAATGATCTGTCTCTCTTCAGGAGGAATTGTGACTCAGAGTGTAGTGACGGTGAGGAGGATTTCTACTACACTGAGATTAAGCTGAACACAGACTCTGTGGCGGACGGTTTGAGCAGTCTGTCTCCTGTGTCCCCGTCTGTTCTGTCTCCCCCGCCGGGTTTGGACCAGAGACAGCCGGATGGCACTAACGGGGCGAAGAATGAGAACAGCACCACCACCCCTCTCAGTCGCTCCGCTCCAAGCGCACTCTACCTAGTGCACACAGACCACGCCTACCAGGTACAGCCCATCCAATCACAAGGAGTTTACATACATTTACATAACATTACATCACTTGAGAGATCCAGTCTGATGCTCTCAGTACACAACCTCTTGACAGAAGTAATATGAATATGACCTAGTAGTTCTATGCAATTACAGAAAGAAAGAAAAACATTTAATATCAGATGACAGCCTCAATATGATTGAAGTATCAACAGGCCAAGCTGTGCATAAAGACACCACTCAATTTCAATATGGAGGATGGTAAGGTCACAACACGAGGAGATTAAGATGAGAAGCCACGTTTTTCTTGATCACATACACAGCTGTTCAAAAGTTTAGGGTCGGTAGGATTTTTTAATGTTTTTGAAAGAAGTCTCTTATGCTCACCAAGGCTTCATTTATTTGATAAAAAAATAGTTATAACAGAAATATTGTGAAATATATATAGTGACAATGTTCAAAGTGTCAAAAATATATGTGGCATATATTCTAAATACATTGAAATATATTTGCATTGTTAATCACTTATATTTATCATTTTGAAATATATTCTGAAATATAACAAAAATATATGATGTTAAGTGTGAAATATATTTACATTTATAACATGTAATGTAAAATATATGACAAAATATATGGTCATAAAATGTTTAGCTTGCTAAAGAAGGGTCGAAAATGTATTTTGATCATAGTAATTCCTCTACCTTTTCCCCTATACACAACAGTAGGCTACCATATTTCACTACTGTATTATGACACACAGCTATAATAAATACTGTACTTGCATTTAAATGACTGCAATGTAAAATGACAGATAGTTGCTTTCCTAGGACTATTAGGCCATATTAGGTGGCACGTACCTAACACTAAGTGCAATTATTAGATTTATTGTTGTGTTTTATTGACATCTTTCCTGAAGTCATTTAAATATTGAAAATATGCACAATATTTATGATGCAAGTATAACAGTGACACTCCAACAGTGAAGTGCACTTAAACAATAGATAGAACTCAGTGTCTAACACTGCATACACACACTATTAAATAACTGTATTCAATTCTGTAAAAATAGGGGGGGAAAAAACTCTGCATTCTGTGTGTTATTTCCTACATAAAATTTTCATTTTAGGCCAATAAAGTCAGTGAAGGGGCAGCTGTGGCCTACTGGTTAGGGCTTCGGGCTTGTAACCGAAGGGTTGCTGGTTTGATCCCTGACCAGTAGGAAAAATGTGGGCGGGGGAAGTGGTAGAGCACTGCTCTCCCATGCCCACATCCACAGCTGAAGTGGTCTATCTAAAAAATAAATTGAAAATGTGTTGTTGTTTGTGAAAATGTTAACTTTTTAAATTTCAAAATATATTTCAAATGAAAAATTTGCAAAATTTAAAACATATATGAACATATATGTTGTTAGTAAATAAATTGACATAATAAATATATATATATTCACATATTTAGCTCAAATATATTTTCAAAAAAATAAAAAATGTATTTAACTAAAATATATTTATTGGGCCAATTTCAAATATTTGCATATATTCCAAAATATATTCAGAAAATATATATATTTCAAATATATTTCTTTTGTGTATGGGCATCCCTAATACCTTGTCATGTTTCACACAAAATAAAACTCTAGAGCAGATGTTAACGACTAGTATGGCAGTGCCACTTAAAACGGTTGCGTTCATACAGAGTTTTAGTTTTTTAGGAGCTTGACAACACCATTCTAGAACCGAACTGACACCAGCACATTTTCAGGACTCACAACTGCATTCTTGCCAATGCCAATCCAGGACGGGATTTGAGAACCACTACTAAACACTGAAACTGAAAACCAAGGCACAAGACAAAATAATGAAAACCGTTACATAATGATAACCCTGTTAAACAATGAATGTAATCATACATCTGCTGAACTGTTACATAGCTTTAAATGACCAATAATAGGGTGACCAATAAAGGAAAGCCCACTGCTTGAATGCTAGATGTTATCACATTATATACATGCAGCCGAGTCATAATCCCGGGCCCGTAGAGACTCTATATCAGTGTGACTGTCACCCCACAGGCCACAGCCCCTGTTACCATCCCCTCCACCAGCTCCACTGGCTTCACCCCCTCCAGCAGCAGTTTCAGTATCTCCTGGCAGTCCCCACCTGTCACTTTCACTGGCACCTCTGTGAGTAAACACACATACACACACGCACACTCCTGTGCCCATCATACACATGCACACACTGAACTCCAGTGTGCCTTGCGTTAGACTGTCCCCTTATACACATCGATTGTCTCTCATAACCACCCACTGATCTACCACGGTTTGGCCCTTCATTTGATTGCACATTTGAGTTACCTGACATCACTGTCAGACACATCTCTGAGATGTGAGTCAAATACCAAAACTCTCACAAATCAAGCTAAACAGACACCGTTTTATGCTGAGTGTTTCTGTAAATTACACTTTGAGGTTTTTACGACAGGAAATGGATGAATGATGTGTTTGGCCGTGTGTGAAGGATTTGAACTCTCTCTCTCTCTCTCTTTCTCCAGGCTTCTCCCACTCACAGCCGGACGCAGGGCTTTGGGGAGCAGCGCTCTCAGACCATCGCAGTGCTCTCGTCTCCCCCGAGAGCTGCAGGCTCACTCAGGTACAGTCTTAAATACACTTTAAACACTGTATTTAAATACACAGAGCCTTACACCTGAAGAAATGAATATTGTACTTTAAAACGGCTGTGTGAAATAGTTAGACCTGATGAATGCTGGAAGTGTGACGGCCATAAGGGACATTCTTGCACGTTTTACGAGCGTCCAAATCTATCAGCACATCATAAAATCTGTAAGTAGTGTAGAAAACTACAGTTAACAATATGTTCCGCTCTCTATGATGCCAGAAGCAAATCACAAAATGAATATCCATTTTTCATACTCTACATTATCATCTTGTGATGTCTAAATTCACTTGTTAAAAATGAGTGATTTCAGGTTTTTTCTTTTTTTTTTTTTTTAAATTATCGTCCAGAATTTTGTTTCCTTAATTTTATTGTTTTTACATTGCTTGTATATATATATATATATATATATATATATATATAAAATAAACATCATAATTTGAACAAATATGATTAAAATGATGAACACTCACTTGAGATAAAAACTCCAGTCATATCAGTGACATTGAAAATCTGTTTTCTTCAGTATATTATATTATATTATTATATATACTATTTGACAGTAGGGGAGATATTCAAAGAAACATTCCCTTAAAACTCAACTTTGATCACCAAAATGACGTATTTAAACGTTTTTTTTTTTTTTTTTCATGCCTTAAAATAGCTTGAATGTAACTCTACACCCTTGAATTTAAAGTTGAAGTTTATATTGGAAGTTTAATAATCACATTAGGATGCATCACTGTTTTCCACGCACAAATTGACCTCTTAAAATGATAATGAAGATGTTTGTTATACCATTTAATATATTTAAGACATTTTATTCGCACTCATGCAGTTCACACACATCTAGTTTAGTTAATAATCAAAACCTTCAGATGAACTTGGCTTGAGCTCCAAATTTGAATCAAGCAAGTACTGAATTTTTGTGAAACTGTTTTTGTGTTTTGTTTTTATGTGCTGTGCTGTGCAGTAGGAAGTCACGAGGCGAGGGGAAGAAGTGTCGTAAGGTGTACGGCATGGAAAACAGAGACATGTGGTGCACGGCCTGCCGCTGGAAGAAAGCCTGCCAGAGATTTGTTGACTGAAACAGCTGATGGCTGAGACACGAAAACAGGGTGGGCTTCCTTTTGCATGCATAGCATAATGAAAAACGTTCCTTCTCTTTGTTACTGACCACAGACCCACCCTGCCTCACCTTATAAACCCATGTGGACTTCAGGGGTCAAACCCTTATGCATTTCCTCCAAAAACAACGGACGCGCACTCAATCTTTGAAGACTCACAACTCTCCCTTCAAGGCGAGTTGCTTTATACAGCGTTTGTGTTCGATAGACTCCTGAAAAACATTCTTGTCCGTTCCTAAAGGACCAGTTAAGGCAAGACCGGACTCTGTCCAAGCTCTTTTTAAAAGAGAAGAAAGCTCTCTTTCAGACAGTGGGAGAGTGCTATAAAACAGAACCGGAGAAAGTGTTTCTTTTTCCACGGGCACTTTTTCCGCATTTCTCCTGCCTATTTTACTAAAGGTTAAGGGTTGGACAGCCAGAAAACCCTGTCTTCTCAAGAATGTACCATCACTGGGGGTTAGTTTTGGGATGTTGACTGGATAACTCCATTGAATTCATCAATGCAAAAAAAAAAAAAAGAAGAAAAAAAGTATGGGAAGAGGACTTTTAGCTCCCCCTTTCAGCCGTGCTGTCACAAGCAATTGCACCTACAAAGGACGGATTTTATATCTCTGGTTTTATATTTGCGTTTACCAATAGGACATTTCTTTCAGGGATGCGATCAGTAAAAGCAAAACCAACGGTTAGGTTTAACAGCAGAGAACTCAGTGCTTTTTGTCACAGGAATATCTTCTTGCTACCAAAAAGGGTTTTTACGTGCCATTTTCTTTCCTTGTTTTCCCTCTTGTGTAACTTCAACTGAATGAAGTACAAAGACTGCAATCATTAAAATCCGACAGCACAGACTTGCATCAAAGTTAGCAGTGGCAAGAACCAGCCATTCAGGCAACGCAACCTCTCCTTCCCATCAGCAGGAATGAACTGCATTCATATTAGAGCCATAAATGAGCCCGCGGTGGTTTTACACCACTGTCTGATGCCTAGAGAGGTTTGACCAACATGCCTGACTGAGTAAAGAGTATGAAAACTCTGCAAAGTGGTTCATTTTACCTCTGAAAGGTGTAGAGCTCTTTTCCTCTCACCTTTTTCCTGACCTCACAGGTTCAAGTAGGAAGTAATAAAAATAGCAAATGCCACATCTACTCCTGCACAGGAGCTCATGCTGGAAGCACTCAGATGTGATGGTGTTATTCCTCCGTAATTGGTACAGCATCGCGTAACATGGTTGCAGGAGGACGGACGTCTTTTCACGATGGGCTTCTTTGCAAAAGATGACCAGGATAGAATAAAAAAAAGTTGTCTGTTGAGTTCCACATGATGTCGACACTTAGTTTGGCTTTCAAGGAATACGGCAATCGTAATCTGGCACTGTTTCGGTGGCTCTGATACAGTCTAACATGATATAATCTACATAACATCAACACAAGCTAGTTAACTCATCATATGCATGCAAACAGTGTTTATTGTGTTCAGCACAATTGTCTGTTTTGTTCATCACATGGTTCCCCTCTTACTTGCTGTCGATATTTGTATATAGATAAGGTATACAGTATTCAGTTCTCCAAAACGAAATGTTTTACGCCCAGAGTAATGCTTGGTTTTATTGGTAGAACATGCATTAAGGCTTTGCTCACACTGCACATAAATCCGATTTGGTTTCAAATCCACTTTCAAGTTAGCTCCATTTGTTAATTGGTTAATTTAGGAGTGATCAGGATGACGACAAGAGACTCACAGTCAGACATCTTAAAGTATGGTTAGACTACTTGGAAAAGCTAGTGTTTGTTTACACTGAGATGCATTCAATCTGATTTCACACCTGATCTACAAAACTAAAAAAAATTCAATGGTTCAGATTTTTGCTGCTTATCTGAATAAAGCCATAGACTAGGCTAATAAAAGAACATTTTGAATGTGAATCTATAATTAAAATCAATATGCATTTAAATATTTAAATAGCGTCTCCGAAACAAAAACACTTTAAAACTGCCATTGGTTTCATGGGCTTTGAGTCTTGTTTATAGAGTTCATGTTTATCAAACTTGATATACATGATGGTTTCTGATCTATAATTTTCCTTTTTTTTTCTTTTTATTTTCACGTTCTGTTGACACGATTCAACAGATCTCGCATCAAAAAGGTTCTTGCGTCTTTCCGTATGACCGGAGGCAACCTGTTTGTGAAACCACACACCAGCACCCAAAGGCTCTAGCACTCCAATTCGACTCCAATACCCTTCAAAACGCTTTGTGATCTTATGCCAGAGATGGAGACGAGTTTCAATAATTAATAGCTGCATATTTTGGCCCCTCAGCTGGTGTGAGGAACATCTCAGAGGCTTCTGCTTGTCCCTCCATTCCCTTCCTGGTGCTATAATAGATCAAAGGGTCTGCGAGATCTCATGGGGCGTTTTACGTAAGAGGGCAAGTTGATTTCTTCAACTGTTTACACTCAGTATATACTTGGGGAAACTCTTTTCATCATGTTTCCTACAAATGAGATTGAAGTCACTTTTAAGAGCAAGTTTTGGTGATATATTTCTAAATGCTCTTGCCTCGGATAAGCTGTTGTGTGAAGTTATTGTACGTAACATCACGGTGCGTTTGATTTCTAATGATGTTTCACCATGGTGCTTCGGCTTCGGTTTTATTAGCTAGCCACGGCGCATTACTCGTGTTCATCAGGGGTGCTAGTTTTCTTCTGCACTGGCCTTTGTTTTGGTGTACAGCATGAAATTTAACAAACACACGGTGCATATCAAGCTGCAACGAGTAGGTCGTGTTTTCACTATTTTCTTTGTTTATGGCCAACTTTGTTCACAAGTTAAACAGTATATAATGAACCTACATTAATACATGTATAAGCTACCTGGTAACCAGTATTTAGGACACTGCTCATGAATTCCTGTCTCATAGTAATCCAGTACCAAGCTTTTATTGTTCAGATCCAGCGGGACACCGAGGTGTTCGCTGTCTTTAACCTATAAGTAGTCTTTTCTGGTTCTGTGTTAACACACCGTATAGGAAATAACCAAGGTAACTAATAATACTGTTATATTACTCAAAATGTGTAAATGTTCTGATCCATATGTTAAGCTACTTTAACACACCAGGGAACAGAATAAGATGCTTCCTGAACTTTCAGAAGTTTAACATGCTAGCTAGCCATTTCTCGCCGTCTCTTTTCCCACACATCAAAAATGGGATGTTAATCGGATACCCATATGGATTTTGTTGGTATTAGTGTTGGATTTGTGCAGATGTTTAGGGTGGGTGTATCCTATGTCAGACTGACCCAATCTGGCAGTCTTTGCGTAGACTGAATTGTTTGTGTAACTCCAAACCGCCACTCCGCTATACAGCCAGATGGCAGATGGGCCACTCAGTAGTCTACTTACATAACTTGCATGTTTGTGTCGAACCGCAAACAGCAAGAAAGAGCGCAGGCTGTAGATAGTGCCGAGAAGGGGAAAAAAAGGTAGTCGAAAGGAACATTCCAGACTGCACATTTTAATTTTATTATGAAACGGTCATCAGGATAGAACTTGCTCTCTCTTTGAGGGCTTATAATCTTAGCTGTCATTGGACGTCATTGGCATTCTGCAATGCATAGTACCGGTCAAATAGATGCTGGGGTCCCCGTCGTGCATGATCAGGTCATGTCTATCCTAGTTCAGGGGGCCTGAGAGGTTTTGCTTTTATTTTCTGTGGAGGGGGACAGTCCCTCTGACTGCTTTCAGGAATGTATTTGTATGAGGATTTATAGGAGTCTGACTGTGCCTTGGTGAGGTCTGATATTGTGCGTGGAGATGCACAGAAAAGCAAAGGAATGTTTCTGGTGTCGGCTTGTCTGAGTTCATAATTTTGTCTGGATTTAAACTTGTGGGAGTTGAGGCCCCCTTTTTTTTTTACTGATTTAAGGACTAGATCTTGCTTTTTTCCCCCTGCTCAAAGTGTTTTTTGATGCATTTGAAGCTTGGGGTGGGGGTGTCTTTTCCTGGTTGTGCTTTGTAAAACGATTTTTGCTACAATATTGTAGTTGTTCTTGTCTTGTTGTTTTCATCTCCGGTTTTGGAAACGCAGCGGGAAACATTTAATCAACATTTCAAGCAGGGGTTTGTTGAATACGGCTGCGTTTTAAAAACCGGGGGGGACGTTTTTCTTACAAGATGCTTAAACAGTGAGATCATCCATTATTGTCAGAGACAAACTTCAGTCCATGCCCAGAAGATCTTAGGGTTATGAATCACAAGTTTGGTCGGGTCTTTCAAAGTAGGGCTGCGTGATTTGTGGGTTTTTTTTTTTTTTTTTTTTTTAATATTACATGACTTCATTTTTTTTTTTAAATCAAGTATTTAAGAAAAATAATATGATGCAGCCCAGACAGCAACGTAGTGTCGGCCCAGATTATGCCCACATCTGGGCCGTGTGGAATCCATGTGTACCAGATGTGGGCCGGATCTGGGCCGACACTGTTTCTGTCTGGGAATACTATATTACACCATTTTATTTCTTAATTTTAAAGTGTTAAACCATAACATTTTTAGACAACAGCCATTTTTGAGAAAACGATTGGCGCATGTTGCGGAGCTGCTTGCATGTAAACAAACACAGTGCCGCGCTTCCCTATGAAACACGCAGCACATGTATTTTGAAAGAAAAAACAATAACCCATCCAAAAAGGACTGCATGGGAAAGTAGGCTTAAGCGCTCTGAATGGATTATCTCACTGCTGACCATTGTCAATCAAGAACCATGTTAACCTCAAGAACTCAAAGACTGTCGCACTGGATTTTTACACTTTTTCAAGTATTTACTTATCTAACTGTATTTTGTAATACTGCATGTGCATGCCGAAGAAAACAAACACAAAAAAATATATGATCTGAATTTATGAATATGTTGTTTGTGATGTTTTATCTGTAAAAACAGGCACAGGGCAGGCAGGCTGCTGTTACTATAGGAATTACTTGCAAAAACCACTTCCTCTGACTTCATCATGCGATTTCACCACTTTTTAAGTCACACAATTTCATGGTATGTTGACCACAAAGGGCTTCTCCCATGCGTATTCCTTAAAGGGACAGTTAAACACCCCAACCCCCAAAAAAAATTAATAAAACTTAACCCTCATGTCTTTCCAAACCCATATGATTTTCTTTTTTCTGTGAAACACAAAGGAGATGTTTTGAATATTTTCAGTCTCATAACCAAATGCAACAGGTCATGTTTGAACATGCAGATGTGCAATTAAGATTTTTATTTTAAATTTTTTTTATTCCCCAAACAAATTCACATGACTTCAGAACACTTATACAGCTCAAAAGTCCTTGGCTACTTTTATGTTTTTTTTTTTTTTTTTGTATGGGAAAAAAAGCCACGTGAACATTCTTCAAAACAACTTCTTTTGTGTTCCACATGAGAAAATGTGTCATAACGATTTGGAACAACTTAAAAAAGTGAGTATATGACTATTTATATTGATTTATTGATTTATTTTTTGGTGACCTATCCCTTTAAGAGAGAATGCTCGAAACTGATTGGCTGAAGCGCTGATAGAAACTGCCACATTCTTTAGTCTTTCCACTGCGAAAGCCAAATATGTGTGGCTTCTTCTTAGACCTGTTCTATACTTAGCGCCATGTGCTCACATCTAGTGAATGGACTGCCATTAAAATCAACAGATGCTGACAATAAAATAACCAGCTTCTGACCGCCGTAGTAGAGGCTATAAAAACAAACGCCTGACGGATACTACATAAGCACTTCGAAATGATCCAAATCAGAGGACCAGTTCATCTCAAGGACCAATGTAGTCAGCCCAAACTGTGCTTTTTTTATTTCTTTTTTTATTCACACATTCTGTCCCTTTGTCTGTTCTTTTGACATTCCTGATTTTACAAGTATTGTTTGATGTTAAGGACGGACGTCTGACGCCCTTTGCACATTATGGAAGTCTACTGTGTAAAGAGAAAAAGGGAAAACTCAGGATGTCATCATCTTTGCATGCCACTGCTAGCAGGAAAAAAAGATGCCGCAGTTGAGTTGTAAAGCCATAAAGGAAAAGAGGTGTGCTTGGGTGATCCATGCCATTTACCAAAATTATTGTTTTGACCAGTAAGCAATGTCTAGACTATATTCAATAACTGTGTATTATCCATTATTGCACATTGACTATATGTATATTGAAGCTGTTCATTGAAGAAGGTACTTGATGTCTCTATGCCAATGTGATTTATAAAGTCATTGATTGGGGACAGATTTTATTGTAGATGCAATAGCTATGAATGTAGCTATGAATAAACGGATGGTTTATTTATATGCTTATAAAAGAAAATGATGTTATCCAGATGAGGGACACCCTTGAAATTGTTGGGTTTTCAAAAAAATGAATTCAACTTGATTTGTACCATATTATTCATATAACTTTGTGACATAAACACTAACTAACCGAGGATTACAGTTGAAATTGTTACTAACGTTCAAAAATCAAGAAACCCAAAGATTATCTCTCAAATTTGACATGATATAACACAGTTAATAGCAACTAAGCGGTATAAATGTCACTTAAATTTTACGTCAAATTAAGACCCAATAAGGGCCGGTTCACACAGAACGCATCTTTTGCAGCGTCTCGTGCATGACACCACGTTCTAAAAATGCGCGCTCAAGTTAAAATAAGTTCAACTTTTAAAAATCGTTTTAATAATTTAATAATAATTTAATTTTTTTACTCCACTAACCTGCATTTCGCGTTTTTAATCGCAATACGCGTTCTGTGTAAATGCCCCCTAATGTGTACAATTAAAGTTTTATTACTCCACTCTTATGGCCAGGTCACACAGAACGAGCTTTTCCATTCCACGGCACTACTTTTCCATTGTATTTTAACGTAAACATGCGCAAGATGTGTCTTTAACCATTGCGTTTGCTTATGCTCTGACACAGCATTTTAAAAACGCGGTGCTCAAGTTAAAATAAGTTAAACTTAAACAGGCCTCCATTGACTGTGTAGGCCTACTATAGCCTATTCATAAATGCAAAATAATTTTTTTTTGACAAAATCGAGTGTTAAAGGGATACTCCACTTTTTTCGGAAATATGCTCATTTTACATCTCCCCCAGAGTTAAACAGTTGAGTTTTACCGTTTTAGAATCCATTCAGCCGAACTCCGGGTCTGACGGTACCACTTTTAGCATAGCTTAGCACAGATCATTGATTCTGATGAGTCCAGTAGCATTTCTTTCAAAATGACCAAAGAGTTTCAATATTTTTCCTATTTAAAACTTGACTCTTCTGTAGTTAAACCGTGTACTAAGATCGACGGAAAATGAAAAGTTGCGATTTTCTAAGCCTATATGGCTAGGAACTACTCTCATTCCGGCGTAATAATCAAGGAACTGTGCGGCTGTACCATGAGTGCAGCAGGCGTAATGATATGACGCAGCGCCTGAAAATAGGTCTAATAGGTTAGACAAACTTAGTCCCGGTCACGTTGGAAGAAGTTACCGAGCTGGGGACTATTTTCAGGCGCTGCGTCATATCATTACGCCTGCTGCACCCATGGTACAGCCACACAGTTCCTTGATTATTACGCTGGAATGAGAGTAGTTCCTAGCCATATAGGCTTAGAAAATCGCAACTTTTCATTTTCCGTCGATCTTAGTACACGGTTTAACTACAGAGGAGTCAAGTTTTAAATAGGAAAAATATTTAAACTCTTTGGTCATTTTGAAAGAAATGCTACTGGACTCATCAGAATCAATGATCTGTGCTAAGCTATGCTAAAAGTGGTACCGTCAGACCCGGAGTTCGGCTGAATGGATTCTAAAACGGTAAAACTCAACTGTTTAACTCTGGGGGAGTTGTAAAATGAGCTTATTTCCGAAAAAAGTGGAGTATCCCTTTAAAGGACGGTTCACACAAAACGCGTTTTTGCTGTTAAAAGCGCAAGGTATAAAAAGTGGTTTTCTTAAAAGTTTAATTCATTTTAACTTGAGCGCAAGTGTGTCATGTCAGAGACGCTGCAAAAGAAGGGAACGCAACAGTTAAAGACTTCAGTCTAGCAGGTGTTTATTAAAAAACAATGGATAAGTAGCACTGTGGAGTGGAAAAAATAGTTCTGTGATTGCAAGGATTCCTATTGAGATGACTGCATTTCACCAGAGACATTTCGCTATAATACATACTGCACCTTTAAATTCCATAAAACAATAAACGGGTTGTTGCTTTAAGAACAGCGCAGAGCAGCGTCTTGAGACACGTTTTAAAAACGTGCTGGAAAGGTCAAAGGCCTAAGTGTAGCAAATATTTCAATGGGAAAACGAAACAAAGTCATCGCCCTTCATTTTTTAAAAGCGTTATATTCTATTGGCTATTCCTCAACGTTACGTCTCGTGTTATGGTGCGTTCAGGTCATCTCTAGATCGTATTAACGAGTTGAACGCACATGAACGACACCACAATGTCGTAAATACCAGTGGGAGCTCGGGATTTTCTCCAAGCCCCGATCTTTACGAGTTGTGGGCGTGTCACTGAGAAACATGGCGGAATACCACAATATTTAAAGGTAGCCTATTTAGCAGGCTTTTCTTTTTACAGCGCAGTAAGCTAATTGCCAGCACAGAATATGATGGCATTGTAATATAACAATGCAACATGTAACGATAAAGTTGGCAGTGGCTTCATAAATTAATTAAAAACATTAAAACAAAGTATAGCCTACACCTGATGCCCATTTCTTTGTTCTTCATTTTCTAGAACAAGAGTTTAAGAACCTTACTGTATTTTTGTGTAATTAATTAAGAGAAAGTACTCCGCCATCTTACTCCGACGAAAGTGACTTGAACGTAAACACGACTTCGCGCCGCCGCTTGTCCGGGCTCACGTGCGTAATCCCAGCGGGGGTTTGACATCACGGACTCCTCTTTAACACACTCCCTCAAGCTTTTCATCTCTGTAAACCCGTCATAATGCAGTGCAGAAAGATTCGAGGCGCAGGTTTCAAAGGTTCAAGGCTTTTCTTAATGATGACGATTGCTGCTGAAGGCTGTTAGGCAACAATTAATTCTAATGGGATGGAAAAAAAAAATGTAGCCCTATTGTTAAACGGTGTCAAGTTTCAGCAGAAACGAGCGCCTTAATTAGAGGATATTTTTAAGGCTTCATGCCACTATTTTGTCATTGTGAGTGTCTAGTCTGTGTTCACTCGATACAATTATGCAATTTAACGCTTTAGTGCACAGGGTCGCGCAGCAACACCTGACAAATATAACTCGTAATAGACGGAAATAAATTATTTTTTACTCCGCTCGCATTTACGCGCACTATAGTCTCGTCTGTGGATATAGGACCATAGATGGAACTGATGATATTTCATTATCTGGAAGTTGATAAAATATCGCAATACATTAACTGAAAGCACTTGCTATATGTACAATGTCTAACAATGTTTATCTAAATGCATCGTTTTGTTTCTTTTCCTTTCCCCAAAGTTGAATAGATTTTCATCTCCCTCTTCCCCGAGGGAGAAAACACTTGGTGACTGTTATTATTATCTATCTCACTTGCTGGCTGTACTAGTTTTTACTCTGAGCTGTGTGTAAATAGAAACTGCCATTGTATTTGTGCTACGGTGACAATGTTCTGGTGCTCGTCAGTGCCGCTGTTGTTGTTTTCTTTGGTGTAAAGACCTTTCGAAGGTGCCTGTGTTCATATGAGCTCCTGGTTATTGGTTATGAAAAAATAAAAAGTTTTTTTTTTTTTTTCCCGGCAGCTGTTTACTATACGATGTCTGCTGGTGTGTGTTTATTAATCTAAAAATAACATGGCCTAATGTGCTTATTTCAGAAACTGGGCTTGATTATAATAGGTTGCAGACTGAATTGTTACTTAATTAGCAGCCTTCGGTCAGGCACACAAAGCTTTCAAGTTTTTGCAGACCGCATGGTAGACGACTAATTAAAATAGTCTCTAGGATATTATGTATGAAATATAACCATTTCGAAATACTGACTGGGGAAATGTTTGAGATTAATCGCCTAATAGATTTCGTCCCTGTAAAAATGGTAAAGATGTCGATTTAGTGTATGTTTATAGACTACAAAGACACGACCTGTGTGAACTCGGTTGCATTCATGTGGACTGTAGGCCAGTGATGGGCTTGAAAATAGTATGAAGATAAAACATACTGTTTTTTAGAGACTTTTTACAAGTGTAAGGCCTCTTCAAAGATAAAATGACAAAAATGTAACGTCTGAATTGTCATTTAGCTGCCAACTGTCAATTATAAATGCGACTCAGTTACATACAGTACAGCGTTAATTAATACAAAATCTTCACAGCCGTAAAAATGATTACATTAACCCGTTAAAAAAATGCAGGATGTATAATCTTTTGACATATTAAAGTCACCTTGAGAAAGTAAACGTTATGGTGCCATCTGGTGTTCTGTAGCGGTAGTACAGCTGCATTGAGTTGCTGCAACATTTCAAAGAATGACTGCTTGGACAAAGACAGTGTGTGATGTGCTTTATTATGCATCGGACATAAGGAACAAATGCTTATATTAAAGTAGTTCTAGTCTTTCAGGGTGCTAATTATAAATGAACAACAGCATATTCAAATACAACTGCTACCCAAAACAAAAGCCAATTAGCGACATTCAGTGAAAAGCAACATTCATATTCAAAAGACGATGTGAGGAAAGAGGAAACAACACCTGAGCTACAGGATGACATCAGTGAGGCAGAAGGGGGATGCATTAAAACATTTTTGGTTGCAACACAAAACACACAAACGTTGTTTTAAACAGATTACTGTTGACTATTTTTCATATTAGTATTTTATATATATAGAGAGAGAGAGAGAGAGAGAGAGGATATCACTATCAGATCTAGACTGATAGATCGAAAACTTAAACCTCTGTATTCCTATATATATATATATATATATATATATATATATATATATAACAACAGCATAGCAGCAAGCATAAAACATTTGCTTTGTCTTTGTATATCAAAGCAAAATGCAAGACATAAAAGTACACTCAAATGAAGAGTCCAGAATGATATTAATGCATCTGCTTTGAACGCAACAACCAGTTAAGTACCACATGCAGAAGCCCCTGCACATTACCATAATCATAAATTTGACTAAATATCTACAAACTCAAACGATATCAATAAAAATATACCTTTATTTAACCTATAACATCAACTTAATTTGTAGTTTAAGAATTTGACAGCAGGCATTAGTGTAAGCGGATCCATTAATAATACTAGAATTAGTGTGCTTGGAAATATTATGTAGCCTACTGTAGTTGTGCTGGATCTAAAGCTAATCATTTTATATCAACACTGATTTTTGGCTGCATTCAGTTTAAATCAACAGGGAAGAGGTGTCATATAGTCTAGGAGACTATGATGTCTATCCCTCTCGTAGTATGTCCTGTCGTCTGAAAAAAACAAAAAAAAAAAAAACAGCAGTGGTCCAATCACAGAGCCGTCAGAAACAGACCCTCAAAGTGAGTTTAAAGGGATAGTAAACCACAAAAGAAGATATTTTGAAGAATGTCAGGATGGACCCCATTGACTTCTATAGTATCTTTTACCCCCCTATACTATGGAATCAGTGTTTGGTTACTCATGTTCTTCAAAATATCTTTTGTGTCCAACAGAAAGGTATGGAGCAACTTAAAGGGGGAGTAAATGATTTTAATTTCTGGGCTAACTATCCCTTTAAATCACCTCATCTTTAGCAACAAAAGGCACTGGGGTCTCAGTGGTGCGACTATCCTAGCGCTACGAAAATAAAGTCAAACAGCACACAAGTATGCTCATTTTATAACACCAACTAAAGAAAAGTATTGTAACGTCATTACAGTTTGATCATATTTTGTATTAAAGTAATACACATACTTAACTAAAGCAAAATCTTTAAGTTTAAAGTACACACTTAGAGACATAACTCATGTTCTGCATTTTTGGCATTTGTTTTAAAATGGAAAAATAACTATACACACAGACAACGACATCTGGTCAATTTGGTTGGTGATTTTAAGTAGTTGGATGTTCTACAGAAAATGTACACAAATAAGGAAAATCTAATTCAATTATATATTTCAATTTTTTTTTTTTATAATGACTTCAGGATATTTTCTTCAAAAGGGACCTTTGAAGGACAGCCTGAACATACATCTCCGACACATCTGCTCCAGTGTAGGACTACCACGTCCCGTCTGGAGATGACCCAGACTCCAGTAGACAAAAAAAATGGCCACAAAGCAAAGCTCACTGTAACTATGCTGTGAAGTAGAAGGAGAACAAGAGAGGAGCGTTTGAGGCTGGATTCTCAGTGCGGTTGTTGATCTGGTAGAAACGTTCCCTCTGGCTGTTCGACCACGGGCTCTCCGTCAGGTGTGGAGTCTGAAACCTCTTCGATATCGCCTGTCGACGGTGTCGGGCTCATCTTAGTCTGCAAAGTCAGAAATGAGACTGGGATTTTCCACATTTTCAACTCACATACAGTGTGCTGATATTATCCTTCACCTTTAAGGTTTCCACTTTCTCCTCAAATGACTTGAAGGTGGGTGTGTTCCTGCAAGAGATGAGATGATTTAAAACAGACTGAATCTTCACACTTTAAAATCAAAATGGAAAAGAAGTTTATCAGTATATCAAATATTTTGCAGCCTTTAATCCACTATGGCTGTGCTCTAAATCCTAAAGAGCTGCATATGTAGGCAACAGTTATCAGACACAATCCTGAGGTCTTTCCAAACAGTAGGAGAACAAAATGATGCTTTATAAGATTCATTCTGGCCACAATCTGAGCTAACAGCACATACTTTCTATAGATAAGGAGTTCATTATGCCAAGGTTAATGTTTAGGTTAATATTTTCTACAATTTAACAACAAATATGCATGTTCACGGTTCTGGTTGTTGGTTAATGGTCACATGACATGCAGGAAAACAGCTCAAATATTTCCTCTTTTTTTTAGTGAGTGTTTATTTTGATTGTTTTTGTTTTAAAATGATTCATTTACAGTACAGTGCTGCACAATTAATGCACAATGCTTTTATATTCTGTTTTTTTTATACTAATTATAAAACATGGATGGATAAAAATGAAGACTGAAATATGTTTGTAAGAATACAATTGTACTATAAACTAAAAAAAGGGATATTTGTAACGCAAAATCATTTTATTTTACACTACAGTTACAAAATCTTAAATTCTTTACTTTCAAATGTTGAACCTTTGAGCTTATATTTTGGAAAACTGAAGGGAGACCTTTAAATCTGGGTTTAGTTGACGACAGGTTTAGAAATGCTTCTTGTTACAAAGTTGGTTAAATTTATGTCCACAAAAATTTGGGAAATTATTAGCCTGGGAAAACCCAGACAAACTTCCGCAAATTTAGATTTGCTCTGCAAGTAGTCTGGCAAAGAGCCCATTCAAGCCGATTTCTAATCCGTCCAAATCGAGGCACCAATCAGAAACGTTGAGGCGGGCTTTACACGATGACGATCGCTCTGATTGGTTTTAGGTCTATCCAATTGCGCCCAGAGGCATTTGAGCGACGTCCGTTGGTGACGCCCCTCTGGAAATGAGTTATTAATGAAGCTTTGCCAGACCATAACTCAGTTACTACTGAGAATGGTCTGGTTTTAATGTTAAAAAAGTTGTTAACAACATGTAGATATGGAGTTTGAGTGGATTAGCATTTACTGTGTATTGAAACGTGGTATATCAGACTGAATTGCAGTCTTTTGCCATTTCAATTATTGTGCCACTATTAAGTTACTTTAATTTAAGTAATTATTAGCTTTTCCATCAATTCACAACTCTATAGTTTGGAAATTGAAAATTATAATCCAAGATGGCAATAGAATAGAATTAGCTAAACAACATGCTAAATGTGAGATTATTACAATGACCTGTGGGTGTTTATGAATCTCAACTTATTGTTTATTTCAACTTAGTTTTAAAATGATCGTTTAACAGCTAAATTCATGGTGAAAAACTACATTACCCATGATGCTGTACAGAAAAAAATTCACCAATCAGTGTCGAAACAAGCAAAATCCACCAAATTATCTTGTTAGCTCCGCCCACTCCCATGAAGCACCAGAAATGACGTAATCAAGTCGGTTTCTCTACGCTCTCTAAATAATTATATTTGAACATTTATGCATATTTTGCAATAAACTTAAAATATATTGCTTTTATATGAGTAGTTTTACATTTCTTCATCGTTTTTAATTCTGTTTGCAATGCTTCATGGGATTGTAGTTCTTTCTATCACTAAAGTCATTAAATACATTTTTGACCAATTTTCAATTACTTTTTTGCTTCAAATCAAAGTCTGTAGAGTTATGATTCACCTCGTAGCTGGTTGGCTTGATTCATGGCTTATAACTCTTTAACAAAGACTTTTTAAAAAATCTCTATGGGAGAAATGAATAAAAAAAAAAAAAAACTTCCAGAATTAGCGCTGCTTAAAAAGTGTTGCACTCTATTATACAATGAAACGTCATTATAAAACAATATCTGACCACAAAATGCCACAACTGAGCAATCAGAATCAGGTATTCCTGTGAAGTACAGAGGATTATGTGGGTCTGCCAGAACTGTTCCTTACCTCATCACTGGCATGCTAGCCGAGTGCTGTATGGAGCGTATACTATCCGTCAGCAGCAAAGAAGAGCAAACAGGAGTTAGCTAAAGCTGTGAGTATTAGACGCATTACAAGAGGGGAAATAAAGTCATGCACCTACACATGTCTATGAGTTCATAATCAGCATGAAAAAACACCTCAGCCCTTCATGCTGCGTGAAATTGAGTATGAGTATAAGGCTTTAATCCATGAGGGGTTTAAGACTTTATTACCGCTATCATTGACTCGGATTCACACCACAGCTGGGACGCCCAGTTTGGATGAACAGGGTGTGTGAGAGAATTAGCAGGGAATAAACAGGGTTTAAACATGTCTGCATCACTGTCAGAGGGGATGATTTGTTTAGCAGAGCGACAGCCAGAAGAGCGATAGATTCGTGTGGGGTATGAGCACGTACACTATGAAGAATGCTGAGAAACAATGAGAGATGATGCTGATTTTTTAAGAGCGAAAGCAGGAGACAAATCAGAAAACAAGTCTTTGCATAAGACTGATGGGAAATCATATTATTGACTTCTATTCATTCATTCTTTGATGACAAGATCAATTTTAAAAGCATAATCCTTTTTTTTTTTAAGTTAGTTACAGGAATAGTTCACCTAAAAGTGAAAACTGTCATTTATTTACTCCAAACTTGACTGTTTTTCGAGATTTGAGATATTTTGAAAAATGATCTTATGGACCTAGTGAATTTCATTGTATGGACAAAAAACAGTTCTTCAAAATGTATCCTTTTGTGTTCAGCGGAAGAAAAACAGTAATATGGGATGATGTAAATGATACATTTATACATTAAAGGGTTAGTTCACCAAAAAAAATTAAATTCTGTCATCATTTAGGCAAGGCAAGTTTATTTTATATAGCAAATTTTCATACACTATGGTAATTTACTCACCCTCATGTCGTTCCAAACCCATTACACTTTTGTTCATCTTCGAAACATAAATGAAGATATTTTTAATAAATCTTAATGATTTCTGTCCCTCCATTGACAGTCCAAGCAACTACCACTTTGATGCCACAAAAAGTTCATAAATAGATGATGAACAGAGTGGTTTAGTCCAAATTTTCTGAAGAGTCATTAATATGACGAACAGATTGAATTTAGGCTTTTATTCACATATAAACATTCATTAACGCACACATCAGTTATGATAAACGGAAGCTCAAGCATGCTTGCTTGACGTGCGAGAACCAATGAGGTTCATGCTTGTTCATAATGTCACGCAGCACATTTGAGCTTCCGCAAGAACCAATGAGGTTTGTTTTTACGCATCGTGCAAGTACGGTTGAGCTTCTGTTTATGTCCGCTGATCCGTTTACATGTGAATAAAAGCCTAAGTTCAATCTGTTAATCATATAAAGCAACCAAGCCTCTTCAGAACATTTGGAATAAACCACTCGATTCATTTAGATTCGGTTTATAATCTCTTTATGAAGTGACAAAAATGGCAGTTGTGTGGACTGTCAATCTCTCAGATTTAACTTTAAATATCTTCATTTGTGTTTCGAAGATGAACCAAAGTCTAACGGGTTTGGAACGACATGAGGGTGAGTAATTAATGACATGTTTTTTATTTTTAGGTGAACTAACCCTTTTAAGTAAAGGTTTGAGAAGAAAAAGTATGCATGCAATGTTGAAACATGCAGGGGAAGAAATGGGAGACTAACACTACCTCCAAGTGCATGCCACACTATAAAACCATTCATCACACTACGGAGAGGTGTAGCAGCCAAAATAACCGGCTTTTGTTTGAAGCCTCTGTAAACAGTCTTACCCAAAAGAATTGGAAAATGACTGTAATCTGTAAATGGCAGAGGTGTCATTAGCGAAAACAGTTAACAATGTTGCCAGCGTTGCAGCAAGAGTGTCGTAAGATGGTGAAATTGAGCATATATATCAATTCCTTTGACTTTAGTGTATGATGTGGGTGTCTATGGTTAATGGTTTTATTCTACCTCAATTTTGGTAATTCCACTGTGTGTGGGTGCAAAATTCAGTCCTTTGCCATTTTGTCCAGTAGTGTTATGCTAAAGCCACATGTGTGTATAAGTGCTTATCACAATGGCTACGTTCACACAGATGAAGCAGACTGAATACTGTCTGTAAAATCCGATTCCGATCATTGAATTCAAGTCTCAATTGTCTCAAATAATGCCTGTTAAACACACTGGCAGATACATAAAGCACATATTAAAATGTTAAATTGAGTCCTTAAAGAGAATGGAAGCTCAGTACATGTATGAGTATTGATAAATGTTTATATTTGAATAAAAGTATCAAGGTTTTGGTTACATGGACTTTCAATATATATTATGTGGGGACCTATCCCTTAAAGATTTAATTTAGTGACATTTTTGAAAACTCCTACAACTTATCTTCCGCTCAAAAACTTCACCCAGCATTTTTGTCCCATTCTCTGACCACATGACCTCCCAAATTGCACTTGTGACTCCTTCAAGTAGTCACCTTCACTTTTTCTCATAAAATAACTCTGTGTGAACTTAGAACTCCAAACAGGAGTGATAAACATTATCTGATAGGGGTGTAACAATACACGTATTTGTATTGAACCGTTCGGTACGAGCCTTTCGGTTCGGTACACGCATTACAAACCAAACAATTTGTTGGACCATTTTTTCTGCCGGTGCGACCAAAATTTTGTTAGCAGTCTCGCTGGCACGACCGACACAACGCTGCCCAACATCAAATGGCAAACGTAATGAAAGCGGAACGAAACTGCGCTACTCATTATTTTGTGCTTCACGGACCGTTTATCAGTTTGGACCAATGCAGCGCGAGCCGATCTTGATCACGCGACACTGTTAATACACAGCGCTACGAGATCCAGTAAAGAAAGCATTTGAATTCGCCACTGAAGTAATAACATCGCTGCGAGATCTGGTGAGAAACATTCAAATTTCTCCGTTATTAACGGATCAAACAGCTTGTTAACAACAAACTAGTTATAGGCTTTAAATCCACAGATCAGCAACATTCACCATGGATTTACTGTAGTAACACTAACTGTAACTATGGAAGTTTGGCAGGAATAGTGCAATGCTTTCAAGTACGTCGGTTTTATTTTGACATTATGAATAAAATTGCTGCCCTCAAATGTTAATCTGAAATAAAATAAACCTTTGTTTATAACTACTACAATGTTAGGCTACATTTAATTTTTCTGTTTTTGTTTTATATGCTCCTAAGAAGAGTCAAGTATAGAGTCAAGTATAATAAACAAATATTTCTCTGGCATTTCTTTCTTTTTGCTGTGTCCAAAATGTACCGAACCGTGACACCAGTTTATCGTATCGAACCGAACCGTGAATTTTGTGAACCGTTACACCCCTATTATCTGATGCTGTGTGAACGTAACCAAAGTGGTTTAGGACAGACATTAGTAGTTATTAGTGAGTATTCATTCATGTGTTACTAGGTCAAAAGGGTACAAGGGATAGTTAAATCAAAGGATGATAACTTGGACAAGGACTTCAATTTCCCTTCTCACCTTACGTCCTCCAGCTTTCTGGTAATGGCTGAGCCCACGCTGGAGAACGCTGTCGTTGCCTTCTGACCCACTTGGGACAGTGTCTCTGAGGTCTTCTTATACCTGTCCAGCACAAATGGGGGGGCAGATGAATAGAGAAAATGTTAACAACAGCACAACATAACCATAAAACACCAGATCATGTCATTCTAACAGCTGGAGCGAGCTAGTAAAGTCATAATGTTCACAACTGTACTTCTTTAATGTAATTCAGTCAAATAGCAAGTGTGAATGCACAGCAGAAGCATTGACAGATGGAGCCGCTCCGCAGCAGCAGTGCGAGAGGCGGCAGGGCGGCACGCAGATGCCTTAGGCGAGTGAGGGCACGTACGCAGTGGAGGTGGTGACTTCCTGCCAGCCTTTGCTCAGGTTCTGTTTAAACTCGTTGAGTGGAGTGATGCCTAGCTTCCGCTTGATCTCCGCCACCTGCTTCTCCTTGGCTGCCAGCACCTGAGAAAGAGTCTGGATCTCATCTTCCACCTGTAGGGAAACCGGACAGAAGAATTCATCTGACATTGAAAATATGGTCAAAATAAAAATGTGGTAAGACTCCAAAAAATTCAAATCACTGATATAGCTCATCTATTAGAGACTGGTCCAGCTACAAGATGTAACATACAGCATATGTCAAAATAGTGAAGAAAGTGGGCATTGCAAAATGAGTTTAGCCTTGAGAATCAACCACACTTGGTCCTGAGAGAATCTCAGAGATGTTGTTGAGACAGGCTGGAATCTGAAATATAATTAGACTGAATGATGTCGACCTTAGCTAGTTCACTGCAGAGATCTGCTTGCTCTTTCTCAGTTAGGGTTGTGCAGGGTGAAGAGGGTACTGCATCCACTGCATCTTCGCCTACTTCTGGGATGAAGTCTGGCCTCTGGGTCCCTACAAAAACAAAGACATGCGCTATGAAATATTTGAAAATTGTTGGCCTAAGAAAAGGCTGCAGGTTTTAACCCCACAAAGAGCAATGGAAAGGTGAGACACTACTTTATATGTCACACTGTAAATACATTAGAAAAAAAAGTTGCAGTTACAAGAAAGTCACACTGTGGGATAAAATTACAATTACAACAGAAGTCCCAATCACACTGAGATATAGCTCTAATTAAATCACAATTACGAGTCATATTTAGTTACAATAATGAGAAAAAGTCATTTTACAAGAAATAAAACCACACTGAGATATAGTTCTTATGTTGCAGTTACGAGAAAGTCATAATGTGATATTTAGTTACAATCATGAGAGTCACATTACAGGAAATAAAATATGAATTTACAATTCCGAGAAAAAAGTCGCAATTAGTCACATTGTGAGATATTAAGTTACAAACAATTACAAGAAATAAAGTCACATTATATATATTATTATTTTCAAATTAATATAAAAAGTTACATTGTGAGTGGCAATCACCTTTGTACTTTTGTATTCTGATGCAGAAACGGGCTTTCTTATGGTAAAACAATTAGAAGTTCCTGAAAACTAATTCAACTGATTCTTTGTGCTATGAATTTTAGCATCAAGTAAGTTTAAGTTCACTTCAAGTTGAACTGTCTCAGTGTCCGGAAGTCCTGTTAGCTCAGTTTTGAGTAGTAGGAAGATACTGGTTCTGATTTAGCCATTGTGTAGAGTCAGACATCAGACCAGGAGGCGAAAGAAAAACATAAAGGAAGATGAGGAGGGCAGAGAGAAGTCATGTGCCAAAGAACTTTAAAACTTTATAAGGTGCTTGTCACATGATGGACACCCACCCAAGGGCTCACGCATGTCTGGAAGATGTACTTTGATGCCTCCACTGACAGCCCATGCAATGGAAATACAAAATAAATAATAAAACTCCTGGATGACACTATTCAGTGGGCTGATAACTACAAAGAAAGGCTAAAAATTCAACACTGTCAATCAAACTGACAAAAATATGACAGCCCTGAATGAATAGATCTGTACTACACTGTATAGTGCACTGTAATGTTATCAGCTGATGTTCTTGTTCTCATTTAGTCAAATCAGTGTTTTTGGGCTTTACATAATTATTGGATTAACAAAACGACCTGATAAGACCATTCACTTTGTTAAACACTGATCCCAGAGCTTTAAAATAATAAGTATTTTCTGTGTTAGTTGGCCAAAAAAAAAACAACATTTAAATGATAATAAAAATCAAAGCTTGCTCATGTCCATTTGATGGACCTAATTGTATGTATAAAGGTCAAGTCAGAGATTCAGGTCTCAGCTTGCAGCTGGGAGGTTTGAAACGTGTTTTGAGGAAGAAGCTGCAGTTAAAGTTGCATCACATGAGGAAGGTGTGCAACTCATTTGTAAGCAGCTTGTTTGGTATTTCTGGAAAAACTGGTAGGCTGACCTCCCACTTTAACTTACCACAAAGGTAATTAGAAACAGAAGTGAGGAGGTTGTTTCACAACAAATTCCCCCACCCCATTTTATATCTATCTATCTATCTATCTATATATATATATCTATATATATATATGTGCGTGTGTGTGTGTTTAAAGTCTCTTGACAAGACTTTTGCAACTTGATGCGAGTAGGAAAGTATTCTTAACCACACTTTGCAGGGCTCGCAAAAATCGCTCGCCCGACGTCCCGGGGCTATTATGTTTTCCAGTCGGGCTACCAAACTGCATAACTGGCCTGCCCGACGGGCTATCTGAAATAGTGTTCGCTTCAGTCTTGTTATAATCAGATTCAGCGCGTTCTTCATTCCGCAGCGGCGCCGAGCACGTCAGAAACAGAGGACAGGGTGTGTGTGTTCATCTGAGCCTCATTGGTCTGTCACTGCTCGTCAATGTCAGAATATTTGAGATGACCAATCAAATCAAAGTAGGCGGGCTTTATGTTCACAAGAAGCTGCTAAACGCGAATTTGATCAGAGCGACTGACGCTTCAGTTTACAGTCAAGTGCGAGATAAGATGTAAGTAGCTAAACAGGGTTTTTTTAGGTCATAAATGTTAAACGAATGACAAAAATAATCAGGCAAACGAACATACTTTTGTCTAATTTCGCCATTTTGAACTGAAAATAGGCCTATGTAACGTGACTCATGTAATGTAGCCTAATAATTAGTTTACTGTCATTGTGAGGGGACAAGAAACATTAACAAAGCCGTTTTTCATCATGTTAGGCACAAGATTAAAGGTCCCGTTCTACGTGATCCCATGTTTCAAACTTTAGTTAGTGTGTAATGTTGTAGTTAGAGTATAAATAATATCTGTAAAATTATAAAGCTCAAAGTTCAATGCCAAGCGAGATATTTTATTTAACAGAAGTTGACTACAATGAACGGCTCGATTGGACTACACCCCTCTACTTCCTGCTTTAATGATGTCACTAGAACCGTAACCTCCGCCCACAGGAACACAGGCGTATTGATGGCGAAATGTCAACAGACGTGGTTGATGTTTATCTATAATCGGATACCGCAAAAGTTTAATTCGAAGTTGTTAGTTTGCTCTGTCCATTTCACCACGGACTGTTTTTCTAACCTGGGATAATATCAAGCAGGCTTCTCTCAGCGTCTCATACTGACGAAGGGGGCAATTTCAACTATATTCCAGAAAGCGGTAAGTAGTGATTTAATATGGAAGTAGCGATCAACTTCACATCGTTTCTCTTAGTAGGATGGAAAATAATCTTACTTAAACTGTGATTAATATACAGAAAGCGATCAAAGAACAATCCCTTTCCAATCGCCCAAGCTGTCAATCACACAGCGCGAGTTTATCTGGACACTTGCCAAAACTCGTTATGAAATCAATGACGCTGTTACACTGCACAACGAAGCTCTTACTGTATTTATATCCTACATCATGTTTGCATTGGTGAAATCATTAGTGAGAGTGCAGAAACTGCGTTGCAATGATAAGATCTTTTTTCACGCGATCAACAGACTGTCATCTGCTCAATGCTCTTCACTGCAACCTTTTATGTGATGGGAATAGATCTAAATACTTAAAAAACGTCTCACGATTCGTTAATCCCGATAGCTGTAATAGTAAAAATGTATAATAGCTGTAATAGTAAAAGTTTTCCAGATAGTTCCACATGTAATGCCAGATATTTCATATGCAAGCATTTCAGCCAATCACAGCAGAGGGCGTTTACACTGAAGTCTCACAGCAGACACGCCCCTTCAAACAGAGTGTTCAAACCAGGGAATGAAATCAGGCTAGGAAATATGCCTTTTATTTCTAAATTATAAAAAAAAATTATCTAAAAAACATACTAACATTATAAGGGCACCCCTGGAAACATTATAAAATAATAAAAATAATCCATGGAATGGGACCTTTAATAATGAATGTGTACATGTTGAGAATTAATATTGTACAATTTGTAGCCTTCAGTAAATTAAAAAAAGTTCAGCTTTAGGAGGGGAGGAGACTGAGAGAAAAAGAAAGAGTGATGGATAAGAAGTGAGAGCAGGTATTGACAAAAAACCTACTGCCCACTGACATGGTTTTAAAGCTATTTCTTATCCTTTTTTTGTCCTTCGAACGTCTTGAAATGCACATATCAGAGAAATAAAAATGTTTAACCCCCTAACAACCTTAAATGTAGGACCTCTTTGATTATAAAGCCCTGTCTACGGCCCTGTATTAGGAATAAGATCAATAATGAATGTGGACATATTGTGAATGAATTTAATAAACTAGTTAGGCTACCTAGCTTTCCTAGTAGCTTTCAGTAAATGAACGCGTCTGAGAAAATGATTCATAAAATCAACCTATCAGTTGACCCTATGTTTACTTACTTCACTGACAGACAAAAATGAAAAGCCTATATCAGTCTTAAAATGCACATATGTAGATCAGAGAAATCAAAATTTCCCCGAACCCCCCTAACTAGCCTACATCACATTCGGGACCTCAGTGATGATGATAATGCTGCCATCTGCATGTTAATGAAACTAGTTAATAGTGAGCATTAGACCCTAAACTAAAGTGTTACTTTTTTTTTTTTTTTTATCATACCCTCATTGGGGGCTGAGCCACAGACACAGACTGATTCATGTTCATACTGGTCACACACATTTCAGTTCAGTTAGAACCAGATGCATATTTGTAATGATGATTCTAATTTGATTATTTTATATCCAATTGTTGATATTTGTGTTTTGAAAAAGTTTTTGATTCATGTTCTGACTCCTAACCAATATTCTACATTAAAAATTGTCTTTTTATTTGGGATAGTAAAATTCATTTCGGGCTACCAAAATCTGAAGAGTGCCTGCCCGAAGGGCTACCAGCAATTTTGAAATTTTGCGAGCCCTGCTTTGATATACTTTGAAATAATATAATACAATTATTAACAGAAAGTTACTGAAATGCACTGAACAATGATTATATGAACTGGTTACTTTCTTACTAATACGAACAGGATGAATTAAATACAGATCATACAAGCTTTGGCTAAGTGGGAGGGTGAACGTTCCTAAATTAGTAGCAGTAATTTTCAGTTTGAATAAATTAAAGTCTTTTCCCACCTTCTATGTTCACTTTCACAATGTCTATTAAATACACCATCATCTCTCAAAAACACAATTCTTTTGAAACTACACCTGCTGACTGTTATAGTACGCTCTGAGTTACACACTAGCGCACCGACACTGGTGTCACGTACATTCATCATGGGAAAGGAACACTGACAGTGTCATCCAAGTTCAACGGTCGATTTGAGACAGTTGAGTGGTTTACCGGAGGACTCACATGACATCACTTGCACAGTAATTATGACTATATCCCATGGCTGAACTTCATACTGAACTTGAGCCGGGATGAGCACTGCCTGAAAGCATGGTTCATCTATAGAGTTGTTTGCAGCATAAACAGGTTTAATGCAAACAACATCTGTGGCTCATTCGAGCGTAGAACCCGGAAGCGCTGCACTGCGTTTACAACATGAACAGCGTCAGAGACTGACATGGAAGAGAAGTCATTTTTGAATAAAGTCACACAAAAAATATAAATTCTCGTCGCTTCATAACCACTGACTTTTTTTAACGATGTCTTTACTACCTTTCTGGGTCTTGAAAGTGGTAATTGCGTTTCTGTCTATGGGGGATCAGAAAGCTTCAAAAATATCTTAATTTGTGTTCCGAAGATGAACAAAGGTCTTACGGGTTTGGAATGACATGAGGGTGAGTAATTAATGACAGAATTTTCATTTTTGTGTGAAATATCCCTTTAAGCACCAGAAAAACGGACTATAATGTGTAAGCAAGTTCGCCAAACTCTGTGCCGTTCCTGGATGTGTGTAGCACCTACAGCTCTGCATATCCTCCTACAGGACCCCAATGATTAAAAGGAGGAACTGGTTTTATTTTGAACAAGTTCCCTGGTTTATGCAGCCTGATATTTCCTTATCTGGGAGAAAGAAAGAAAAAAAATAGATTCATAAATAGCGATTTTTTTTAATGATTCTAAAATAGATTTTTTTATTCCAGAATCGATATTAATTCAAGTTCAATTGCTTTATTTTTTTATCCTTGCTTGTAGATGAGGTTGACAGAAGTTAGCCACTTTCGTTCCAACAGAGGATGAAATGTGTCGTTATCTATGAGTGTTGAGTGTCGTAATGTTCCAAGTAGACGCGTGGAAGAGACGTGAGACTGAAAGCACTGAAAAGTCCTCGTGCTACTCATATGCTAAGAGAGAGATAAGACAATAGAGCAGCACGATTCATCTTTAAAAGACTGTGATCTCGATTCAAACACCCACGCGATCTTTCAATTCGTCTGTCTATTAAACTTTGACAAAATCATATCGCAACATTCAAAGCTGTGATGGCGCTGGCGCTGCCGCTGACCCGGAGAGAGAGTTGTCATGAAACAGCTTCACAAACAGTCTTTTCAACTTCATAGTATCATTATTTCTGTGATGCAATAGTTCAAATGATCATAGAAGTACTTGGATAAAAGTTTAAAGTTCAAATTATGAACACTGATGTCTACGATAGCGCTAGAAACTTGGTGCTTAAAATAACGCATTTATCGATTACATTGTTTAGCCACTAAGTGGCGACAAGTGACTGTTAAAACGTTTTTGTTATTGAATCATTTATTCAAGAGAATGTAGTATTGTATGATGCTCCTGAAATAAAAGTCAGAAAGATGTGAGGATTTGTTTTTGTAAATATGACTCATCTTATACATCATGTACAGTCTGTATAAGTGTATGATTTAACTTTTCCCGACGGTCTAGTGTTAATTATTTTTTAATATATTGCAATATCGAATCACAATACTTGTAGAATCGCAATTCTTAATCTTAAAAATAAAAAAATAAAAATTCATCGCAATACATATCGTATCGGCACCCAAGTATCGTGATAGTATCGAATCGGGAGATAAGTGTATCGTCCCAGCCTAGCATATCAAAATTCAAATTTCAAACATACACACAAGTTTTTTTTATTTTATTATTCTAACAACAGCCAAAGAGATATAAAATGGCATGAAAAACTAAATATGACTAAAATGTGTTTTAAACACATTACAACCACTATAAGTGGATCTCAGGGAAGAAACAAAAAAATAATAAAAAATAATAGAGTGGATGTCTAGTAGAGATGGCACTATCCCGGTGTTTGGGAGTTATTCTGCAACCCGACAGCCCACATGAACAGCATCTGCTCCTGATGGCTGAGCTTCTCCAAAACATCGGCAATTGACAGGAAGAGGGCTCTTACGTACTTTTAATAACATTCTTTGTCTCTCACTGTTACACTGACAAACACCAGTCCACACCTAAACACACACACACACACACATCCACTCAGCACCTGAACAAACACAGTTACCTCTGAGCGATGGTACGGGTGAGCCAGGGGGAGTGAAACTCTCTTTGGGTGACAGGTAGAAGTAGCTAGTGTTCACTCCCTGCTCAAAGTTGAACGGAGACGTGTACTCCTCGACAGGTTCCTCCATGCTGCCCATGAACAGGAAGCTCCCTGGACACTAAGTGATTGCATGTGACTGAGCGTGTTAGGATCACTGTGCCGATTGTCCTATTTGCTAGCTACGGTTGCGAGTACAAGTGTTTATTGCGGATCCTGCAGCGCTAGCAGGGAAGCCGCAGGCTCACATGATGTCCAGCACAAGACGACGACGGCAGCGCGTTAATAAGTTACCTCTCCTGAGTGATCTATTTCCGTCACGAGCCGACACTCCCAGCTGTAATCTTAACTGTCCTTATAGGGATTGTAGACAATCCTGTAAAAATGCCAGATTCTCAAGGTCTGAAAAAAGCAATCGCCATCGTCTTCAGCTTTCTCATGCTCAGCCCCCTCCATTTATCCACATCCACTGAGAATGAAGATCCATTTGTCCCCTGGTCACATGGCACTGGGGCAAGCCCACGAAAGGAAGCTGTAATCTGTGGTGGCCCAGATTACAGCCCTAATCCATCACAAAGGGCCTCCGCACCGCTTCAGATACACACCAGCTGCACAAACCATTACAGGCTGAAATGGATTCAGCCAAGCGCAGTAGATTCAACCTTTATGGTTTGATTCATACAGGCCAACACACACTCGTGAGTCTTCGGCACCATTATACTGCAAACATATTCCATCCATGCTGCATTATATTGAGGAATGCAGATTTTATAGGTTTTATGAAACTGTGGAAGATCATTATTAATATTATCAAAACATAACCGCAAAGGCATGCATGCGTGTGTGTGTGTGTGTGTGTCTATAATGTCAGAGTGAAAAGGCTTCTCGAACAAGAAAAGAATGAAGATTAGAACTTGGTTTTGTCCATTGGGAATTGAAAGGATCATTGGATCGTTGTCGTTTACTAACTGCTGCGATCTCATGTGAGCGACAGATTGTTGGAGAGGATAGATTACTGTCCCGTACTAGCACTGGTGCACACAACATCAGAGATGTCATTGCGAGGGGAAAAGGAAATAAATGTTTTTTTAATTAAAGATGACAAGGTCACATGAATTAAAGAAAATATATAATAAACATTAATTTAAACTTAAATTAAATTAAAAATAATCAATAATCACAAAAAAAAATGAATTGTCCATTTTTATTTCATGGTTACTTTAAATAATTTACAATAATAAATACTTTTACTAATAACTAATACTTTAACTAATACTTTTACTAATATATATATATAAATAATACACAATTGATGCAAAAATGTTTATTGTTGTTGTAAATATTGTAATATTTATTGGCATTGCCAGAATTTCACTATTAGCATATGCCTACAAAGAGTGTAAACACTTTCTACATGGCCCTGTTTGTTTAAACAGATTGATATAGCAACACCTGCTCAACCAATAATCCCACTCTGGGACAGGACTAAATCTAACGCTGATTTTGCTACTTAAGTTGAACTCAGATGTGGTTAAATGAACTCACAAAAATCACAATACAAAATAGTAAAATAAAAAGAACGCTCAAATCATCACAGTATTCCTAATATTCCCAACAAAATCATTGGAATTCCATTTGGTGCCACTGCCACTACTGGTGCGGAAACACCTGACACAAGCACAGCGCTGTTTCGTTGCCAATCCAGTTTTCATTTCCCCTGGTTTTAAAATACACGCACATGCAATGTATGACACACCCTCTATACAGCACTGTCCCTGAGGAGCTGGAATTACATAGATGCCAGACTGCAGTTGCTTTCTTACGTGAAACAGGTCTGCTCTCCCCAGAGATCAACAAGAACAGTCAAATACACAAAGAATCAGGTTCTAAGAGTCACGGCGACTCTATTCAGCTGTATTCATATACAAGAGCCAAGCAGTGACAAACACACGTGCACGTCAATTAACACACTAACTACATTCACCTCGCACGTCTAGGACGGCAGAACCTTGACGCCTCCGCACTGCTGTCTGCAGGTTAGTACCCGGATATTTGCCTTTCACCAAAGTCCTTGTTGGCTCCCATCCAGACTAAATTGCACAACAAAAGCCTGCAGATGTTCAAATAGAGACTTGAATGTAATCTGCAACCATAGAAAAAAATTAATTTATGTTCCTTTGCATGCCAAATCATTTTCACACGAACCCAATACAATAAATTTTCATTAACACTTCAGCACATGTTGGCAAGTTCAGACAAAGCCTTTTTTCATGTGCTTTACAGGGGCCTGGTCCATTGTGGGAGAGTTTCAGATCACGTGACAAGCCCCAACCTTCACGTTAGGAGGACCTGTCTATGACAATGTAAAACAAACAGCGGAAATAGAACAGAGATATTCAATGAAAGAAGGTGCTTGACTTCCCATTTTAAAAAACGGACGAGAAGTATTGTTTAAAAAGAGGAAATAAGCAATAATCACACAATTTGCTTTGACTAAACTCTTTGTTAAACAACACAAATTTAATGCCAACTTCTTCCTCTGGCCCAGTAACATATCCATGACCCCCACATGGAGTGGCAGTGATCTTTACAATGCCAATAATAGGATGGACATGGAATCCCATGACTTCATATAGAGCTGGAAAAGCCTTTCAATGGGCTCGTGCCACTTCAACATCAGGAACCCTTCTGAACCGGCTCTCGTATGACTCGCATTTAAGCTCAGAGAGCACAAGAACATGAACACCCCAGTAAAGAAACAAAGAGGACATTTGAAGCACCTAATAAACCACAGCTTCTAATCAATTACTGGGTTATTCCAAGCACATTGCATCTCGTGATTGGGACAAACGAGAATCATGGGACAGACAGAGTGCGACTCTAGGAGCCTGGACAGACATTGGGGAATAAGAGGCGGCAAATGGAAAAGGTTTAGCAGCCTATATGGCGGTAGAAAAGGGCAACTTGATTTCTTCAAAGGGTGTAAGAATTGTCAAAAGCATGACTAATGGGAAAATGGAGGACATTTTTAGCTTAACACGTTACTGACATGGTGTGTGAGAGGCATTATTTTCTACCAACGAAAACACACAATCTTAAGGTTGGCTGTTCAAAATTGTCTGTGTTCACATGACTGAAAGAGGATCAGTTCAGAGGGTTGGAGGGTCACAGCGAGGCCTTAACTTTCTCCCCTCAGTGCAATGTTAGTCCACACCTTTATTAGGCCAAAACTCTCAGTCATGTGAAAAATACAATAAATAAGACAAATTACACATTTAAAATAAGGACAAAACTGTTATTCAGTTTAATGTCATAAAAAAAAAAGAAAGAAAAAAAGATCTTGCTGATTTAATTATCTAAACCATCTTTTGGAAACGGTGAGAAAGCGGTTCTACTGCTACAATCAAACTATAAGTGAAAGGTGATTAAAGGGAATTGTGAGCCATTCACACAGTTGCTTCAGGAAGATATTGCATAATCGGATAACACAGTCTATCAGTGAAACAAATGTGTGTTATTTCAGTAAAGAATTGTATGATAAGTTAGTTTATTTTGTAATATTACAACCACAACACAACACGTTTACAATTAATGTATATGATATTAATATATTACATTGGTTTGGCGGTCTTAAAGAGTAAGAGCCAATATTCAGGCCCACAGACACTCAGAAAAACATAAGCCACTGTTCTGTGGGTTTTTGCGCCGTGCACAGTGTGCACGCACGCACACACACACACACACACACACACACACACACACACACACACACACACACACACACACACACACACAATCTATATTATTACAATAGCGGCACAGAGAAACAATATTGTTGGGATAACTTTCAAAACGAATCCATCCAGCTGATGAATGATAAAAACATTGACAGCCAATCAGAATCCATCCTGCTGATGAATGATAAAACCATTGACAGCCAATCAGAATCCATCCAGCTGTAATGAGCTCAAGCATTTAAAGTACTTTAAGGGGCTTTTTCATTTTTAGAGCTCAACAATAAATAGCATTTGTCCCAATTTTAGAAAAGATCAACCAGAACATTCTGTAATATTAAGTTGTGTGTGTGTTTGACAGAAGAAAGCTTTTTTTAATAATCTAGCCTAGTGTATTCCAGCCTTCAATGATGACAGAAATTTCAGGTGAACTATTTGAACATGAACTAGTCATTTAAATCACAGTATTATTCCTATGATGGCAAAGCTGAATTTTCAACATCACACTGTAAAACCCAACAAGTTAACTCAACTCAAACCGATTGAGGAAACTGATTGCAGCAAACCATTTAAGTTTAAAAATAAATACATATGAGTATTGTGAACTTATATATATTGATGACTCAATATATATAAGTTCACAATACTCATATGTATTCATTTTTAAACTTAAATGGTTTGCCGCAATCAGTTTCCTCAATCGGTTTGAGTTGAGTTAACTTGTTGGGTTTTACAGTGCATTACTCCGATCTTCAGTCTCATGATCCTTCACAAATCATTCTAATATACTGATTTGGTGCTCAAGAAACATTTCTTATTATCAATGTTGAAAACAGTTGTTTATTTTTGTGGAAACATACAACTTATTTTTGTTTTTTTTTAGGATTCTTTGATGAATAGAAGGTCCAAAGAGCAGCATTTATTTGAAAAAAAAAAAAAAAAAAAAAAAAAATGTAAAAGTCTCTATTGTTACTTTTGATCAATTAAAAAAAAAAAAAAAAAATTCTTAAAAAAAAAAAATCTTACTTTGAACAGTAGTGTAATGGATCTGTACACGGACAGACCAAGACAGAGAAAAGAATGACAAATATGTAGCTATAAGCCTTAGAGAACAAGGAAAGTATTTGGAGCAATATCTGAAATATCTTCTTTAAAAAAAAAAAAAAAAAAAATTCCTGTCTGTTACTTCAACTTCACATGAAAACCCTGGAAATGACCCGCCTCAAGCCATCACGAATCTAACATTCCGCTTCAGTTCTGATGTTTTCAGCGAACTGACATCAAAAAGATGAAGAAGTACCAGCATAACTGTTATAACATGCAGACTGGACGGAGTTAAAAACTGCAGGCCACCAACAAACTCCAGGAGTGGAAATTTCCACCAATGAGATCAAAAGAATTCTCTGCTAGCTTTTGGCGATCAAGTAAACTTTCAACCTTGAGTGGCTGAATAGTCCACCCAACGGATTCAGGCAAAATCTGCAATTCATAACAGAACAAATGCAACAACACTGGCTATAGAAGATTTGATTGCAGCTTCCTCATCCATCCCTGTAGTTCTGTTAGTCTTTCATCTTTTTTATTTTCCTATGTTGCCATGACAGCAAAAGGAGAACAGCGTGCGGATCTACTAACTAGCAACTGGTGACTGCAGAGGCAAACTATGAATTAAAAACATATTCTGATTATGACAGCGTTAGATCAGATGTCCTAATCCACAGGATTACCCATAGCTTGGGCGAAAGGTCTTCCATTGATGACTCACTCACTGATGCAACAATGCTAAATCACTCTGCAAAGCATAGACACATTTACTAACTTGAGTTCTTGGCACTTGATAGGATTCATAAGATGACATGGGTCATAAGGTCAGTATACCTAGGGTAAACAAACAATCATCTCAGTATTTGTCAAGCACTTTGCTTGTCCCATTGCACAACGGCACCAGCTGCAAAAAAGACATGGGCACGCAGAAAAAAAGGAATGAGCAGATGGCTGCCCTGCGTGAGAGAGATGAGATGAGGGGAGCAGAAGATTCAGACAGGAAGGCTCTGGCTCCCGGGGAGGCTGCTCACCGACACACTGCAGCCCAGGAGGGATGAGAGAGAACAGGCCGAGCGGGGCGGGGACCAGGAAGAAGACAAGAAGATGGTCAGGAGGCCAGAAAGGACCATGAAAACAAAGCACGGTGTGACCTTTAGTGACGTCCACGACTGTATCTGCTAGGCCTTTATTATATTGTTAAACAAGGGCAATGTCTCGAATCTGTTTTTTGCCTAAATGAATAGACTTGTGGTCATCCTCATATGAACAAGATTTGAGAAACATTTGTATTATAGCATTATATGGCCTGAGAAGCGGCTCAAGCATCTCCACGCCCCTACAGAGGAAAAGCTGTACAGAGATTAGATAGCTATATTATATTATATATTTTTATATTTTCAGTGAGGCAGCAAAGATTTTGCATTCATAATAATAAGTATCAATGCTGATCAAAAACAGGATCATAAATAGTAAAATTGGAAAAACAGTCTCTCCCCAAAATTGTATGTACTTGCATATATAGACTATATTTGTTTAACATTTTTTTTCAGTAAAACATTACATCAAAACAGAGGACATTCCGACATCTAGTCTAGGACTACACTAAATACCAAAGACTAGACTAAACTAGTCAATAGAATGTAGGCCAATGCATTTCCTGCCAGATGATAACCTCAACACCAGGCATCTGAACACAATTTGAGAACACTTTGAGTTGGAAAAATAGCACACGGCAGAAAAACTATGTCATCTTAGCCGACTATTTACGCAATAATGCAGTGGCCGAAAAGGAACCCAGATCGTTAGCCAGATCATATCAGAAGGAACACACTGCCAAAAAACTTACTTTATAATGATCAGGTATATGATGCATACACACACAGTATGATCCTCTGACCTTAACCATCATAACATAAATTCTAATTTCTAGGTCCATAATCTGCATATGAATGACATCACATAAAGGGAATAAGAAACATGATAAAGAAGAGGAAGAAAGCTATCAAAATTAGTGATACCATAAACTGTGTTCTATGCTTTATTGTATACTTCCCTGGTCATATTGTTATAACTTAAAATAGAAAGATGGTTTATCTGCAAGACATTCAAAGACTAACTCAATTAACGGAATTGGCACGATAGAAGATTGGAAATAGCAGGCTAATACAGAGATGAAAAGAGAAGGTTCATCAGTAGCAGCATATTTACAGCAGGTGTTTAAAGCTAACATATGTTTCAATGATGCTGCAAGCAAGTTAAGCCCACCCAAGTTAAATAAATAGTCACAAACATCCTCATTTTTTCAAAAATAAATCAAGTTTTGCAGTTGGATAGTGGGAGACTATGGTTCTGGTAGGTCCATAATAAGTTTTAACAGTATTTATAAACACAGGTAAGTATTAGAAAACGAACTATTGAAAATGTGCACAAATGCTACAACCCGAGTAAAACCCCGGTAAATATATATCATGGCTGACTGTCACATAACCAATATTCATAATAATTAAACAACCTCTATTCCATTACCAGCTGTTGGCTGTGCTAACAAACAAGCTAGCTAACTTCTGAAAGTTGAGTTTTGTTGCATTTCTGATCTGTGGCGACATGTCATGTCACGTTGTCAAAAGAATTCATCTACCTTGGTCGGCTTCCTCCATCCTGTCTTTGCGGATTCTTTATGTTGTGAATTGTTCTGATCCTTGCGGTCCCGCTTTCCCACTTCAATCTTGCAAATTTGAGCTCAAAGCTGCCACTGCATTCTAGGCTGCTGATGCGCGAGGTGGGGTGGGGTCGAGTGACGTCATGACGCACAGCACGTAGAGATGTAAACAGACAGAGACGGGCACGAGGTCCCACCTGGCGCGCCCACTGACGACTAAAGATACGATCGTTTATTCTAAATTATTAGTTATTATGTTAATTACATGAACTTAAAAAAAACCTAGACATGACCTATATGTGAAATAACCATTTTATATTTCATATTTATGGCAATTCACTATAAAATATTGGCTAATTTAGAAATTAGTTTTCCTCCATGCAGGTTAAAAAAAAATATTGTTCTGTTGACATAAATAAGAAATAATGTGATCTACGTATAATTACAAAAATAACTAAAATTTATTACAAATAATTTTAAATAAACAAATTTGCATAGTAAAATAAAAATACCTAGAGGCATGTCAATTGCTATTGCATTTTTTTATTTATTTTTTAAATGTAGTCTTTTCTCTTTATGAAAAAGAGAAGAGAAGAAAATAACAGTTTAAATTAACGAGGATTTAATTTAATTTTATTTATTTTTTGTTAATTTTTTTTCACCAGGCATTAACTAATATTAATTTGATATCTTTTAGTTAGTGAATAACACGCATTTTACCCTTCTAATTTCGACATGATAGCGATAGTTATCAGCAGAGGAGATAAGTCCTTCATGTTCACAGGGTGGGCTCAAAGTTACCTATTTTCCCTAGAAAATTACTTTCCCAATGAAACTATTTTGCCTTTAATCCAGAGGAAACAGTGCGAGGCGGTTATTGCAAATCGTCAATCATGTTGGTACTGTAGGAAATTACGCCACCCACTGGGTGACAGGATTTAATAGCCTAATCCTACAGTATATTTTTTACTATATGTTTGTTTGTTTGTTTTTGGATGTTTTTTGAACCCCCACATCATAATTCCTATATAAAATACGACTAAAACTAATGTGCATTGCTTTAAAACTGATGATATTTACATCATTACATTGTAAGAACATTTCAGTTTCTATCCATTTTATCAAAATAATATTAGTAGGCTAGTTTTTACTAAAATATATGGGTTTCAACTCGATGCCCTTCATCAGTAGGCTTAGGCTATACATTTAAAGTGATTGAAAAAGTGCAATGAACTTCGCTAGATGTAGGCTACCTTGGATCACTTTGATTTAGGCTACTTAAAAGGCACATTTTACTTAATGTAGCAATTAATTTATTAATTTAAGCAGCAGCGTAATTAAACTTGACGCTTTTTATTTAACCTAGGCTATTTTTTTTCTTTTTTTACCGTGAATAGAAAAAACTAAACAAAAAATATATTTTTGTGTAAAACAAATTAAAAGACAATTCGATAAAACAGTGACCGTAAATCAATTGAACAATTTTCCTTTAAATCAAGCTCACTAAGATAAGTAGTATTTGACAAAACGATGTTGTTAAAGTTTCTGAATTTCACGGAATTCATTCAAATGTATTAAACCAATGGATCAAAAACTACATTTACAACGATGAATCAAGATATTGATATCGAAAACCCTATCAGTCCATCTCCGTCACCACCAGGAAAATACACCTATGCACGCACTCATTATAACGCCATCCAGCCCACCTGTCCCGATCATCACGACTCGCGCGCGACAAACATGGGGCGACGTCTTTAATGTCAAGCACAGCGGAGGGCGTGAAAGGGATACAAGGACTTATTGGTTCGAGACGTGTAGCTCTATAGATGAAAAAGCATGCGGAAAATGGGTGCAGTCATTGACACAAAAGACCCCTGGCTGTTCGTCGTCACCCCCATCTTCCTTTAACACGAGCCTCCTCCTCCTCCTCCCTCTGACCGAGATGCATTGTGGGGGAAGTCGTTGCCATTCGACCTCTGCGGGGCCTGCGCGGACGCAGACAGAACCCTGAAATTCATTATGCCTTTAAAACCCCTATTTATTTCCGCATAACCTACATACTCTCACCAGGAGGCCGGAGCGCAGGAAAACGGCTCATTTCATGCGGAATACTTTATTTAACAGAGCTGCGATCGGAGTTTTGTTTTGTTGAGAAAGTGTAGATTATAATTTATTTCAAGAAAATGTCCGGAGAGCGAAGCCGCAGGTCGCTGGCTTTCCGAGGAGGTGGATTAGCCGTCACCGGTGCCAGCGCCGTCGGAGGAGGCAGCAACGGTAACAGCTGTGAGGCCCCGGCTTGTCAAGACCGACATTTGAACGGGAACAGGCCGGATCAAGAGGACGACAGGGATTTAGGGGCGAAAGGACCATCGCTGGGGAAAGTCGAGGGCGGGGGGTCCGTCAGCGACAGCACGGAGCCGGAGGAGGACGAGGACCCGGAAGGGGGCAGTTGGACAGCGGGGAAACATAATGACAAAGGCGCTTTAAACAGCGTAATGGTGAAAACCGAGGGCTGTAAGTGGGCGACCGGTAACGGCGTGAACCGGGAGGACGGTAGCGCGGGAGAGGCGGAGGAAACGGCCGCTAGAAAGCCGCTGCTGGAGATGAGACCTCAGACGCTGCTGTTGCAGAAACACTCGCTCTTCCAGGACTCCTGGCTGCTAGAGTTTCCCTGGCTCAAATTCAGCCAGGAAACAGGACTGATGTCTTGCTCCTGGTGCCATAACATCGCCACCAAAAACAGCGACGAGCTGATAAAAGGCAGTCGGAATTACAAGCGGGCCTTGCTGCTGAGACATCACCTGTCCTCGGAGCACGGCAGGAATGACCCGACCAGACAGGTACGTCTACACTGCGATATAATGGGGACGGGGACGCTCGGATAGGCGACGAAGCCGAGCTGGGCTGTGCTATTCGTTCTTTACTTAACGAATGCTAATGTTTTTCCGTGTCTTTTTGGTGCGGGAATGCTGTTTTCGAAGCTGTTTAGCGAGCTAACAGGTCTGTTAGCAGTAGACTCAGGTCGGAGGTAGCAGGTTAGCATGTGCGAGCTAACTGGATCAGCGCTGTCAGTTAGTGAGATGAGCTGAAAGACTCACTACTAGGTGATTTAAATCGGTATTTGTACGGTCATTTGAAGCCTTATAGAAACTGGACCGCCGATTATAGGTGGGTAATCCCACTTTTATATGCTCAAATTTTCTGTTTAGGTGATTTTGTGGAACGTAATGTCAGATATCCCTTATTAAATAGACCAAAAGAGATTGTGGCTCAAAATGTTGTCCTCGTTTGCTTGACTGTTTCCTGCACTGCACTGTAATTATCAACCCTGGTTGTCATGGTAACTAACCTGATTGCCACAGAGGTCACACAATGGAAAGGGCCTGACCCTGCTACCTTTGGGGAGCCGCACCCCTTCCCAACCCCCTCGCTGTAAAAAGTGACCTCTGGCACATCTCACCCAACCCCTTTTAGTGCACCTAAATTAGAGGCATTGTGTTAGGTGACTCCCCAAGATCCATAGATAGTGTGTCACTTTGGGCTGGAGTGAATTATGTCATCTGTAACGACACGCAGGCCACTGCAATGAACAGAATAAGATAAGGATTGAATAAATCATATCAGCATCTGAGAACCACTTTTGTAAGTACAATGCACTGCAATAGTGAAATATAATTCGTATTTGATCTGGATGCATTGTATATTCCCCAATCATGTCGTTTAAGATATTTGATCAAATGCATTTCATTCCCTGTCTTTTATCAAGTCACATAATGACTGTTGCCATCCAGAAAGATGCTGTGTTCCTGGTTTTGCAGTAGAATCCCTTGGGATTGCGCTGTATGATAATGTCCAGTCAGTCTAATCAGGGTGACACAAAGTGTTTCACTAACTCAATTTATACCCCTCGCTAATTAGGAAGGAACGGAGAGATTACTGCCGCCTCCCTAGCAACAGAGGGGTTAAGACTCTACAGCAGATCTGAACCCTGTTACGCTTTCCTGTTTGTTCACTTTCAAGTGACCCCTGACAGTCAACCTTTTTTACAATACTTTTTTTGTTGTTTCTGCGTAATATATGGAGTAAATGTGGTGCTACGTTTATTACACTGAAGTAGACACAGTGTATAACACACATACATGCACAGCTGCGATTTTATATTGTTTGTATATATTTTAATTCAAAATTCTGGGACATTCTCAGACCTGCAACCTGTTTGCGTTTTGACCTCAATGCGCACTGGTACGATTTGCGACTCTAAACTATGCAAAAAGCTGGTAACACTTTTGTGTTTAATTGTGTTGAGTTCAGTACGCTACTCAAGCAAGAGGCATTGGCGTAACCTGCCGAAAAGCAAAAGAGGAAGAGTTTGCGTAATAACTGAACTGCAAAAATATTTTACAACGCCGACATAGCATCTGAGCTGCATCAGTGGTCCGTGATCATCTGTCAACGCTCGTCAAAGTCAGAATGATTGAAATGGTCAATCAAATCAAAGAAGGCGGTGTTTAACGTTCAACGAAAGCCAAGCGATGTAAAAGTATTAACAGTCAAAAACTGTGTCGTAAGAAGTAGCTGAACATTTAATATTTGGCAACTGTTTCATGATATAAATGACCTATATATCCTTATCCAGGGATGTTTTGTCATTTTTAATTAAAAGTATGTGATTCATAATGCAGTGACTGTTTGAGGTTGTGGGTAGGACCATCATTTACGCCTATTAAAGTCTGCATGAAATGGAAGTTTCTACTCTATTGTGACGTATATCTGAGCGAAACGGCCCAAACAAGAAAGAATGAAGGGCGGGACTTCATTTTGTCCATCGGGAATTGATCGAGTCGTTGGATGGTTGTGGTTTGCTATCGCTGTGATGTCATGCGAGTGACAGGTTGTCCCGCCTTGTGCCAGAAAACACGTCATCAGACAAGAGATGTCGCTGCAAGAGGGAGAGGAAGAGTTATTTTGATGAAAGATTACGGAGGCACATAAAATAAAAAATAATTATGACGTGCACGCATAAACCATTCATAATAAATACTGCAATATCCCATAAAAAAAACAAGAATTGCCCATATTGATTTCATGGTGGTCACTACATTTTTGGCCTATATATTATACATTTTCAAATAGTTCAAATGCATTACTTTACCATACATTTTGTGTACATTTATAGGGTGGGCTGTATGATATATCATAGTTTGCTATATAAATGTATCCCCCTAGCACAGGAATGCTTTCCTAAAAAGTTATTTTCAGGGCTCCAGACAAAAAAATTTAATTATGGAGCCATTGGCTCCAATAAGGGGAACAAATAGGCACCAAATAATTTAAGTGCCACAAAAGAATAAACATGTTTTAATTTTGTCATGTGTTGTCACGTCTGCCCTCCTTTTACAGCTTCAGCATTTTCATCCATCTTGTGGATGTCCTGGGAACTAAGATTCACTAAAGTAGGAACTGAATTGCTTTTCTAACTTTAGAACTACATACAGTCACAAGGAATTGTTCAGATTCTGAGCCAGTGTCACAGACCATAATAAAGTAATAATAATAATAAATGTTTCTGACGCTGAAAGCTGATTCTCGCTGTGCACATGCATATGTTGGCGCTAAAACTCTTGAGTTTTTTTTCCACATGCAACTTTGCTGCACGTCGTCTCATTTTATTACGTCAACACAACAAAAGATGTGATGGGCTACTCAAGATGTGATGCGATCGAAGATACTTGCAAATTAATATTTTTGGTCGCAAATGCGACTGTTTTAGTCGCAGTCTGGAGCCCTGTATTTTACAAAGGTTGATGAAGAATCATTTGATAATAGATACTAATATTGAAGATATACAGTAGTCAACATTTGAAGTGGATCAAAACCTTTCTTCAAAGTTATTCATTTGTTTGATCCACTTTGTTTGTTTGTTTGAACTTTTTTGATCCACTTCAAATGTTGACTACTGTGTGTATATATATATATATATATATATATATATATATATATATATATGTGTATATATATATATATATATATATATATATATATATATGTGTGTGTGTGTGTGTATATATATATATATATATATATATATATATATATATACACACACACACACACACTTGTGGTTCACTTGTGGTTCACTTGTGATTTTGTCATTGAAATCTCAGGAAATAAGAGTATGATAGCGTACATGGAGGTCACAAGATCGTGGATGAATAGTATCTGTCTTAAAGTAGACAAATTGGGCAAAACATTAGGATGTCTGCTGTCCGGGGAAAGAAAGGCTGTTCTGATAGGCCACATCCTCCAATAGCCAATTTCATAATTGTGATCTATTATGTTCTTCAGTGCAGTGTCTGTCCGTCATAATGGGCTAAATTTCTTCACTGGTCCATATCAAACTCCCGTAATTCAATTACCCCTAAAGAAGGGTATCTGGGTTGCCTCACTCTCCAGTCTGGACTTCGCCCTCAAAGTATTTGGCCCCTCTTCCCGTTATTAGTGAGCTCCAGTGAAGACGAGGGTCTCCGCCCCTGTACTGTCTGCCGCTGTGATATATGTGTGTATTGGGAGGCTTGTTGTGTTGTTGGTGCTTGTGGTTGTGCTGGTGGGGGAGAATTCCCAGGAATTTTGTATCGATGAGCCCTGCTCTTTGTTTGGAGGCCCAGATCCTGGCATTCCCCTCCCACACCTTGGGTCAAGCACACTGCTGTATTGTTCATGCATCTGGATGAGGGGACCAGGCGCTGGCCTCAGGGGCTGGGATGGCTCAGGAAGACTATGCGCAAGGAAAACAAAACCGCCGTCCCTGTTGTCTGAGGCACAATGTCCCCCTAACGTGCTACTTGTGTAGTGTATTCTCACTGCGGCCTTGGTAGGTGATAAAGGCACGGCTCGCTGTAGCTGAAGGCTATGTGTTTAAATTTTGGGGAGCTATTGTTGGTTTACGCCGGTGAATGGAACATGTTGGAAGTGTACAATGGAATAATGGGTGTTGGCAACTCGTCGCCTGAAGAGCTTTAGACGGCTGTCTGTTCAACTGTAGCGCAGGAGAACGGCAGCGGTATTGGTAGTGGTTGTAAAATGTTCCCGTTTCACATCAAAATGAAAGTCTGGGGTTGGAAACCAGAAAGAGAAACCACAGCGAGTTTCGTATTCGACATGTTTAAACAGAAAACCAGTTTCCTTTTTTGTTTGTTTTTGATGTGTCTCATTCTGAAGATGTTATTTCTTTGATATATTTACACCGTTTAGTAAGAGTTGAGGGTTGGTAAGAATTAAAAAAAAAATGTTTTTTAAAGAAGTCTCTTATCCTCACCAAGGCTGCATTTATTTGATTAAACATATTGTAAAATATTATTACAATTAAAAACAACAGTTTTCTGTTTAAATATGTTTTAAAATGTGATGTATTCCTGTGAATGGCAACAGCCACTGTTATGTATTTTTTTTTAGGATTCTTTAATAAATACAAAGTTCATATAAAGTTCATAAGAACAACATTTAGGTGAAATAGAAATCGTTTGTAACATTATAAATGTATTATTGCTTTCACTTTTGATCAATTTAATGCACCCTTGCTGAAAAAAAGTATTATTTTCTTTCAAAAAGAAAGAATCTTACTGACCCTAGATTTTTAAACGGTTGTACAATGAAAGGCAAACATCTCAGGGTTTCTCGTAATATCCAGGCAATTGTGAGTGTAAAAAAAATAGTCTGAGAAACACAATTAGCATCAACTGTATGAGATCACAATTTTGGTATTTATAGGTATTGTAAAAGTAATGTGTTTTCCTTTCATTGTACAGTTTGCAAAGTTTAATGGTGTACAAAAGTGGAACGCAAACGACCCAGTTGCGAAACTGTAGACAATAACAACAACAAACATTCAATTAAGAAAAAGACCATGTCGAATTTCAAACTGTTACCACAGACTCATTTTGACTGATTTTAATGGGGGGAATCCTCAGAAAGCATCTGCTCTCTTGTAGTGCGTTTACACGTGGCACATCTGGGGAAAGGATGAACTGTGTGTGAGAGCATATATGAGAGAAAGAAATGGAGGTTAATTCTGGACTAGTATGTCCTGACACCCACTCTAGACTGCCACCTCATCTGTCCTCTCACCATAGCTTGGCTTGGCGCACAGTCAGGCTCTCTCTCTGGATAGACAGAGGCGAACAATAGTGAGGACATTGTGACACCACAAACGAACGTTCATTCTCGTCTAACACCCCCCCTCCGTTCCTCCACCACCTCCTCATTCTTCAAACCTGCTCTCCACCAGACCCCTCTGAACTCAACAGTGCTGCCATTTAGACTATTTTCTTCATTTTTAAAGAAATAGTTTACAGAAAAATGAAAATTCTCTCATCATTTACTCATTAAAATCATTTACTTACCCTCATGTCATTCCAAACCCATATTTGTCAGTGTAACCCAAAAAGAGAAGAATTGAAAAATTGTCTTTTTGCATAGCCTACAGTTCTCAATCAGGCCTGCCATGTCCCCTTTATCAAAAAAAAAAAAAAAAAAGCACACAAAAAGCTGTTTTCAAACAGGTTTTCCAAACACGCAAATATCTGCCATTGTTTGGTCAAACAGATATTACTGTCCCAAACTCACACCATTGGTTGAGCCTGTGTTGCTGGTCAGGATTCTCAAACAAACAGAGAAATGTAATGAAATCAACACCGAGACGCAGTATTTGCACAAAAAAACTACATTTTAAATTTCAATCTGCTCCTCACACACAACTATAATATGACTTCAGAAGACTTAGAATACAGTGCAGTAATACGGACTACTTTTATGACGTTTTTTTTTTTTTTTTGTCTTTTGGCAGCTTGACAGCTCCTGATCACTAGACAGTAGTACAGTACAGTTCAGTTCAGTTCAGAAGTTTGGTTCAGTAACAATTATAACCATTCAACCATCACACATTTATGTTACAAAAATGTCTATTTCAAATAAATGCAAATGTTTACATTCTATTTATGAGAGAATCCTAAAAAAATGTATCACAGATTCCACAGAGACATTAAGCAGCACAACTGTTTTCAAGGAATAAATAGCATTTTAATTGTGATATTATTGCTGTTTTTTCTGTATTGGATTTGGAACAAATACATGCAGAATTGGTGAGTATAATACCCCCCCCCCCCCCCCCCCCCAACATAAAAAAAAATCGAACCGACCACATTTCATTTAATTATAGTGTAAAGACAAGACGAGCAGTGTGAAAATACTTTGCAAAGTTATCTTTTGTGTTGAAATGAATCATACAGATGAACATGAGAGGGAGTTGATGATAGAATTTTATTCCAGCTCTGTTTTTGTAATTCCAGTTGTGTTTAGTTGTGTTCCAGTGTGCTAGGGAATTGTAAGTGCTTTCTTCACAAAGCTTCAGTGTAGCACTAAGCAGTAGTGAACAATGAGCCTGGAGGAAAGGACTGGCTTTGTGTGGAGAAATGGGGTTGCTCTCTCTCTCTCTTTCTTTCTCTCTCTCGGTCTCTGACTACTGGTTGGGCTTGCTGTAGCTGGATCAGGCTACAGTAATAACGCCATCTACCAGGACAAGCCCAGCAGTGTGGAGGAGGGGGCTTGGAAGGCTTCCGCCCTGAGAAATAGATTTAATCTGAATTACTCCAGCAAAAAAAAAAAAAAAAAAAAAAAACCCAGCTGTGTGGTAGGAGGGGGAAAATGTAGGGTGATATAAATTTCAGCATGGATTAGGATATCTGCTTTGCAGTCCAGAAATATATTGTGTAGATTCACTCCCATTGGTAGGTACCAGCCGGTTCTCTCTCTTTCTCTCTCTCTCTCTCTCTCTCTTAATTGTGAGAGCAGATGATGGAGATTGATGGTGGGATGGGATAATGGGCAAATATTTCTCATCTTAAAGCGCATTAACAAGGGCACAGAGCGTGCATCCTGTAAGCGGGGGTTTTACCAGTGCAATAGTTCCCAGAGTATTGCAGCTTTCCAGCCTGTTAAACCAGTTCTATTGTCGGAGTTGTCACTGTACACCTGCCCTCCACGTTGTGTTTACACTGTAGACTCATGCTGATTGTCATTTTTGTTTGTTGTCACTCCACTAGGAGATGGAAAGGCCTGGGGACGTGGAGAGCCCAGAGGTGGAGGACTACAGGAACAAGCCCAACGAGAACTCGTACTGCTACCAGCTTCTGCAGGAGCTGGACAAGCAACGCAAGAGCGGCATCCTCTGCGACGTCAACATCATGGTGAGCGGCCAGATGTTCAGGGCACACAAGAACATCCTGGTCGCCGGGAGCCGCTACTTCAAGACCCTCTACTGCCTGACGAAGAGCGAGAGCTGTGACCAAACTACGATCACGCACCTGGATGTGGCGGCCGTGCAGGGCTTCTCCGTCATCCTGGACTTCCTGTACTCCGGCAACCTCTTCCTCACCAGCCAGAATGCCATCGAGGTGATGTCCGTGGCGAGTTACCTCCAGATGACCGAGGTGGTCCAGTCCTGTCGCGCCTTCATCAAAGATGCCCTTAACATAAGCATTAAGCAGGAAGCCCCAGACTCCGTGGTGGTCGACTACAACAAGCGCCGGACGGTGGCAAAAGACTGCCAGGGTGCCGACAAGAAGCCCAGCAACTTCTGGGCCACCAGCATCCTGTCCAAGCTGTCCATCAAGGCCAGTGGACACGTGAAGGATGAACCCAGCGACGTGGAGGTGTCCGGGGGAGAAGGTTGCGCATTGGGAAGCTCCAGTTGGGGAGGAGAGAACTCGTCAGAGTCCACGGAGATGGAGCCGCAGGGTCCGGGGCCGGTGTTCATCTGGAACGGTCCAGATCCCGGCACTGGGGTGGCCATCAAGAGGGAGGATCGTCCTGAGCCGGGCAGCAGAAAACGGAAAAAACAGGCCGCCAAGCGCTTTGTCTACAACATCCCACCTGAGCCGGAAGAGGGTTTCGACGAGGGCATGTTCATCCAACCATCTGCCTCCTACACCAGAGAGGACTTCTCTTACCTCTCAGAGAATGCTGGTACGTTACCCATCATGCCTTTTTCTCCTGTTCAGGTACCTCAATGGCTCTTCCAGCCAAGTCCTATTCAAATCATCAGGCACAACAAATTTATGTGTGATTATTAAAAACACACCCAGCAAGTTTACATAAAAAAAAAAAAGTTGTTTCCTTGTTTGCTGGAAATGTCTATTGAGGTCTCTCAGGTCAAGGGAGTTTGGTTATTTGAATAATGTTGCCGCCCTATTGTGTAGACTCATCAGCGCACTTCAGTGCTGTCATTAGGATTGTCATGTATGACAATAGTGTTTTTGACACCTCTCTCACACTCACACAAAGGCCAGTATGCATTTCTGTAAAGCCTTTGGTAATGGTATAATCAGTGTTTATCAAAGGCTGAATACACAGCCTTGAGGAAGAGCTCATGCCTTTTTCCAAATAGCATGTTATCATACTACTAGAATTTGATATGTAGAGTACATACTGTACACATTTTCAAAATGCAGATGGTTTACGATCTACCATTTCAACAAATTTCCAAACAAAGTTGAAATAGTAAAATGGCTTGTGTCTGTGGATGCGATTAGATCTTAGGTTGTTTACATCAATTTAAATATGGTTATGGTCTAACATTGTACTCTATTTAAAAAAGCATTCCATATATAGTATGCAATTTTGTAGTGGGCATGATACAAAAACTGTATACTACTAAGACAAAAAAAAAAAAGTTCACTGGTATTGCTATGAATGGGAGAAAGTGCAACAAGCCGCAATTGGTAAAGTCGTTGCATCACTGCTGCTGCCAAGCTCCGGTTCCTATAGAAACAGTCAGTGTACTGAAACTCATGCTTTGGACTGCCCAATCAACCTGAAATGTACACATTTTTTAATGCTATTTGAGCATAAGAAGCATGTATTGCTAATTTAAAATGTTATTTAAATGTGAGTTTGGCAAGCACTTTGTTTTCAGTGTTTTCCATTCAAGTAGTTGGTCTTGAGTGATATCACTGTCAGGAGGCGCTGCAAATGCGGCCACCAAGTGAAGAGATTTTCAGGGACTTTGGCCTGATGCAGTAGATTACTTGTAGTAGAAACAGACCTTGAATCAACCTCTTTTGGTTTTACTGTGCCTTATATTATATTATATTAATTTATACTATTATAAGTTAGCTGATGTTCAAAACGTAAGCTTGATAAGTTGTCACATCCTTTCTTTTGAAGCAGGAATATCTCTTGTAATTCTAAAGCACATTCTTACACACGCCCCAACCTTCAGCTATGGCAGGCATCCAGCCAAGGTCTCACATTATGTTTGCTTCTCCTCAGGCCCTGTGTAGCTCAGGGCCACAAGACCATCTTCCCTTTTTAATTAGAGTGGCCAGTCCGTTTTCTTCTGCCCTTATTAAGGGAGTCGACCCTCCCTCCACCTCATACCACAAAAACCTGTGTAATCTCCAGTCTGCCGAAGCTGTCATGCTTCAAACTCTCTGCCCCCATTAAGCAGAGCAGCGTGTGGTATAGTATCATGTCTTAAGTGACGCGGTTCTGAGGAGTGGCTTTCTCTCCCCGTCATCGACTCCTCTAATGCAGGATAATGAAGTAAAGCGGAGGAAACGTTACTCTCAGGCTTCCTAAACACTCTCAAATGCACTTAGCTCGTAGTCCTGAGGGCACTTAAATGTGCAGAGCTGACGGCTCGCACCTGAAAGGCATGTGTGTGTCGGTGTGTTTGCCTACACATGCCTACGTATGCTTACGTACTTGTCTGTGTACTTGCTTCCACGTTGACTACCCACTTCCTTTTTCACACATGTGTTTCACACATTTTTCCTGTGAGAGGGGTATGTTGCTTATTGCTTAATGCCTTTTTATATATATATATATATATATATATATATACACACACTACAAAACATGTTACATTTATTATAATTGTATTGTAAATATTATGGGTTGCTTCATCCACTGAGAAATCAAAAACCTTCCGTGCGTGTATATATACACATAGCTCTATATTAAACATCAAATATCTTCTAATTGGCTGTAGCTGTCTTGCAGTGTTATTTATATACAATTATAGTATTAATTCATATTTTGAATTAGCTTTTATTATTATTATTATTTTCAAAATCAAAATCCGTTAACTAAAAAACGAGATTTAAAAGTTTTAGGTAACAATAATAACACTGGTATCATGTAGCATTTTCACTTTCGGTGTGAACAGGCAATTTACTGTTTAAAAAAAAAACCTTTTCATGTTGCGCCTGAATGAGCCCCGTCTGTTCTCTCTCACACATCACACAACAGGATCCGTCACCATAAATGCTTGAGTCCTTTCCAAACAGGACGGTTGAATTGTTCATTTGCGGTAGTGACACACACACACACACACACACACACACACACACACGCACTACCCCCGATTCCCTCTTCTGAGGTGCAGCGCTGCCAGGGGCCGTCCCGCCCTAATCCTGCTAATGCAGCCCAACTATCTCTGCCATTCCAAATATTGACCCAGGCAGAGTGGACCCACTGCAGAGGTACTTACAATGGGATCTGATGGCTTTGGCCCGCCAGCCTGCTAATCCACAGTGTGTAAGATGATCCACTGTTAGGGCTTCACCCATTTATTTACACATCATATCGCCTTCACACACCCACACAGACACACATTTACAGTTGCTGCCTTACGCAAAGTCGTGATCCTTACAAATAGCCACATATAGTGATGTGAAATTAAGGATTTATCGCTGATGTGTTACAGTGTGAGTGAACAGTAAGGCTGGAAAGTACAGCTACATCAAAATACCTCACCGAAATGTTGCAAGCACGAACATCCAGTACTCAAAGAGCGGTATTGTTTCTACAAATGTGGTTATTTAGTTAATGCTAATGTACAGTACAGGTCAAAAGTTTGGAAACATTACTATTTTTAATGTTTTTGAAAGAAGTTTCTTCTGATCATCAAGCCTGCATTTATTTGATCAAAAATACAGAAAAAAAAATGTAATATTGTTGTGATATATTATTACAATTTAAAATAATTGGTTTTCAATTTATTATACTTTAAATGATCATTTATTTCTGTGATGCAAAGCTGAATTTTCAGGATCATTACTCCAGTCTATCACATGATCCTTTAGAAATCATTCTAATATGATGATTCATTATCAAAGTTGGAAACAGTTCTGCTGCTTAATATTTTTTCATAACCTGTGATACTTTTTTAAGATACTTTGATGAATAAAAAGTAAAAAAAAATTAAAAAAGAAGCAATTTTTTTAAAAGTAGAAATCTTTTGTAACAACAATATACACTGCTGGTCAGTAATTTGGGGTCAGTAATTTTTTTTCTTTCTTTTTTTGAAATAAATCAATACTTTTATTCAGCAAGGATGTGTTAAATTGATAAAAAGTGATAGTAAAGAAGATTTATATTATTAGAAAATATTTTTTTATTTTGAAATAAATGCAGTTCTTTTTAACCTTTTATTCATCAAATATATTAGGCAGCAGAACTGTTTCCAACACTCATAATAAATCAGAATATTATAATGATTTCTAAAGGATCATGTGATAGACTGGATGACACATGTGACACTGAAGACTGGAGTAATGATGCTGAAAATTCAGCTTTGCATCACAGGAATAAATTATTTTTTAAAGTATATTCAAATAGAAAACTATTATTTTAAGTTGTAATAATATTTCACAATATTACAGTTTTTTTTTTTCTGTATTTTTGATCAAATAAACGCAGCCTTGATAAGCATTAGAGACTTCTTTCAAAAATATATAAAAAGTAATGTTTCCAAACTTTTGACCTGTACTGTACTTGCATACTTGCATTATATTTATATACTTTTCTGAAAACAACGTGTAGTTACTAGCTAGAAGCGTTTGCATTCATGTCATTGCGTAATTGAGTATATTTTGGGCCTTTTCAAGCCTGTTGGTGTTTCCTTGGGGGGGGTTGGGATCAGTCTTGGCAAATAAAGGGTGTGGTCGGTTAAAACCTTGAGCCCATTTACCACCAGTCTCTCAGTTGTGGCCTAGCAGGTCTCATCCAGCATACTGTAAGATTCCCAGCAAGGAGAGTCTGGGCATTTTCACAATCTTTGAGCAGTCTCATGACTCGGGCCTGGCCATTGAGATTCCAGGTTAATCGTTAACCATTTTAAGTACCGACAAGCCCATAGTAACAGATTGAACTTTAATTTTGAGCTTGCCGACACCAATGAACAGCACAGCTGCTGTCGGGCCTCCTTTAGTCCGCAAGGTGGTGTTTAGAGCCTCGATTGAATTCCCAGGTGATCTGGCTCTCATCACCCCCATGGCAACCTGCTTGACGACCCTTTTGTTTTGCTCATTTTGGCTCAAACAAAGCTGGATCCCACCCCCCTAAATACCACGTTGCACAGACAGCTCTAGTCTAATTGTCACGAGGCAGCGCTCCCAAGAGAACTTGAGTGTTGGGATGAGTGTTTTCAGCAGCAAAATGCAGCGATTGCAATTCCGACTATACAGTAGTCTCTCGCTGATAAACAATCAGACTTTTTAGGCATGTTAGTTTTGAGGAAAGGAATGGTGACCAGAAGGAAAGAGCTCTTGCTTATTATACAGCTTGTTTATCAGTAGAAAATTGCATTAGACTAATATAGTTATGGCCTCTGGCATGAGGTTCCCATGGCAACTGGCACACTTTCACAGTGTGTTTTTATTGTTTTTTTCTTTGCAAGGGTGACACATGAAGGTACATGCAGACACATCACTGACATGCACTAATTTTCTCTCTCAGCCACATAACGCAACTCTTTACATGTCGCAACTGACCATTAGAGCTGAAAATGCGACCTACATCTGCTGCTAAATCTCATGCTGAATTGTCTATATCTCAGAAACCGGTGTTAAAAGTGCTGAAAATCTGTTTGTTTGTGTGGTTTCTCCTAGGTGAAGCTCCTGAAAATGCCCTTAATAAGCTGAAGTGTCCCCACTGTAACTACATTGCCAAGCACCGGCGAACACTAAAGAGGCACCTGATCATCCACTCGGGCGTGCGTTCTTTCAGCTGTGACATCTGCGGAAAGCTGTTCACTCGCAGAGAACACGTCAAGAGACATTCCCTGGTAAGACAGAAACATCAAGTCTCGTATGTGGGTGAATCTCACGGAAACATTTCACCCCAACATCTGAAGAACGATTCTTTTGATGAAAAACAAAGCCTATTTTTAAAACCACAACAAATTTGTGCATTGTGACTCAATTTTCATGACAGTTGAGCATATTTTCCGACATAGACAGTAATGACACCAACATTTTAGATACCAGGTAAAATTCACAGTTCTCTATTCAATTTCGATACCACAGCTGAAACTACTAGCCTACCAAATATAAATTTAAAACATTATTAAATACAAGTAAACAGTCATAATCTGTTGAAGCAAATAATCAAATTAGAAGCAAAAGCAAAAATAATGCAATATAACAAAGATACAAATGAAATAAACAGTGCTTTTCAGGGTTTCCTGGTAGGTCTGACACAGTAGTTTCCACATACATAAATTTAATAAAATAACACTGCATAATCTTACTGTATAAATTAAACATCCTTTTTAATTAATCCTTATTAAAGTTACAAAAGTTATTCAGTCAAGAGCAGGCAGTGATTTTTTTTTTTTTGTTTTTTTTTTTTTTTTGTATGTATGTGTATACACTCACCTAAAGGATTATTAGGAACACCTGTTCAATTTCTCATTAATGCAATTATCTAATCAACCAATCACATGGCAGTTGCTTCAATGCATTTAGGGGTGTGGTCCTGGTCAAGACAATCTCCTGAACTCCAAACTGAATGTCAGAATGGGAAAGAAAGGTGATTTAAGCAATTTTGAGCGTGGCATGGTTGTTGGTGCCAGACGGGCCGGTCTGAGTATTTCACAATCTGCTCAGTTACTGGGATTTTCACGCACAACCATTTCTAGGGTTTACAAAGAATGGTGTGAAAAGGGAAAAACATCCAGTATGCGGCAGTCCTGTGGGCGAAAATGCCTTGTTGATGCAAGAGGTCAGAGGAGAATGGGCCAACTGATTCAAGCTGATAGAAGAGCAACTTTGACTGAAATAACCACTCGTTACAACCGAGGTATGCAGCAAAGCATTTGTGAAGCCACAACACGCACAACCTTGAGGCGGATGGGCTACAACAGCAGAAGACCCTACCGGGTACCACTCATCTCCACTACAAATAGGAAAAAGAGGCTACAATTTGCACGAGCTCACCAAAATTGGACAGTTTAAGACTGGAAAAATGTTGCCTGGTCTGATGAGTCTCGATTTCTGTTGAGACATTCAGATGGTAGAGTCAGAATATGGCATAAACAGATTGAGAACATGGATCCATCATGCCTTGTTACCACTGTGCAGGCTGGTGGTGGTGGTGTAATGGTGTGGGGGATGTTTTCTTGGCACACTTTAGGCCCCTTAGTGCCAATTGGGCATCGTTTAAATGCTACTGCCTACCTGAGCATTGTTTCTGACAATGTCCATCCCTTTATGACCACCATGTACCCATCCTCTGATGGATACTTCCAGCAGGATAATGCACCATGTCACAAAGCTCGAATCATTTCAAATTGGTTTCTTGAACATGACAATGAGCTCACTGAACTAAAATGGCCCCCACAGTCACCAGATCTCAACCCAATAGAGCATCTTTGGGATGTGGTGGAACGGGAGCTTCGTGCCCTGGATGTGCATCCCACAAATCTCCATCAACTGCAAGATGCTGTCCTATCAATATGGGCCAACATTTCTAAAGAATGCTTTCAGCACCTTGTTGAATCAATGCCACGTAGAATTAAGGCAGTTCTGAAGGTGAAAGGGGGTCAAACACAGTATTAGTATGGTATTCCTAATAATCCTTTAGGTGAGTGTATGTGTGTGTAAAAAAAAAAAAAAAATGTGTGTGTGTAATATGTGTTTTAAAAAAAATAATATTTCTACATATTCCATATTATGCTTGTATCTTATTTGCATTACGGTAATGAGAATTGGGAACTGGAAATGTTTAATTGTTATGTTAATGCCCCATGCAGAAAAAAATACTTGACATGACATTTTTGATAGTTTTTGTGAAATTCACCCACAGACTGATTTCACCCAGTCTCAAAATACTCAATAATAAAATATCTTGCTTCACTGACTAATATCCCTGTTCATGACATTCATTTGCAGGTTCACAAAAAGGATAAGAAATACAAGTGTATGGTATGCAAGAAGATCTTCATGCTGGCGGCCAGCGTGGGCATCCGGCACGGTTCCCGTCGCTATGGCGTGTGTGTGGAGTGCGCAGACTCCCACCAAGGCACGCAGGAGGGTCTGGAGGGCATGCAGGACCTGGAATTCGCACGCGACGAAGACTTTGACGAGGCTGTGGAGGGAGACGAGGACATGGAGGCGGAAGAGGGGGAGCCCAATGAGATTGACCAATCCAACTGCGAGGGTGATGCGGGTGCCATCCCCGAGAAGGACTAACTTAGACATAACCTGGTAGAGAAACAAATCAAATGCAAAGAAAAAATAGCTGGGAAACAATCAACAATTCCAAAGTGCTATCAAACCTCTGTTGCACGTCGAGTTATGTCAAAGAGATATATAGCTTTGTTAGAGAGGGACTCCAATATTTAAAGACTGTCTATGTGTCAGAGTCTGGGCCCGTGTGCCTGTCAGAGAAAGAGGTATAATGATATATAACGAAAAAATCAGGTTTTTCTGTGATGTATTTTTTCTTTTGTAGGGGATGAGGGTGTACAGCGTTTTTGAGTTATAACAGGCCAATCATATTAAAAGAAATATTAATTATTTAATTTATGAAGAAAGATATTATGGTCTTATGAAATGATAGAATTAGATTTTCTTTTTCTTTTTTTAAAATGTACATCTGCTTATTTTCAGTTCATAACTGCGCTTCCTGACAGACCTGATCATATATTGCTCAGAGGAGGATCTCGACAAAGAGCATTATAGAAATTCCGCCTACAGGAAGATTTTTTTTCTTTCTTTTTTTTTGTGTGTGTGTATGTGCGTTTCCTTTCTAGTTAAATGTTGTCATGAAATTTTTATGAAATATATAAATATATATAAATATATATATATATATTTTCCTTTTCCCTGCACAAATCTTGGAACCAAAAATCTGTTTTGTGACTCTAATTGACCACAGCCATATTTATGATTAAATTATACAGGGCTGTTAGATCGTGCCAAGCAGAACGCACACCAAGATTTTTTTTGCAGGACACAAAACTACTGAAAATGCTGAGAGAACGTAAAGCAAGAGAAATATAAGAAAGAGAAGGAGAAGAAAAAAAAAAAAGCAGAAAAAGAGAAAATGATAAAATATAAGGGGAATATATTATTGCTAGCTTTATTTGAATCACAGCATCACAGTAACACTTTATAAAGCATTTTGACATTCACTTAAAGCTTGAATTTTGCCAAATGATGGAAACGTTTGGTGCTGTAACGCTTTTGTTTTTATTCTTATTTTTAAATACTGGACCTACAAGCTGTATATGATGTTAATGATCGTAAAGCCTACTCAACTCAGTTATACTAATCAGCTTTGTATTTTACACTGTTGTGCTAAGGAGCCTATCAGGTATGCTTTTCTGTTTTTAACGTCTTTTCTATTAAATGCACATGCATACGTACACACGCATACATACCATTTGTTGTTGTTAAAACTACTGGCAGTACTTGTATAGATGGAACGACCTGATGTTCTTGAGTTGGTTAGTGGTACTGAGCTTACTTTAAATCACTTGAACGACCTGTGTACCGTTTTTTTTTTTTTTTTTTTTGAAGAATGCAGATGGAAAGAGGTGGTTTGCAATAGACTCCCAAACTTCGTTTTGGTCCCCCCTTAACATTTGCGATCAGTTCGGTTTCGTTTTATTTGGACTTTGTCATGTGTCTGCTGAGTGGAAAACACTTTTGCTTGTGCTGACGTAGAGCGGAAGGTCTATGAAAACGCATAGACGGGCACTTACTCTTCTACGTTCTATAATTTCTTATTTCCCCAAAGCCGGTCTGGATGGAAATAAATTGAAACTGTTGTGTTTTATTCCATGCGGAGCTTTTCTTTTTCTTTCTCTTTTTCTTTTGACATTTCATTATTTAATGCTATATGTGTATTGACTCCAAAATGCAATCAAGACTGTTAATTTTTATTGTCTTACCAAAATCGTTGTTTAATTGTTAAAGAAAATGTATAAGAAATCCAGGTAAATATCTAGTGTAGATCCTTGCTTGTGTATGTTGTCAAATTTCAATGTTTTTATCCTAAAATCAATCATTCACTTTACCCTTAGATGCATATATTGTTTTATTTGTCCTTCCTTTTGAGGTTATTTTGTTTTTTTGTTCATCCGTTGTGTTTTTTTTATTTGGCTTTAAGCACATATTTTTTAAGAAATATTGTTTGTGGGTTAAATCCTAGGAGCAGGAGTTTCTGTTCATATGCAGTGGATATATTGAAGTGCTATACTGATACAGAAATCGTCTATCTTTCCCTTTACTCGAGATGAAAGTGTATTTTAAAAGCTGTATAGAAGATCCTGTTTGTATTACTTACCTTCAGATCACTGTGGGAGGGATGTTATATAGATATTTAATTATCATTTGAATTAAATGATGGCGACACCGCTGCAGTTAACCGGTTTAAAACAGCCTGGCTTTCACTGTTCTCACCGACCTCTCTTTATGTTCACGTGCACGTTCACCATCGTGTCAGTTTATACTTTTTCTTGTTTTGTCTGTGTATCTGTTCAAATCACATTAATGTACTCCTTAGACTTTATGCTGTATATGGAGATAACAGACAAAAAAGGAAAAAAAAAAAAAAAACACTACAGATGAAGGTTTTTTTCAGCTGTATTTTATAAAAAGCTGTTTCAAAGATGTATTTTTCAACTCTCTTACAGTGATGCAAATGAGGCCACTGGCTCACCTCAAACACAAATCAAATCAGGTTATTCTTTTTATGTTTTTTTTCAAGAATTTAAATGAAAACGTTTTCCTTCTCTTTCAATTGTACTACTGTTCCTCTATTATAAATTTTAAAATAAAACTTTGATATTTCTTTGTGCTGTACTGTCTTTTTGCACCAATCTTGTAATTTGATGTATTTGTCAACGTTGACCTACAAATTTAAAGAAGAAGGTGGATATGTGCATTTCTGATGCCGTTTTGTTGGATTTTACGGCGTTCAGCCTTGTGAAATAAACCAAAAACGCCATAGGTTACAGTCCAAATAATAATAATAAAAAAACCATACTTGCACAAGCACAATTGTATGCTTATTACATTATTTGTATTTAATGTAATGTGTTTTTCCTGCACTTTGGCTCTCTAATCTCAACTTCCTCTAAAACTTTTCTAAAAAGTTTCTAAATTATCTTGTGAAAGATGTTGCAGAATGATTTCTTTATATCAGATTTACTTCCTTTTTTTATTAAACAATTTGTGCAAAAGGGAAAATATGACACATACTTTTTATCTTCTCATAAATATTTTTGAACTGTGATGTCAGTCAAAGAGAGGATGTTGTAATGGCATAACCCCCCCCAAATATTAGGTGTTTATGAAAGTCCCAGGATGTTCCTCTTTAGGATATAACAGACGTGTGTGTGATTTCATACTCTCCTCATGCTGTTATTACTTCTGTATCGCACTGCACTGCCATCTAGTGGCCATTCCCCGATATCGTAGTTTACAGTCAATTTATTTGTCATGGTTTGACGCTTTATCTATCTATTTACTTGCAACTTGCTTATTTACTTAATTTAGTATATTCAGTGGACACAAAAGTCCAGAAAACACGAGCTGTGTAAAATTAGAAGTGATATACTGGTTTTCACAGCGGATTCCGTTGAAAACACGGTAAGTCTATCTCCCACAGACTCGCTTTCAGATTGTCATGGCGCTGTCAAGGTCTATATATGGCAAGCCGTTATAACTTTTATTCATTTCCAGGATATGAATTGTTGATATCAACAATTACATTTTTTGATATAATTTTTTTTTGATAATTGTTGATATCAAGAATTATCATTTTAACTAGTAAAAATGTAATTGTGGAAATCAAGAAGTAGCATTGTTACTAGTGGAAATGTAATTTCTGATATCGAAAATAGCCATTGTTACTAGTAGAAATCTAATTCCTGATATCAATAACTATCGTTTTAACTAGTGAAAATTGAATTGTTGATATCAAGGATTCATATCCTGGAAATGAATAAAAGTTAAAACGGCTTGCCATAGTGATAGTCTATATGGGTTAGTTACAGTTACAGTTAAGTGCACTTATATGGTCCAGTAGAAGGGTAGTAGAGTGTCGGTTGTTACGACAGTTTCACATTCAGTGTTTGTTCCCTGCTAAAAAAAAAGAAAAAAAACACACAGATAGGCTAGGCTACTATAGTAAGTCTACTGGCTACTTCAATTTATTTTACTATGCTTTGTTAGCATTTTGGTAACTGTAGCTTTAAATAAGTCGTCAAAACTGTTTGGTGTTATTTCACAGGCTTTATTTTACATGCACAATTATGACAACAATATATGTCGACAGTGAGTTTGAAGTTTCATACAGTCCCGCTTCTGCCCAGTGTCCACTAGATGGCAGACAATTACTTTCTCGTTGACGTCTATCAGGAAGTCCGCGGTTGACTCTGTTGTTGATTTTCTCTTGATTAAAATTCTGACAGTATGACCCAGTAGGCTACCTCTAAAACCACCTGTCCTCAATACTTCATACAGATCAAAATATATATGCAACTAAACTCATAAATATGTATATTGTATATTACATAATATGTAATATATTTCTCCAGTGAAACTGTAATTTGTGCCCAAACCCAAGGTTGTCCAGTTGCCAGATCTTGTATGAAACGCATCTTACTCACACAATCAACACTATACAAATTTCAACCCATTTGTGAGCTCAACCTGGCAACCTACAACCCAGTTGTGCAGTAGATATCTGCGCAGGTAGTAGACGCGGGAAGTTGAATAAGCATCACTGGTAGAAATGGGAAGAGAAGACTCAGTGGTAAATATTTAACGCAGCTTTCTTTTTTCTGTCATCCTTTAGCTGGCGTTACAAATGCTTTTAAACCATTCAAGCCAAGAAAAACACACACACGACGCACAGAAAGACGTGCGCCAGAATCGAGTTCAATTTCGGCTTGAAGTTGAACTAACACTAAAACACGCAGTTATGACAAAATGTCCGATTTGTCGAGTATCCTCATAAAATCAGACTGAGCAGTCTTAAATATATGAAATAAAGTTTTAAATGAAGGTAAAGAGTTGTGAGAGATCTGGGTCTCTGTCAGCAGCGGCTGGTTTTAAAGGGACAGCAGCCAATAAAGCTTTCTGTCAGTAAAGGTAAACAAAGAACAAAGGTAACAAAGAAAAACACTCACACACACACACACACACACACACACACACACACACACACACACACACAACTTTAATAAGGATTGATCTATAATTTAATATGTATGCAGTGCAAACTGTTTGTTAACTTTATTCAATTTCTGTATATTTCCTACCTGTTAGACAAACATTTAAATTTTTTTCATTTTAATCTTTATGTTGTTTCTACATTAATTTGGAGATTAACTGTGAAATTATTATATTATAAAATATATTAAAAACGTACGTTTTTTTAATGGTGATTAATCGTGATTAATCACAGAACAAAATGTGTGGTTAATCTAGTTAATTTTTGCATTCGATAAACATAAATAAGAAGTCTTATTCATGTTTATTCTTTATTTTTATTGAATATGTATTTATTTATCTTAATATCTGCGCAATTAATGTGTATTTAGCCTGCCTCTGCCATCCAGCACCCCCCAACCCCCAACCCATCCACCCCCCTCAGGTCTCCCGTATTTTGGTACCCAAATATTGACAGGTAATACTCTTGTCAGCAGTTGTCAACAAACATTTATAAAATCAGACAATATCAAGGTCAGCCATCAAACTGAAACCTCTTTTCATATTTGACCTGCTACGAGGTGTTAAATCACACAGGTGAGCTTTATAGTTTTGAAAATGTTAATTACTTATGTTTTCTTTAACAACCAATTAGATGAATCTAAGATGATTCAGATACATTGTTTTTTCTCATAATTTTATTTTAATAAATTTTATCATAATTTTAATAACTGTGTTTTACCGTTGTGTGTTGTGTTCATTTAGTATATTCAGTTGAAGACTATATACTCGTTTTTTTTTCTTTTTCTTCCTTTGAAAGGTATATGAAAGATAAATAGGTTGCGCGGCCTAAAATCCAAAGGTTTTTAAATATGTGTAAGTGTGTTTGTTTGGCCAAGTTCATTCATTTGAGGGAATGTTTGTGTAGGCTATATGCCTGTGTGTGTTTGTTTATGCATGGTGTGAGTGCGAGAGAGTGTGTGTGTGTGTGTGTGTGTGTGTGTGCTGTTCAAACATGCCCCTGGGCAGCCACACACTGGCTCATTCTGCTGGCTGTGTGAGAATGGATGGCTGCTTTTGTGTGGGTGTCTGTCAGTGCTGTTGTGTGAAGCTGGCCCCATTGTGCCCGACCACTGTCCCTTATTGACACAGGACCTTCTTTTTGCCTGTTCCCATGCTCCGACCCTCTGGCTTGGCCCATCAGCGCCTGAAACCGGATCCACTGTGCAGCATTGCGTTCTCTCTCTCTCTCTCTCTCTCTCTCTCTCTATCTCTATCTCCTGGTGCTATTGTCTGCTGTCGTATTTCATTCTAAAGTGTGGTTGGGCAAATTAAAGAGCAGCAGGTAATGGTGCGGTCATAGCTGCAGTTGTTGACGGTGGCCTGTGGCGGCCGTTTATTGAGGCCAGGAGTGAATGCCTGTGGTCGGTTTCCCTCTCTTTTGTGTCTCCTGTTGCATGCGGTTGTGTCCTCTGTGACGGCATAGTTTCACAAGAGCTGATGAGGTCAGATAGAGGACGGGGCTGAGATTGAGGCAGTTCTGAAGGTATGTGAGGAGATTATTGCCCTGGACCTCCCATGCCGTACGAGGCAGGTGGGATGGATCGCAGGTGTTAACTCGAAGAACAATCTCAGCTGGAACGCTTAGGCTCATGGGTGCTGGGGGTTTTGTGACTTCAGGTGTTATGCACTATGCATGTTCCTTATGTAAAAAACACTTAGTCTTTAACACTAGTGTTTTGGAGGTTTACTGCTTCTTAAATTACTCATGGTTAGAATTACCTGTTTGGATTTGTCAGGTAACCTAGAGTAAAAATGTTAGCATTTTACCTGATCTAACCTTTAGTTTTGTTGGTGTAACTTAATGTATTTAGGTTTAGTGAAGAAAAGCAAGTTTTTTAGGTTAACGTTTTCTTCAGTTGAAAATATACTAAATCAAATGTATATAAAGTTAATATAATAGAATTTTATATGATTAAATATGACTGAATCAACATATATTATAGCTTACACCAATTAAAGTAATTTTTAAGGGTCAGAAATGAAAGAAATTTTACTTAATAAAAAAAAAAGTGATTCATTTTCAATGTATCAATCATATTGGTTATATTGGGATTTATGCAGATTGTTTGGATGTTATAGATTTCCCACCATATTTTTATTTGACTCACCCCATATATATAATTCTTAGACTTATAATTAAACTGCCTGGTGATACTTTAAACTGCAGTTTAAACAGTAATAAGCAATTTAGAAATTATGAGATAAAAAGTAGAAATTATGGCAAAATAATCAAAAAAATAAAAAGTTTTAATTACTGTAAAAATAAGTTTTATGTCATAATTGTAACTAATAAATAACTAAATTAACTAATAATAATGGGTAAATAATTGTATTTCCTAATTATGACATTGTGTCCTATAATCATGACTTAGTATGTCAACATTTTCACTATTTATGTCATATTATAACTTTTTATTATTTTGATTTACCAAAGCATATTTTGTTAAAGTGGCATATCACTATGAATGTGTCTTGTTTGAACGAGTGAATATGCTGTGTTCGGCTGCAGTATCTCTTCCATGTGATGTGACTCATGGGGAATCAAGAAAGCTGCTATGTTTCATTCCTTTTCCATGGACTTTGCTGCTTTTGTGAGAATAGATGTGAGAGATCTGTCCGTTATAGATTCGTTTGGGAGGAATTTCTTGGCCTGTGTCACAAAAGCCGCTTCGGTTCACACGCTGGAAGGATGTTCAGTATTGTGAATCACGGGGGTCAGTTTTGAAGAGCCAGTCGCTCCCCTGCCCTGGCACACTGGGGGCATTAGCATGTGAAAAAGGAGGAAATAAAGTTGTCAAGTTCGCTCAGTCCACACCGCCCCCCCCCCCCCCCCCCCCCTGCACCCCTTTATTTCAGCCCTGTTTTCCCTACTCAACATGAAGTCAAGCACAGGAGTGATGTCTGACACTTCACACACACTTCAGATGACTCTTGTGCCTGCATTCATCACGTAAACACATATATATTAACCCAAATCAGTCCAGTGCCCACAGTGCTATAAGTTTACAAATTTGACCCCCAAATATGACAATATATGTGTGTGAGTTTGTACTATATTGTCGGGGAAATAATGTTGACAGTTTTTTTTAACCCACCGGAGTGTACTGTTAGATGTGTAAACCTAAAGAGAAACATTCATTCTTTCATCATTTACTTACCCTCAAGTTTTACCAAACTTGTATGAGTTTCTTTCTTCTGTTGAACACAAAAGAAGATATTTAAAAGAATGTTGGTAACCAGAGTGTTGACGGTAGCCATTGACTTAAATAGTATATATATTTTTTCCTACATTGGAAGTCAATGGCTACTGGCAACTGCTTGATTACCAACATTCTTTTAAATATCTTATTTTGTGTTCAACAGAAGAAAGAAACTCATACAAACTTGAGGGTAAGTGATGACAAAATGTTAATTTTTGGGTGAACTATCCCTTTAAACTATATCTGTCAAAAGCAAAAATAATTGTTATTAATCTCAGGGATATGGACGAGTCTTAAGAAAGCAAGATGCATATGCAAATACATATGAACTTATTTTATTTTAATATTGTTTTTTACTATTTAAAACAATGAAATAATTATAAATTAAAATAACTCACTACACACACACATACAGTGTGTGTAGTTATTTATTTTATATTTATTTTTATTGTTTTACTATATATATATATATATATATATATATATAGGCTATATATATATATATATATACTATTTATTGTTATTTATTATATCTATCTAATATACATAAGTATAATGTAGTATAATTAAATATTAAATAATAATAATAATTTAATATATAATTATGTGTATTATATATTATATATGCACATTGTAATATAATTAAATATTAAATAATTATAATATATATATGTGTGTAATTTATTTATATTTATTGTATTGTTTTTTATTATATATATATATATATATATATATATGAGTGTAGAATGTAATATATATATATATACTGTAAATAATTTGTCTATATTTTAATTATATATACTATAAATTTTTACAATGTACAATTTGCATTATATTATTTAAATTTTTTATGAACATTTGCAAGGACCTCCTAACATAAGGTCCCTTGTGGTCCCCGGACCCCAGTAAAAAAAAAAAAAACCTGAAATAAGAAACCAGGAATTACTGGTGCGTCCAACTCTATGCGCATGTTTTGATAACACAAGCACACATAATGCGATATAATAAATGTGTCTGCAGTTGGTAGATGCGTGCCATACAGGTGTGTTTACGTCTACAGCCGTGCACGTTAATACGAGTGCGTGCAACAATCCGTCAGAGTGTGTTTGTGTACATAGCACAACTGCGTATGTGAGCGCTCAGCCATGTGTGCACACGTGTGTGAGTGTACGTGTGTGTGTGCCTGACGAGGTGCTGGTTCCCACAGCTCTGATCTAATTCGGCTGTAACCCAATCTCCGTGTGAGCGTCGCTCGGCCAGCGCTCTCCCTCCCACCGGCGCTGCATTTGTGTGTGTTTGTATGTGTGTGTGTGGCAGCCACTTCCCCTGTTAGTCCCCCAGGCCCCTCGGCGCAGCGGCTCGCCCGGATTGGTTTACTATGTCAACTCTGGGAGCCGGCAGCAGCAGCCGCGCTCACATGCCCCGATGCATCCTGTGCGCACACCATCCTGACACCTTATACCTGACATTCAGCAACTGCAGGAACGAGGGAACAGCAGAAGGGAGGAGAGAAGCTGGGAGGCGCGGTGGGTGGGGGGCGTCGGGTTTCGTGACATTTTGCCTGCCGGGACCATCGGGAGGAGAGAGAGGAGACGAGAGAGTGTGCGTTTGCATGTGCGTGTGTGTGTCGGTGGAGGTTCACAGACAGAGAAGAAATAAAAACAGATGTGGAGGAGTGTGGGAGAGTGTATGTGTGTTTGTTAGTGTGTGTGTGTGTGCATTGAACAAAGGCCTGCTTCACTGAGTTGAATAACAGGAGTACTTGAAAGAATGCTTGTTAATTATGGACCCCCGGGCCTGTGGGGGACGGGTGGATGCTGGTGTTGGTGGAGAGGTTTGGATTGGTGTGCTTGTTGTTGTTGAGCATGCATATGAGCAGTGGAGGATTGTTTTCATAGCAGCTCTGCTAATAAGAAGCACAAAACTTGTCAGTTTGATATATGCATTCATACTGATCTTAAACGAATAGTTCACATGGTTGTGCCAAACCTGAATCACTTGCTTTCTTCCGTTGAACCAAAAAAGGAGAAAGTTTGAAGAATGTCCAAGCTGCTCACGTCCATGCAGTTTAAGTGCTATCAAACTCCAAGATCTGCATAAATGCAGCATAGTATCATAGGTTAAGTTCATTCAAACATACCGGTACACACTTTCATTGGAAAGAGATCAACTTTTTCCTTAGTCCAGGCTGATTTTTTAAAAACTTTCTGATCCCGAGGACCCCTCACCGCATGCAAGGGACCCAAAGAGGTCAAAAGTTTGGGGTCAGGGGTTTTTGTTATAAAATGCTACGAAGAATTTCTATTTAAAAAAAATTTATATTCTTTAAGCAGCACAACTGTTTTCAACATTAATGATAATAAGAAATGTTTCTCGAGCATCAAACCAGCATATTAGAATGATTTCTGAAGGATCATGTGACTTTGCATCACAGGAATAAATTACATTTGAAAATATATTAAATAAAAAACTGTTATTTTAAATTCACAATATTACTGTTTTACCTTGGTCAAATAAATGCAACCTTGGGGATTGCAAAAACATTAAAACATCATATCAACCCCAAACTATTGAATGGTAGTGTGCATATTTATACTTTTTTAAAGAAAAATATTGAGTTAATTGTTAATGTTTGTCACTGTAGTAGAGTTAAAGCAAATTAATAAAATACTTACTGTACTAACGATAATTGTTAGAATATTTTATGGAAAATATATAATAAAATAAAGCTAAAAAACTCCTTATTTAGTGTTTCATGAAAGAAAGTCCTGTTCCTCACACAGAACTATTGACTGGCTCGAAATATATTGTACAGAAAAGACAAAGGTATACGGTATAAAAGACACATTTTTTATTAAATGAAGCTATTTTAAATACTAATGGTTCATAGTGAAACACACATTTACAGAAACGTCTTTAAATTAGATAAAAAAAACAGCTATAATAGTTTGGAAAGACATGAAGAGGAGTAAATGATGACAGAATTTGCTTTTTTTGGTGAACAAACCCTTTAATATATGTCTTGATGCAAAAGATTTATTGGTTTCCTTTGATTGGTATTATATATTGCTGCTGGCTAGTAACTGTTACAGAATGTGCTCTGTGTTAAATCACTGCCATCAGCGTCTCATCTAGAGTAAAGGCTCAGTTACACACTACTCACAGATCTGTCAGTCAGACATCTGTGGATCCTGTGCTCTGTCAGGGCTTGTCTGTTTCACTTTACCTCAGGACACACACACACACGTCTTCTATTGCTAGTCACACGTCTTACGACTCACCTCAAATTCTTAGCACACACACTCGTTCATTCCCCCAGCCCCATGATAAACAAACTCTCTCGCACATAAACACACACACACACACCATCCCCAGCCCCCTCAAAATAAACATCGGGTATTCACCATCACCACCTACCATGTCAAACAAACAACACACTCGTTATGCTTCTCTCACGGTCCTCCACCTCCCCCATCATTCATCAAGTCTGAGAAACTTTTACATTGACATCCTCCGTCATAAACAATCAGAAGCCCCCTCAATATATATATATATATTTTGTTTTGTTTTGACAGCATTTCATTTTAACATTTTTATGTGTGCACTGTGTGTTTATTTGTGTGTTGTGCAGATTCAAAATAACTCAACGTTGCTCTTTGAGTGCTGAGAACGGGGGACATCAAAATATTAAAGATTGATGTACCACATCAGGCAAATGGGTTGCATTTTGTGTATTCGCATTAAATCGTTTTAATTTACTTTTCATTTAAATGTACACCGATGAGCCAATACATTATGAACACCTGCCTAATATGCTGTTGGTCTTCCACAGCACCGACCCGCCGAGGCATGGACTCTACAAGAGCCTTGAAGGTGTACTGTGGTTTCGGGACTTTACCGGCAGATCCTTCAAGTCCTGTAGGTTTCGAGTTGGAGTCACGGTGGATCGAACTTGTTGGTCCAGCACATCCCACAGATGCTCTATTGGATTGAGATCTGGGAAATTTGGAGACCAGGGAAAGATTTTGTTCTTTGCATCATGTTCCCCAATCCATTCCTGAACAATGTGTGCAGTGTGTATAGGGTGCATTATCCTGCTGAAAGAGGCCACTTCCACCAGGGAACACCATTGTCATGAAGGGGTGTACCTGGTCTGCAACAATGTTTGGCACGTTTCAAATTTACGTCCACATGAATGGCCGGACCCAGGGTTTTCCAGCAGAACATTGCCCAGACTAGAGTATCCTGTCGTCAGTTTGTGGTTTGTCCCTCCTTTGACCACTGTTTGCAAATTCTTACCACTGCTGACCGGAAACAACACACAAGCCTTTCCGTTTTAGAGATACTCTGACCAAGTCGCCTTGCCATAACAATTTGGCCAATATGTAAATCAGTCATATCATCGGCCTATACTAAAAAATAATTGGTGAATTGGTGTCGTAATTACGGTAATTACAAGATTACGACTTGTGAAATGTGTTCACGTCCTTGTAGAAATTGTAATTACAACTTGTATACTGGGAATTCTCTGAGAGCTCTGACGTGTTGCCATTGAAATGCATAATTTCGAGACCAAGGACGTGAACATCTCCGTCGCATGTTTTCATCTCGTAATTACCGTAATTACGATAAGCTGTCACATGCAGGTTGTGGCAATTTTGAGATGATCAGGATCTAATTGCTGGCACTCTGGGCAAAACAGGAACAGAACAAGCAGTAAAGATGCAACGTGAACGGACAATGAACTGAGCAAACACAGGGTTTCAGTACCATGGCAAACTAATCAACGAAATGAATAACAGGTGAAAATCATAATTAAATCAAAGATAAACCATTGGAATGAATACAAACACAGGAAACAGAGCTAAAACACGTGCAAAGCCCACCCAAAACAAACACAAGAACAGAACCCATCGTAACAGCCGCATTACTTCAAAATATTTTTAATTTAGAAATTGTTAGGAAATATTACAAACAATTACACTGAAACACATTGAATTAAACATGACATTTTAAAGCAGAAAGACTGAAATAGTATACGAATAATCTTTGTTTTATTTACAACTTTGAAAAATAGTTTTACAGTGTTGAAAAAGGTTTAGGTGCATTCACGCCTTGTCGTAATTACCGTAATTATGGGATTCCAACTCAATGCATACTGGGAATTTTCTGAGAGCTCCAACTTGTTACCGCTGTATCACCTGACCTCTGCAGATTAATTCAGGTGTTGATAGTGTTTCCATAGAAACGCATAATTCCCAGTTCCAACGGATGGGTTTGTCCATATTTGACCCAAAAAATGGGTTGAAACAACCCAGCATTTTTAGAGTGTACACAATGGAGATCCGCCATGCTGAGATCACATGACCAGCCGAATACTACTCAATTTATCTCTGGAAAAGCCCTTATTATAAGACTTAATATTGCTTAATATATTTGTGGAAACCGCACTACACTTTTCAGGATTCTTGGATGATCAGAAAGTTCAAAAGAACAGAAGTTATTTGAAATGGAAATTAGAATAGATCTTTTGATCTTTTTGATCAATTCAAACAGTCCTTGCTGAATAAAAGTATTATTTCATTCCAAAGTTCCTCATTTACATAAGATACTAATGTATGTGCTTGTGTGTGAGTGAGCATGAGTGTTTATATGTGTGATGACGGTTGGGTGAGTGGCATCAATGTCACATGCCTTGAGGGAGTCTCGGATGAATTGAAACCAAGTGGTGAAATCAAACCCTGCAGTTCCTCTTCGGCCCTCCGCATGCTGACACATGAACACACATCTCTCTCCCTGTCTGTCTGTCCACCCTTGTCCCCTTTTCTTTGAATCTGTCTAGTTTGCCCATTCGACTGGGTTTGTGTCACCGGCCTGTTGCTATTGAAAGCCCCCCTAAGGTCCAGTTCAGCTGCACAATGGCCCCAGCGCTCGCCACGTCCCCTCTCCTTGTGTGCAGAGTGACACATGACATCACTCAGAGGGCCCTGAACCCTCGCAGGGCCATTCAGAGCCCTGGGTTTGATGCTGAGCCTCACATGAGCTCCAGACCAGCATCTGAATGGGCGGAAAAGTCTAAAAGACATCAAGACTTCTCACCTCTCACTGCTTGAAGGCTGATGGGTCACGAAAACAATGATGGAAAATGTTTCAGAAAACTGACTGATATTATTACAGGGCTCTCTGGAGTACTTGATTCTGATTGGTTAATTGCAGCTTTCAAATGTCTTTTTATAATATTATATATGCGTCAATGACAAGAAAAAACCCCTGCAAATTCAAATTTAGTTTAAAACTTGTCAAGTTGTTAGAAATGTCTCTTTATATTCATGTTGGGTTCATATGGTTTTTGAGAAACGTAAAAGCCATATGAACAAGGACAAGAGTTCATCGGGAATCGATTGGATCATTGAATGGTTGCGGTTTGCTATTGCTGTGATGTCATGTGAGTGACAGGTTGTCAAGCCAGTAAACACATCATCAGAGAAGAGAAGCGATGTCGCTGCAAGAGGAAGGGGAAGTTATTTTAATTAAAGATTACAAGGGTACATGGATTTAAAAAAAAATGATATCATAGTGTCATTATTTTCAAAAACATTTTAATATGTTTTTGAGGTAAAAACATATTAAAAATCACTAATATGAATAATTGATATTATTTTATAATTTATATAATTTATATTATTATTAAGGCAACTATTCTTGCCTTGTCATAAAAATATATTATATATCATATATATTGTATAAATAAAAAAATTCTATTTAATGACCTTGACACAGTCATGATGGTCTGTGGGGATCTACATGATATCATTCCTGTTCTTAATTTTTTAATGTTTCTACATGATTGTGATTTGTCAGACAAAAGTTTTTAATAAACAGTGAAGCAGTGAAGTGAAAATTTATAATTAAAATTTGTATTTATTTAAAAATGTCTGTTAAAAAAAACTTATAACATTGTTTTAATGAGTTTTACTTTATTATAATATCAGGATGACTGTATCCAAAAATATCCAAATAAACTCAGAAATGATGAATAGCATTATTTTAATGTACTTTAAAATAAATTAGTATGACAAAAAAAAAGAGCACAATGTCATTGCTTTTTATTTATTTATTTATTTTACATTTGATGGCAGGATGGCACTGTGTAGTGAGCCGTAATGAATTATGCATAAAGTGGGAACATAGTACAATCATGACAATGTGACTTTTATGAGTCACAATCACCCACTATATTAGATCTTATATGTTCTAAAGTAAATTCCGATAAAGACGGCAGAGGTGATGAGGTTTAGCTGGTTTTCTCACAGTGTAGGAGAAAAGAAACATAACTAATGGTCTGTCACAAATGTATCAGAGAGAAAGGTCCTTGTTTCAGGGGCACCGGCTCTTTTCCCAGTAGCTCCTCTGTGCCAGCTGTCTTGGCCGAAGAGCTCTCCGGCTTTCCCAAGCTCTAGCCTGTGGGAAAATCCACACTGGCCAATAATTGATTCCGCCCTGCCAGCTCCATTAGCGCTCAACACGGTCAAGCGGCCAGTGATCTACAGACAGCGAATGAACACACACTCCCCTATCCATCCCTCCCTCGTCCCCCTTCTCTCTTTTTAATTTATCCAGTTCCTCCATTACTGTCTCTCTCTCTCTCTCTCTCTCTCGTGCTGTGGTGCGAGTACACGTCTTGTAATTTTGACCTTCAGCACAATTAGAGCCTGTGTGTGACCACCTGTTTGCAGGCCTGGCCACCTGACCGTCAATGTTCAGGGCCATTCATATGCAGCAGGCCTGCTCACGCCAGCCCAGTGTTCACGCACACAGACACACACACGCCGTTAACACTTGCACAACCCGACACTCAAATCCAAGGCACACACATGAAGGATCAGATGTACTGCACACCATAAACACCCTTGCACTGCCCTCAACTATTAATAACTAGCTAGTTACTACCAAAATGTATGCAAATTTAAACATACTTTTACCCAGCTATACACACACACACACACACACACACACACGCGTTGAGTTTCAATGTCCTGTGGGGAATTTCCATAGACATAATGATTTTTATACTGCAAATACTGTAAATTGTATAATCCTAAACCTATCCCTAAACACAACCCTCACAGAAAACTTGCATTTTTACATTTACAAAAAATTACTATCTATGTGCGGACTGTCGTGTGTGTGTGTGTGTGTGTGTGTGTGTGTGTGTGTGTGTGTGTGTGGTAAGCCCTACGTTGTGTCCACAGTGGACACAACGTAGGGCTTACCACACACACACACACACACACACACACACACACACACACACACACACACACACACACACATAAACATATATAACTTATATATATATAATTGATGACATAAACATGACATATAATTCACAATTTTTTATTACACAATACACACACACACACACACACACACACACACACACATATAGACCTAACTACAACTGTGTAAATCAACAGGCACACATGTTTATCTAAGTATCTCTAAATGGGGATATGCCGCAGACAACTACAGTTTTTAGATAAAGCTAATTATAAAAGCTATGCACAAAACATACTTTAGTCTGGAGTAGCCAGACTTTTGATTATCTGGATAAATTATTGTCCACTACACTCAAAAAATACACTTAAAAACGAAGGGGTCGTCTGACACCACACTTTCTTCTACAGTATGTGACATTTAGGGGTGAGTAAATTGGAAATCATAAAAAAAAAAGAAAAAAAAAAAGCGGTATATACAGTCATTCTTGTTTACTGACTGAAAGTCTCTCTGCGGTTTTATGCCTTGAACATTGGCAAAACAAACAGTTTTTGTTACGTCATATAAGCGTATTAACATGACTTTGCGTTGTTGTTTTACTGATGAAAACCCTGCACACCCTGACTTCTGTATTTCGCAGAAGTTAGCCAATCAGATTGCAACTGACAGTCTCAACTTAATCATGCTAATTTTGCCTGATCAGAGAATCCATAAACAGTTCATGGGTGTGTGATGAGAATAACCCTAACCCAAACTATGAACTACTATTCCCTTTTTGGATGTCGCCATAGACACAAACACAAAGATACATCCTCACACACATCCAGCTCAGCTTATCTGTCCCCTCACCACACCCTTTTATCTGACAGATCGTGTTCTAGTATTCGGTCTGGCTCCCATTCAGTCCGTGTGTACCCTATGGCGTTCCCCACAGAGCACCAATTTCATCCCATCACAATCATTCCGGCCTTTCATTTACATCAAAGAGGGACGCTCCTGCTCCTTCACTCTCATCTGCCTTTCCGCTTGCTATTTTCATTCCTCACGGCGCTCTTTTGGTGGACTTCGGTTTAGGGCATCCTCACGCTATTTCAGTTTTGACTTCTTACTGTGATAAGTACTGCAACACAATTACAAAGGAAAACTTCAGAGAATCATACAGCATACTGATATAGATAATAGATTGATTAAACATGAAGAATTACTCATTGCAAACATGACTTTCTTCTATGCAACATAAAATAAAAATATATTTTGAAGAATGTCCTAGCTGCTCATTTCCATGAAGTTGAGAGGGAATGGTACATTCAAGGAAGAAAGATGAAAAAGCAGTATATCATAAAATATCATAGTGATTACTGAGTAAGGAAATGAGCTAAACTCGAAAATGAGTGATTTGGGAATTAATCATTAGGATCATTTTCAAATGATTCATTGAAAAGATCAGAAATTTGAAATGAAGGAACTATTTTAACACAATGAATGCATACACATGAATGCATATCACATCCTTACTAAGCAATTCTTCCAATAAATTCAGTGTTTTCTCTGTTAAAGATTAAGGCTGATCAGGATTAGAGTGTAAAGAAAGGGGCGGAGGCGAGCGCCCTTATCTCTGACCAGGCCTGTGTGTTTGACCCAGCGTTGACAGCAGTGTAATTGGGGTAATTACACCCCTTTAAACCATGCACCCCATTTCCCCCCCGTCAGGCATGAATGTGCTCCCATTTGTTTGCTATGAAATATTAACTGGAGTCAGCTGTGCACACGAGAGAGTGGTGGGCCCTCCCAGCTCCGGCACTCCCCATGCCACATGTCTGATGAAAGGTACGGCTCTGCCCTTTACCAATTAGGACACAATGTCAGGTCTCTGTGTGTCTCTCACTGCCTGTGCATCTGTGTGTCTCATCTGATCAATGAAGGAGAGAAAACAAGTAGCGTGAGGAGGAAGGAGGGAGATGGAGAGGTCAGAGGACGAGGGGGGAGGGTCAGCTAATTCCTGCTCTGAACACTTGCCATGCTCACTCGGTTTGACTAATTCCTTCAATACAGACTTAAATGTTAATGTATTCAAGGAATTAGTCAAATTGTATACTATGAATTTTATTTCTTTGGTCATTCATGCACATAAACCAAATCTTATTTCATAAGTGTGTTATGCACAATTTAAATGTGTCTACATTTTTAAATCCTATGAAATATTTTCATAATAGATGTGTAAATAGTCAGAAGGATGCAGATTGTGACACTTGTATTAGGGAAAACTGTCATATGTATTTTCATGTGTTGTAATTTTATGCAGTCTATTAATTGCTGTTGGCCATATATATATATATATAGAGAGAGAGAGAGAAATAGTAAATAAAATATAAAAACGCTTTATAAATATTTTTGTATGTAACATATTTTACAATTTTGTTTAGTGCTTTGTAATTTCTTTAAAATGTAGTTAAAATGTCTACAAAAATTTACATCTTGCCGCAATAGGTGGAAATGTTCAAAGTTCTATAAAAGTAGTTTGTTTGTTTGTTTATTTTTTGTAGTGTAAGGTGTGTTTATGTATGTCTATCTTTGGAAAAAATGACTATGACTAGTTCCACTCTCCCCTAAAATAAATTCATACAATATATATGTGCATATCAGTATATGTAATAATAAATAATAAAAAATGAATATATAATATTAATATAATATAATATAATAATTATTAAATGTAATAATGTGATATTACTGTAATAATAATACAAATTTTAAAAATTAATAAAAAAAATTAATCAGGGCATACTTGAATCAAATTTATCCTGACTTCAGATAATGCCTTCTGGCCCTATTAACAGACACAACTGATTTAGCACAATTTGTATGTATGTTGATTTGTAGGCCTATGTTAGCCTGGAAATCCAGACCTAAATCTAAAAGATAATAGCTCGAGGGGCGGCACCAAGCGTGCATTTGAAAATCTCGCTGCACGCAATTGGATAACACTACGACCAATCACAACAATAAACCCCAGCTACCAGCGGAGCTAACCTTATTAGACATTCTCTGATTATACTCTTACCGTATCCGGTCGGCGAAACAGCAAAAACGTCCTTCTTGCAAAGGAACGATTCGAGCTGCGTCTTCTGTTCCTGTTTTAGATTAAAAGCCAAGTCTAACTCGTTCATTGTAGCGGCCAAAGCCGTTTCAAACAACTGGTGTTCGTCCATAGCCATCTTGCAATGTTTACTAATGACTTCGATGTCACAGCGCTGTGCTCATCTGTTTAGCTCGCCTCTGGCCCGCCTATATCAGATAACCCGATGTGATTGGTGCAGCTCAGATCGAGGGGCATATTTAATGAGCATCATTACTCGACACCAGAGTAACTCGCTGAGCAAATTCAACTTGTGCTCTCGCGAGAACTCTGGATTACCAGGGTAGGCCTATGTATGTTGATGGCCCAGATATACTAGTTCATTTTCGTTCTTCGTTTAGGGATAAAACGAAGTTTAGATGAATATGTAAATATGTGATGGGCGCTTTCTCTCAATAACAAAATAAACACACAACAAAATTGAGAAAACAACAAGCATTTTTGTAATAAAGCATAAGAAAAGCGTCTGATCATAGCAACGGATATGTTTGCACAAGCTCTGCAATTCGGCGTTCTAGTAAAGTCACGTCACGTTTATTTATAATCAAGCAGCTTTACTGTATTAAACATGAAAAACAGTGTCAGTGTCTAATTTCATCAGAAGTACAACTTCATTTTCTACTATAAAGCAGCTCTCTTCATGTTTTTACTTGCGGATGTCCGAACGTGACAGACGGAACAGGAGAAATGAACTGGAAAAGATTTCGTGAAAGAAGGCGGAGCCTCCGCGCACCCACCTATTACGTAATCGCCACAGACCAATGGTAGTACAATGGTGTTTACCAGCCGTAGCAAACCTTTCCAGAAAGTTAGCTTTGGGAAGCTGTTTCGAACTCCAAACGAGCTTGTTTCCGCCTGACTTTGTTCGATACGACGTCACAGCAGTTCGGTCTTCGATTTTCGCTTAAAGTATATCAGGGCCTTTATTTGCCAGTTCTAAGTGATTCACATTGGTAGCCTAATGGTTTTTGTAACTGTACATTTGTGTGAGGTGAGAAGTGTGTATGTCTCGGTTAGCAGCTGAGAGTGCAGTCTTTCTGCCCGTCTGTGTGTGTGCAGTGCCACAGCGGGGCTCAGACAGTGCAGAGGGCACACAGCCGGTAACAAACTCCACAGACTGCTGTCAGCCCTGTGACATGGGAACCACCAGGCCTGCGCTCAATCACGTCTCAAACCGCCCATCGCTTGCGGAGGTCCCAGATACCACAAATTCCTCCGACCTCAGCCGCTGTGAGAACCACGCGGGGAAAAAAACGAGACCAGAATAGCCAATATGGCTCAGGACGTATACAGCTACAGGCCATATGAATGCAGTACGGCCAGTCCTTCATGTGGTACAGTGGGCCCATACACAGTTATCACTAATGAGTTCTCTCAATGGCTCTCTGACATTTCTGCGCAGCTTTATTGCGCTCGTTCTCATGCAGAAGGTCGCACAGATAATGTGTTACAGTGAAGCTGCCGCGTTGTTGATGTGAAGTGTGTGTTTCTCAGGAGAGCCTCACGGCTGGGACGAGGGGTGGCCGACAGCTGAGTGGAACACTTTCCCATGTCGTCAGGGGTCATGGGATCAGCCCGCAGGCCGTGCGGCAGTTGCTTTGTCCACACAAGGATGGCCTGTTTGTGACTGCCAAAACTACGCAGAGGGAGTGAGAAACACAGAGCAAAAGAGAGAGAATAAAATAGAAAGATAGAGGCTGGATATGCATAGAGACATAAGAGGTTGCTTTTTATCAAAAAATATTTGTCTCCTTTTATTATACAAAATAAAATGCCGCTTATTGCAAATCGAGAAAAAAGTTTTAAACATCATTTCCACCACCATAATTTCCATGTGGTGGAAACCCCTCTAACCAATTCTTTATGGATAAAAAAAACTTTTGTTGTTGCTGAATATCCTGTTTCACTCATAAATATGTCAGATTACAGTAAAATGGGTTGCGACAGCCGTTTCATCTTGACTTTAAATCTTTGTAAATCTGACCTTCCTCATCTCCAGTGTTACCTGAGCTGACATTGCTTCTGGCAAGCTGAAGGTTATTTACGCTAAACCCAAACTTCATGAGAACAATACTGTTCAAAGTTTCGGGACCCAACATCAGCCCACTCTGTCATTCATCTATTATTTCTCTCCCTTCCTCTTTAAAAAAAAACAGAGCCTGTCTGTAATTGTCATCTCCTCTTAGGTGATATATCTAGTTCAGTCATGAACTCTAGAGGGCGCAGGCTGATAGATCCTTTACATGCAATTACCGCATAGCACAAGCTCATTGGCCTCTGCTGGTCCTGCAACCAATGAGATTGCTTGCTTTTTATTTAAATAGTCTGGTTCAGTGTTTGCTTTAAGATAGTCCTGCAGCGTGCAATCAGAGTTCCTCTGAAAACCTCCACCTCCCCCAGCTCCACCTGCCAAAATCTACAACAGGATTTATGTATGTCTATTAATGCAGCAGCAGCAGCAGCATATCTTACATGCTAACAGCAGTGTGTCTGTGTACCTATTACATATAATAGCAAGTCCATACTTGCTTTGCAGCAGCAGAAATAATCAACAGCAGTAGCAGCGTAGCAGATCTAGTCTGCCAATACCAAATAGATTAACATGGCCATATTCAATAACATGCTAAAACAGTTTTTAGAGTTGTCAAGATTGAACTAACCTCACCTACACCCTGAGTTCATTCCAGCAGGTCTGGTCATGCAGGTAGGGTGATGTATAGGTGCAATAAACTTCAGCAGATGATTTTGCTAAACAGGGGGGGATAGGATATAGCCTGGTAATACCAAACTCTGCTACTTCGCTTTGCTTCGTAGACAGAGTCTGGAATGGCATAATAGAGAAGTGTTTTCTCTCTCGCGGGGGGGGGGCGCTTGTCTGAAGTTTAAAATCATTGGTTAACCGTAAGCCAATCACATAACGTTTGGTTATGGTGTGTGTTATGCGCATGCTCAGCCGCATCTAACTTCCACTGTAAACACATGTATGATGCAGATTATGTGAAGTAAAAATCAACGCATCCACGGTACAATCAGCGTCTACGTCACGGCTCTCAGCCCGCCCTCTGTTCGTTGATTGGCCCGGCTGTTTTCAGGCCGGAGGCAAACGGAAAGCTATTACGCTGTCTCAGACTAAGTACAGAAGCGAAATGAAATTGAGCGGAAGTAAGAAGTCTGACGTAGTCAGGCTAGATAGGATACACCGCTCTACAGTAATTTGAAAGTGATTGCAGTACCAGTTTTGGCCACAATCTTACATATGGCTCCTTTAACTCTTACTGTGAGTGACGACACGCTGACTGTTCCAAGATGGCGGGTGCGCTGACGTGTCATCTACATAGACATATATATGATTCAAACTGTTGCTCCGCCATGACAACAGTTAAAGCAACACTATGTAACATTTCTTACCTTAAAAGAATGTTTCCAAAATCGTTTCAGTGGTTCATCAAGTCGTGACAGGGTGAAAGGCATTATGCCTCCGCTTTGCGGTCCTGTATCTGCTATAACCACACTATGTAAGATTGCCAGATCGGGTCGCATTTGTGTAGTTCTAATGAGACATAAGAAAACGACAAATTTGACTATTTAGTTTTTCTTCGTTTTTGATGTTGCAATACATCATACTTTCATAAAATCATGCATCATACTCTACCTTGTCTGTGGACATCATTCATTCCAAAGCCGGTGCTGGATAAACAGTGGGCGTGTGTGGCTAAATGATTTACGACAGCGGTAATGGACAATTCCGCATCCAACCTGTAGGGGGACCGCAGAGGAAAAGTTCCATAGTGTTGCTTTAACCTGGCAGAGAAAAAACTAACTATAGAAGTAGAAACCAAGTTTACGCTAATGCTCGCTATAGTGCCTCTAGTGGCAATGCTGAAAATGTGACATGTATTACTTGCATATTTGTCACTTTTCAGAATGCATTGACAACATAGCTTGCATGATGTAAAGAAATGGTTGCATTCATGTACTTGCATAGAGTGTGTTTTAAGCCTAGAGGTGAGGTCACATTAAAGAAATTTTGAGGGCAAAAAAAGGTTCATTGTGTATTGTCAGTAGTGTAGCGATATCTCACACAGAAGTCACTTTCAAGCCATTCAGCTTTCTGTTGCTCAATGAGGCAAATCCAAGTGAACGACTTAACTCATTGCGAAATCTGCATGGGGCAAACTTTTGCCTTCGCGCAAAACTCCCGATCCACCTTATTTTTAACGTAAGAGCGGGTGCGGCCATTTGTAACTTGAATGTGCGAGGCTTCCTGTGTCATCCGCTTCCAGTTACTTTAGCTGTACAAAAACAGCCTGTTATGCTGCTTGATAATATAAACTGGTATTTGTTATCATATTACTTCAATTTATTATCATAATTATAAACGCATTGGTTTGTAGAGCAAATAGTTTAAAAATGTACTGCACTGTTATTCTTCTAGTTATAGCAGCTAATTAATAGGATGTCTCACATGTTCAGAGAAAATAGCTTACTTCCACTTTGCAAAATAAGGTGGATTGAAATGAGTGAATTTGTGAAAATTCGCAGAACAGCGGTAAATATGACCACAGCTTTAGACTGAACTGCCTTCTGAAAAGGCTGTGTGGTAAGTAGAGAGCAGTTAACTCCAGCAGTTAACATGAGCTCTTTGAAGGAGATCAATGCTGTGTTTTAGATGGGGCCCTGTCCTTTACTGTGGCCCCTCTGCGTGTGTGGTGTGGTTAAGGCCTGAGAGTGACGGAAAACAACAAGAATCTCCATGCTATTTCCAATCAACTTTCTGTCTTCTTTCTGTATGTCTGTTTCTTTTTACCCACATTCTTTCTCACTGGTGGTTAGGGTGTGGTCAGGGGGATTCTCAGAGCCCCTCTTTTCTGTCGCCTGCAGCGCGTCTGGCCCACTGAGGAACAGCTTGGTTATTCTTGGCTTTTGCAGCTTTGTCGTTGGTCCACAATTTAAAACCACTTCTCTCTTTCAATCTTTTTGTAATCCAAGTTTTCACAAGGATGTTTTTTAAAACCTCACCCACATCAAGCGAACCGTCCGAATTTCCACTTTGTGCTCAGCATGCCATTGTTGCGGCTCTGCCAGTGAAGGTTCTTGCAGTCAAAGTTGACATTCCTGTCTATAAGTAGAAAGTTCCATTTTAAATAGTGAGATATTAAGAGGACATCAGTTGCCAGGGTGAGGAGAAGTTCTAGAAAAACACAGGTCGCCTTGACATAGATGTAGCCCTCTTAGAGGAATTGTTGGCTATGTATTCTTCTCATTCAGAGCTACTTTACTGCAAACAATGACTCAAAGGTTTATGTGTCAGGCATTACGAACCATTGTATGGAGTGAATGAGTCTGTTCCTAGTCTGGCAGTCACGCGGTCTGATGCAATGGGAGAGGCAGGTTCTGTCAGGCAGGTCCGGACCTCCCGGCGCCTGGCCCGTCACACGGCCCGGGGGAAAACGGACAACTTGGCTTTGACCGGCAAACTGAGTTCTGAGGAGAATAGAAGCACAGGTTTGAACATCCATGTTTCTCTCTCCGTCAATAACAATTTATGAAGCCTTTAGTGGTGCTGGCTAAGAACTTATTGTATACATATTTTTTAAACCACTAAGTATTAGTATTATGTGCTGTTTCTTTTCTACTGTAAACAATTAGATTTTTGCCTGTTATACATCAATTTGGGCAAATGATCCCATAGACTGAAAGAGGGAGAAGAACCATAGAGACCAGAATATATTGGACTTTTCAGCAATTCAGACAATCAGCAATTTTTGGGGCATTTCTAACTCAAATCTGCTTAATTTGTGAAATGTGAAAAGCAAAAGACCACACACTATCCAATACCCCCTCATGCAACTATTTTATGTTTTGGTAAATTTGCGGGTAATTCATATGAATATGTTCTCATTTGATCTGCTTACATCACTGACAGTTACATTGAGAGGTGAACCTTCATGCTTAAATTTGTATGTTTTAATTTGTATCACATGGTACAAATTCATACAAACATTTTTTTTCAAATGACATCTGTTGCAAATCCAGTATTTACAAATCCGATGCATTTATGGATTCACATTTGTGATATGTTAAGTAAGTAAAATTAATTGAAATTTCACGAATATAATTCATTTTTAACTACAAAAGCAAAATTTTAATGTTGACTTGACAAAGCCTTGTTTGATTTGATTTTTTAAACATTTTAAAGTGCAAAAGTTCATTAATTGAACATGAGTCAATTTTAAATTCTTCATGTTTTTTCATGTATTTTATTTCATGTCTTTTTTTATTTTGATATGCGTTACATTTAAAAAAAAGCCTTTGCTCTGTTCTCTGCGCAATCACGTTCGTCAATACGTCATGTGTCGGGTCAGAGGTCAAGACTCGCGTACGACTGTAATGGAAGCCAGTGATTATAGTTTATAAAGTTATAAATATGGATATTTTTCTTACAAAAACACATCGCTTCTCTTCAGAACCCCCTGGAACCATATGGATTACTTTTTTGTTGGATGGATGTGCTTTTTGGGGGCTTCAAAATCTAGGGTACCATTCACTCCCATTATAAAGCTTAGAAGAGCCAGATTGTGTTTGGCTGACAGAAGTCATACTGTAAACACCTAGCATGGCTGAGGGTGAGTGAATTATGGAATCATTTTAATTTGTGTGTGAACTAACCCTTTAAAGTTTGCATTTGAATTTTTTTTTGACTTGTGTGCACAAAACCATACAAACTTTTAGACCTTGATCACCAACAGCACCTACCCAGACAGCAACATAGTGTCGGCCCAGATCCGGCCCACATCTGGTATGCGTGGAATCCACATGTGGTACCTGATGTTGCCCGGATATGGGTAGACGCTGTCAGGGTATCAACTGCCTAGCAACCTTCTAAAACTACTTAATCTTAGCAACCACATAGCAACGACCTTGTCACCCCTAACTCCTTAGATTTTGCACAAACAAGTGCAATTCACAATTTCTTACATGTAAATCAACTAAAGCAATTTTCCCCCCTTTTTTATCCACCCTGTCCTCTCTCACTGCTGTGGCCCACAGAGGAAGTTCTCACCAGGGTTTTGAGGCTCACCCGGTCATGCTGAGGTGCCAAGAAGAACATCTGTGTGGATATGCTGACTACCAAAAGCTGGATGGATTCATCTTCTCTCTACACTTAAGAGGGTGGGACAGCTCTGCATCTGACTTTCCCATACACAATAACTACTTAAATTAATCATTTAATCATTGGTTTGTGCTGTTGATTAGTCTATCTATTATCATTAAATCAGCAGCGCCGTATCTCTCAAATATAATTTACGTTTGTGTATGTTCAAATATAGCGAACACGCACCTCGTTGGATATCACTGATGCTATTGGTTATCCAGTTTTCTAAGTGAACTCTTCCTTTAAAGGGTTAGTTCACACACAAATGAAAAATCTGTCAATAATTACTCACCTTGTCGTTCCAAACCCGTTTATCTTCAGAACACACATGATCATCTTTTTGATGAAATCTGCAAACTTTTTGTCCCTCCATTGATAGCTACGCAACTGAAAATCTGATGCTTCAAAAAGTTCATAAAGAGATCGTAAAACTAATCCATATGAATTTTTTGTTCAGTCCAAATTTTCTAAAGAGACTCGATCGCTTTATATGATGAACAGATTGAATTTAGACTTTTATTCACATATAAACATTGATCAGCGAACATAAACTGAAGCTCAATTGGTTGGCGGAAGCTCAAACGTGCTGCGTATAACACGAGAATGAACCTCATTGGTTCTCACGCATCATAACTGATGTGTTTCGTTAATGAATGTTTATATGTGAATAAAAGCTTAAATATAAAGCGATCGTGTCTCTTCAGAAATTTTTTTGACTAATCCGCTCAAATCAAATGGGTAAGTTTTACAATCTTAATGAACGTTTTGAAGAATCAAAGTGTCAGTTGCATAGCTGTCTATGGAGGGACAGAAAGCTCTCAGATTTCATCAAAAAGATCTTCATTTGTGTTCAAAAGATGAATGAAAGACTTAAGTGATTGGAACAACATGAGGGTGAGTAATTAATGAAAGAATTTTTTTTTGGGGGGGGGGGTGAACTATCCCTTTAAGACATCAAAGGAAATCACACATTTTGACATGGTTTATGTCAGAGGATCTGTTAACTTTTCTCATTTCTCTCAAACATCCATCCCGAGCCCCAGCTGAGCTTGAATTCATGATAGCCTACTTTACAGTGTTTACAATAATGTACAGTCCCCATAACAATTGACACGCAGTGACGGAGATGTGCTGAACTCCAGTGATCTCTTTCTTGTTTTTCCTGTGTCTTCTGAGTATTACCGCACAGCTCAACCATGTGCGAGAACAGCTGGATCCTGCTGGGGCCAACGGCTGCTCTCCTTTATTACGGCAGGGGAAGTGACATCAGTAGCCCAAGACAACAATAAAGAAGACGAAATCACAACAGCCGACTTATGGGACACATCAGTACTGTGAATTTTTTTTTCAACTGAACTCCAAACACACCCAGCAGTTGCAGCTTCAGAGGATGTCATTAATCCGAGAACATATGCATTTGGAAAATATGATGTGTTTCGTGACAAGGAATGACGTTAGTAGACATGCTCAAGAGAGGTAATAAAGGTTCTGCTAAAAGAAGAACCGGCTTCCCCCCCTAATGAGAAGCCTAACTGAGAAATACCTTTATAATATTATATTTTCTTATATATTATTATAAAGGTAAAAACTGATTAAATTGATTCACTGAAATGAACTGGGAACCACTGTTGGGGAGTAACTTTTCAACTGCAGTTCAGCTATTTTCACATTAGTGTGGCTTTTCCAGGAAGGAGCTCATTTATCCAGTTTTATCCATTGACTCACGGTTTGGCCAACATAAACGCTACATCGCTCTTTAATGTCTAAGCTGAGGGAATCAAGGAAGCGTGCTCACCTCTGCATTCTCTGTCTCTCATACAGTAAGTAGAATATCAGATTTGTTCTAGTGTATTGGTTCATTTCAAATGGTTGTTTCTCTCATATGTAGGCCTACAGTAGGAAAAATTACTTCATTCTAGTGAATCGGTTGTCCCAAACAGTTCACTCTCAGAAGCTGCGTTCACACTACAAGCGACTTTGTCGCTGCATGTCGCCAGTGGCTGGCAGTGAGGTCTTTAGTGGGCGTTCCCACCATAGATATCATATATAAACGCTAGATGTCTTATGGCGCAGTCACTTCCGGCATCATCGTTCGGCCATCTTGTGACAGTGCTCTGTGCATTAAGGTGAATGATCAGCACGCACACAAATCCTCTTATCTCGCTGAAATCTTGACGGATTTACAAACGGTTTGGTTTCTTACAAACGTTATTAACGTGGCTATAATTCCGAATGCTTGAAAATGTATGTTATAATTTTTCATATGTATGCAGTGTATGTATGCAGTGTCATAACTACATCTCTGACGTTTATAACAAACCAAACCGTTTGAAAATCGGTAGAAAAATGAGCAAGTTATGGTTATTTAAAAGTACATGCACCATTGAAGTAGTGAGCGAGTACACTGTCGCAAGATGGCCGCCACGTGCGGACGTCGACCTCCATTGGCCAGCAGTGCGCACGAGACATCTAGCCTTTATATATGATATCTATGGTTCCCACTACTGGTTGCCTAGTAATGTTTGTGAGTGACATTCACAGATGTTACTCCATGTTGTAGACAACAAATCTGTTTTCTTGCCGCTACAAGCTAACATTTTGGAAGGAAAAGTCTAAATATAAATGGAATCAGTACATAAAATGCATAATATTAAAGATGAATGAGAAACAGCGAGTGCTCTTTGCTATCGCGGCTATTTAACTGCAGCAAATGGGCAAATACTGGTCTTTCTGAGTTCACGAAACCATTCAGGCTCGGAGTCAGCACGGCGAGTACCACTGTATGTACACGGAGACATATCATAAATTATTGGACAGTTTCTGACTGCTAAAATAAACTTCTCATTCATCTAGCTTCGGTCCGACTCGGCATTGAAGAGTGACGGATCACGCACGCCCTACTGACTTCACTTCTATTGGTTGTCGCTCCCGCTAAGTCGCTCTTCATTTGCATAAATTTGAACAGATCTCAACTTTGTCGCGTCGCTGGACACGCCCCATCCAGTCGCCAGCGGTCACTGTCGCGCGTGTCGCCGGAAATCGCCCGCTCCCCATTGAAATGAATGGTATCGTGTCGCTTTGTCGCTTGTAGTGTGAACGGAGCTTTATATGTAGCGTCAGAAAGTCTAAATCGCTCTAGTGAATCGGTCAATCTCCAACACCCTCAAATGCAGTGTAGGAATGTCCCGTTCATTCTAGTGAATCAGTTCATTCCAAACAGTAGGCTACTCTCTCTCATATGTAGTGTAGGAAAGTCCATTTCACCCTAGTGAATCGGTTCATCCCAAGCGGTCCTTTCTCTCATTTGAAAATTAGGAATATTCAGTTCACTAGTGAATCGGTTCGTCCCAAACGGTACTCTCTTTCATATGGAGCATCGGAAATCTAAATCGCTCTAGTGAATCGGTTCATCTAAAACGCCCCCAAATGTAGTGTAGGAATGTCCAGTTCATTTGAGTGAATCGATTCATCAAAAATGGTACTCTCTCTCATATGTAGCAAAGAAAAGACCAGTTCATTCTAGTGAATTGGTTCATCTCAAACGGCTATCTCTAACATAGGAAAGACCAGGGCTGCATTTCTCAAAAGCATCATGAGCTAAGTTGATCGTAGAGACCATCGGTGTTAATGGTTCTACGATCTACTTAGCCTTTCGATGCTTTTGAGAAACGCAGCCCAGGTCATTTTAGTCAACTGGTTCATCTCAAAGAGTAATTTCTCTCAGATGTCACGTAGGAATGTCAAATTTATTCTAGTGAATCGTCTTGTATGGACGATTTAACAATTTGAGTTTTGCTACATATCATTTTGCCACAATTATGTAAATTGGGGTGTTTTGTTGTATTTTGTATAAATAAAGCTGTTTAAGTTTGATACTCCCACGTCCAATTTATTTTTTCCTTACAATGACAATCACACATTTTTATTTGTTATTTAATTGTCCAATATACTTTTAAGCCCTCTTTGTACATAACTTTAAATCAGATCTAATATTGTATTAGACTGAGCACATGTGTGAGAGGAAGGCAAGAGCTGGCTGACTATCTCACTCGGGGATAGTGCCTCTTTTATGGGGCAGTCTGTGATTGTCCCTAGTTCCTGTTGTTCTATTTGTGACTCTGTGGTCGTCTCAAAGGTTTCCCACCAGATCGGATTGCTTCTGCGCACAGCCGAGACAAAACTCCATTCAGGTTCTTGCAGGCCAGCTTCTCCCTCTCTCACCACCCTCTTTCCTGTAACCCTTCCCCAGTCGGGACCCAGCTGGAGAACAATGCGTTGTTACCTACAGTGCAGTGTGGCTGGGTGAGACAGAAACCAATCCGCCCCAAAACTGCCTGGGAATTTGCTCCTCATGGGACAAAGGGAGCGTGTATGTGAGAGAAGGAGCAGGAGATTGAGTTTGTATTGAAAGTGTTTGTGCGTATTTGTAAAGCAGGTTTTTTTCTAAAATTATTTTTCAAAATTTTCAAATAAGATTTCCTGTATCATAAATCGACGAACTTTTGCTTAAAAACAATGAAAAAGGCCCTAAGGTCACTCCAGATGAAAAATTGGAACAACCATATAACAAACTTTACGTCTTATAAGTAAGTAGCACTTTTATAGAATTGTTTAGAACTTTCTGGAACTTTCTTACACTGTTGAGAACATTCTGGAATTTTCTGGAATTTTCTAGAACTGTTATTCTAGAACAATCCAAATCTTGGTATACATATAGGAGAGAGGGGCAAAGAGAGAGAAGGAGATTTATGAGCAAACAACTACACTTGATACTTTTTGATATTTGTTGCATTATATAATGTCGCACAAGATAAGTGAAACTACCTTACAGAAGAACGAGGCTATCTGGACCAATAATCTAGTGAGATATCAGCAATCACACAGAAGAAGAGGAAGTGTGACTTTAGAAGAATTTTCACTAGAAGAAAAGTACAGAATGCCACTCCAAATGCAAATTATTGGACCGTACCGGTTTCTTGGAGAGAAGAAAAGAGCGAATAGTGGAAATTTACATAGAAGTCACAAAATTATGTGAGAATAAATATTTAACTGGAAAATTCAATTTATTCTTTCATAATTTTGTGACTTCTGGTACGGTCCAAAAATGTGTATTTGGAGTGGCATTCTGCATCTTGTATCTTGTGCTACATTATATATTGTTACTGAAACAAATATAAAAAAGTATCAATTTGAGTTGTTTGCTAAAACTATGGTTAATATTTGCAGAACCCCTTTTTAAATCAGTTTTGTACACACACACTACCTTCCAAACTCTGGTTTCACTAAGATTTTTTAATGTTTTGAAAGAGGTCTGACAAAGGCTGTATTTGATTAAAACTACAGTAATATTGTGAAATATTACTATATATTAATATATTACTTAATATTGATATATAACAACTGCTTTCTATTTTAATATATTTCTAAATGTATTTTTATTCCTGTGATGGCAAAGATGAATTTTCAGCAGCCATTAGTCTTCAGTGTCACATAATAGTATTATATAAGCTCAAATAGGTCAAAAGAACAGTTTATTTGAAATAGAAATCTTTTGTTAACAATGTAAAAGTCTTTACTGCACTGAAAAAAATTTGGAGTAGGATTTACGTTTTTCACTCAGAAAATGTATACTACTTCATGTCAGATGTTAAATCTCATGTGAATGCAAATGCCTCAATACTTGGTAGACAATACACAATGACGGTAACATTTGATGGATCATTTTTGTGTTTGAATGTGTCATTTTGAGCAGAAAATTTACTCGAAATGTCACAAAATGGCAAGTTACTAATCCTGACAACAAAAGCAATGATAAAACAGTGTAAATACAGCTGGAAAACAGTGAAAAATGAACCTCATTAATTATTCAAGGTCCAGTGCATGATGGGAACCCCAGTATCAGAAAAGTTGAGTAATTTTTACTTAATTTTATCGAGTTGATATTTACGCTTTCATTTCTACTCGCTTGAATTAAGTACTGATATGGAATTTACTTAGTTTTTTTAATTCTTGCCTGAACTAACTTTTTCATGTAAATTACATTGTTTTTTTTTCAGTAGTATTTACTTCACCAAAAAATCTTTTTTTACAGTGTGTCACTTTTGCTCAATTTAATGCATTCTCTTTTTTTGTATTAAATAAATGTTACTGACCTTCAACTTTTACTAGTTTTCTTTAAAGCACATTGGAGTATAATGTGAATACCATGGCATATGAATATTGTCATTATTTAGTACCATGATATTCAATATCATCTGATAGCATCACTGTACTGTACTTCCGCAGTATGTTTGTAATGTGTGACAGAGTGAGAGGGCTCAATCCTCCCACCTCAGTTTGTTGGTAGAGTCGTGCAGATGATAACACCCAGCTTTACTCCAGTGTCGACAGGTTTCTCTCTGCCAGGGAAACTGTGCTTCCTTGTCCTCTCCTCAGCTCAAGAAAATAAACGGCATACTGTGCAGGTTAAACAAAGTTAGGGAATGTGCAGGAACCGTGTAAGCTGTTTTCACATGGCATTACGGAGCAGCCCGATATAATAAGTTCCATAAATAAGCAACACAATGGCATGAAAATAATGTCTCTGAAAGGCAAATGTTTGCTTTCTCGTTTTTACTTGAGCTTACGTTTCTTGGAGAGAAAAAAGTGAAGTATAATTGCTTAAGCCTCAGTCAGCTTATGCTCGGTTCTTTTTCTCAGGCTTGTTGAAGGGTCACCACAGAGGCAGTTGCCCACTTCCTGTTAGGGCAGCATTGCGCTTCTGCTTGTAGCAACAAACCGCGTGTGACAGATTCAGAGGAGGTTTTTAGTATGTGCTGACTTCAGTTGTGTGCTAAGAAAGTTGTAGCTTGAATATGAATTTTTTTAGAAATGCCTGTGAAAAATGTCACAATGCTATATTGCTATGCAGTTACTAGCATGTTCTGAATGGTTTCTAGCACACATCTACAACCTTAGTAGGTGCCTAGTAACCCACGGGTTTAGTTGTGTACTAAGAAAATATGAGTGGCGCCTGCCTGTGAAAAACGTTACAACATTTGGGAAGAGGAAGTGTGTTTCATTGTACTGAATGTGCACTTGTATTGTACTTTAAATATTAAAAGTAGATTAAAAACAAAACTGAACTTGAAGATAATAAAATATTAATAAATACTGAGTACTTTCATGACTGTTTCTTAACGCACTTAAGTAACAAAGTGCACTTAATACTGTCAAAATAAAAGTTATGTTTTAAAAGTACATAATCTTTTGATGCGTTTTAAAGAAGCGCACTATTTTTATATGTTGACTACATACTAAAGCACATGTAAAGTACTTGATTACAATTTTAACTGTAGTGTGTTATTCAATATTAGATTTAAAGTTAATATATTTTAAATGTACTAAAATATATTTAAAACATGACATACAAGTTCCAACAGAAATTACATTAAAGTACAGGCCTATTTAGTTTTCCTTAAACACTTGCCAGTAAATTATTTCAACAATATAAATAATTATGAAATTACTTATAAAGATGTTCTTAAATCCAACATAAGTGGGTCAAAAAAGCACTCTGAGGTTCAACTAATTGTATTTAATATACATTTATGCAATAAAATTTTTATCTAAATGCAGATAACATTTAGCATTTGAGCGTCCAAAAACACTAGCATTCAGTTAAAGCTACACTGTGTAATTTATTAAGTTGATTCTTAGCAAAAAACACTTTTTTAAAATGATATGTGCTCAATAATGTGTAATTACTTCTACCAACTAATCAAGTATTCTCGTAAGCGTAGAATCTGCCATTTAGAATACATACGAGTGAGTCGCTCGACTGGCGGCAGCCATGTTGCGCCTCCATCTTGAAAATGCATTACCCAAAGAGGGACATACCTGGAAATTCAAGCTTTGCCTTTAGCGTTTTTACACTCAGTGGCACCGTGACTAATGCGAGGGGGAGATTACTCGCGACTGCCGGCAGATTTGAAATAATACGGCCACCGTAGGAGTTAAAACGCCCTTGAACGCCCTTGGAATGGGAGGGGCTAGAAAGTAATATTCAGTTGGAAGTCATAAACAATTTCACCGCTAGATGGGAGAAAATCCTACACAGTGTAGCTTTAACACGGAAGCATATATTTTAAAAGATATTATTTCTGTAATAAGTACATTTAATTTAAATGTATGCTTTTTTAACAAAGGAATGCTATGGTATTGTTATGCGATTGCTATTGTTTTTAGCAAATACAGTGGCAAAGGTGTTCTGGGTGGTTGCTAATGTATTGCGAAGGTGCCTATGGTATTTTTTCTCCTATTTTATAATCATAGGTGGAAATTCTAAATCTGAACCGAGAAGCAATAGAACAGCAATAGCACATCTCTCCTCAACAAGATGCTTGATTTTAATTACCATTCATGTCTGTAGTTAAACAATGCAGGAAGTTATGCGTCAAAATGTAATACTCAAACCCACTGGCTATATACCCTATACAATTTTTTAGGGGGAGAGCGTGTGACATGATATATATTCACACACACTTGGTCTGCATATGAATGCACAGTTGCACAGACACACACTCAAGACATACACACACCCATCCCAGCTTCCTCTGATCAGAGCTGCTCCAGGGCAGGGGTTGGGGGTGGGCCATGTGTATGTGTTTTGTAAGTACAGGATTGGGAGTGTGGTGGCTACACGTCCTCGGTTGTAATCCATGACCCCCTCCCAGCCTGGGAAGCAGCAGAGGGGGGGGTCTCACACACGGGGTCATCGTGCACAGACAGCTGCGGGGCTGGCGGTAAGCAGCCGTTACTGCAGCCCTGTCTACGGACAATCTCAGCCTGAGCCACACAAGCTGTCTAACAGATACCAGGCCAGAGGGGGGTCCGGGGAGGAAGGAGGGGCCCAGACTACACTGCGGACATCACTGCGTGTGTGTGTGTGTGTGTGTGTGTGTGTGTGTGTGTGTGCATGCGTGCGTGCGTTTGCATCTATTTATCTATCCATCCATCCATTCATCCATCCAACCAACCAACAAAATATTCCAAAAATGTTTTGCTAATGTTCCCATTACGTTATTAAAACATTATTTCTGAATGTTCTCTGAACGTTTAAAACATCAGTTTTCAAATGTTTTTCTTCTTGATTATGCGAACGTTATGGAACATTCCATTTTATCATATTGCTAACATTATGGAAACATTACTTTTTAATGTTTGCTACCTATTTTGAAACTAGTAGTAACATTTAAAAATGTTAGACTAACATCCAACTAAAATGTTTCAGAAAAAAAGTTCCATAGCCTATAAATAACGTTTTTGTGATACTGTTTTGAGAGCATTATTAAACACCTATAACTTTGAACAAATGTTCTATTAACGTTACTGGAATAATGTTTGTTCATAACTTGGAGAGAAACTTGCCAGAACGTTAGCCAAAGGTCGTTCTCTGTTAGCTTGGTTTCTATTTGGTCTATACACATTCTAACTTCAAGGCTTTTTAGTTAAGTTTTTAAAGCAAGTTTTTATAAAGCTAAAATTATTTTTTTGACAAACTTTGCTTTTCTATTTTAAAACAACAATCAAATATAAATATGAAGTTCAATACAGTACATATTCAATATACTATTTTTGCATACATTTATTTTGGTAACACTTTATTTCGATAGTCTACTTTAGACATTCTACTAACTAAGTAACTTTGCATCTGCATATCAACTACCATTCATTAGAGTATTAAGGTATAGGGACACACCAAACCGACGAACTAACACTGATAAAAGCCGAATGTAGAACTGAATGCATTGGACAGCCTTCCACAGACGATGTATTATACATATAAGTAAATACATTTGGACACGTAACTTAGTGATTGCTATCAGGATGTGAAGAGACTTTCAACCAGCAACCACCTACCCTGCCTGTAATATCTGCTAAAAAACTTTATTTATTTTACTGTTAACCCTAACCCCAAAAGACATTCTACTGACTATAAGATACTTTACATGTACATGTCAACTTATCTCTTTCTAATTTTAATTAAAAAATAAATAAATCAAACAGGTTTGGAACGCCATGAGCACATAGTGACAGATTTTTAATTTTGGATGAATTTTAAACTCAAACATTTCAGCCCATGACATGTATCTGTACCCGGAGTCATGTGAAAACTCAACGTGATGTAAAAATAGCACATTTCCAGAGTTCCCACAACTCTACTTTCAGTCATAACAAGGGCAGAGAGTGGCCAATGTTTCATCTTGCTACTCAGCATTACAGGAACTTCTGAGCCAAGGTTTCGGAGGCTAGTGGGAGCAGTGAGAGTGAAACCCCAGTGTTTGTGTAACTGAAGCAGTGGGACCTTTAGAAAACAGACTGTCAGAGCTGAGCAGTGGCAGTGAAGCAGCCTGTCACGTTAATGACTGCATAAACACTAATCAGACTATCTAAATCTTACCTTCACGACCTCTTTAGGCTCACGCGTCACTCAAAACTCCTCACGCACAACCCATTAGCCTAACAAAGAGTGTGAGTTTTAGCAAAAGGTAAACTTAGGCCAAGGTTTCTCACTTTCGCAAACTGAATCTTATACTGAAACAACAATCTGTAGAGTCAGTTGAGAAAGTTTCCTGGATTGTGCTATTTCCAATGGTCAAGTGAAATGTATTGCAAACGGAGACATTAAACCTGTCTATACCTGTCAAATGCAATAAAACCACAATCAGCAGAGTAAGATCACATTACGTGTGATCTCTGCATGGAAACTGGATAAATCTCAGAGCTTTAAGATGTCGACCACTGACAGTCCCGTGATGTTTATGAGGCAAGTGTGACCCCGCAGCTGCTGTCAGTGATCAAACTCGCAGCTCTGCAAGACTGAAACACATCAGGTCAAACACTTGCACTGGTAAATAAGCAAACTGTGTGTGTGTGTGTGTGTGTGTGTGTGTGTGTGTGTGTGTGTGTGTGTGTGTGTGTGTGTGTGTGTGTGTGTGTGTGTGTGTGTTGAAGGAATCTGGAGAAAGCATGTATTGACAACACCTGCCCAGTCAATTTAAAGGAGTGAGATCCAGAAAATGGTGCCTGTATGGGCGAATCTAAGAAAAAAGTCGAGGTCATATTTCACACTACTCTTCTTCTTTCTTTTTTTTTCTCCTCCTACTTCTTCTTCTCAAGAGAGTGATTAAAAAAGAAACGAACGGTCCAAGAGATTAGTTGCCAGAGACAATGCACAAATATACAGTTCAGTGGAATACTTGATTCTGATTGGCCAATTGCAGCATTCTGCTATTACGCATTTTTGTACACACACACACACACACACACACACACACACACACACACACACACACACACACACACACACACACACACACACACACACACACACACACTCGTTGGCCAATGCTACTATTGGCCAACCAGAATCAAGTATTCCAGAAAGCCGAATAATAAATACTTTTTCTTACTTACTTTATCCTATGCTGGGATTTTATTAATATTTAATTTTTTTCCCCCATTTAATTTTTTTTCACTTTTATCATTGTTTTTATTTTTTACAGTACACAATATAGAAAATGTGGCTGTTTTTAGGTCATTTAAATATCTTTGATAGGAACGCGGTTAATAGGAATGTACTCAATTGCTTAATTGAAAATAATGCAAAGATTTGAATAGTCATGGGCTTCTTTAAACAAGAAACTCTTCTCTTAGCTTCACTTGTGTCTGTCCTGTGTGCGATTACTCCTCCCCATCATACTTTCCCCTGTCAGGTTTCACTCGCTCTGTAGTTCCAGACAGACAGAGACGGGTGGTGGGCCGGTCCGCAGCATGGGGCTTTTTCCGGTTGCGTCTGCTGCCCTGCTGCTGGCCCTGAGAGATTGATTTCACGGCTCAGGCAGGCCCTAGAGATCCCAACTCACACTGCTGTCAAACAGCCTGCCCTCTGACCCCCTGCATTACGCAGGTCACGGGGCGGCGCTCTCCCAGGCTGCCCGCACAAAGGCAAATATGCTGCCATTTTGTCAGGCCAAAGGTCAACTACTCGCATGTTTTGATCACTGGTAACTTTATCAAATTAGAAACTACAGAAGTGAGAAGTACTCACAAGGCTGTGTGTGTGTGTGTGTGTGTGTGTCTGCCAGCACGGATACATGTGTCTGAATGTGTCTGTTGAGACCTGAAATCTAGTGTTTCCCAAGCCTTTTTTGTCTCATGTATACCCACACAGACCAGTAATACTGAAGTTTGAAAAAATCCACATGCAGAAGGAGTTAATATGATCCACATATGATAAGAAGAATTCATATTGAAATCTTAAAATCATATTGACTATCCTTATAGCACAGTTGTTGAGATCACTTCAGACCCGCTACTGATAGTATATTTTTCTCAGTAGAACTTAAAAAATATATATATAATAATAATAATTGAAAGAAATAAAATTAGTTTATACCAATTATTTTTTGTAGTACATTTTTAGTTTTGTCCACATAATATATATAATATATATTACATAATATATACTGTACAATTTAAAAATTTGGGGTTGTTGTTTTTTATGTTTTTGAAAGAAGTCTCTTATGCGCACTAAGGCTGCATTTATTTCATCATAAATAAAGTAAAAACATTAATAATGTGAAATATTATTACAAATTCATAAAAACTATTTTCTATTTTAATATATTGTAAAATGTCATTTATTTGTTCCTGTGATGGCAACCCTGATTTTTTTTATCAGGCATTACTCCAGTCTTTAGTGTCACATGATCCTACAGAAATCATTTCTGAAACAGTTTCTATTTAATATTTGTGTGGAAACTGTGATACTTTTTTCAGGATTCTTTGATGAATTAAAAGTTCAAAAGAGCCATTTGTACCATTTTAAATGTCTTCACTGTCACTTTTGATCAATTTAATGCATCCATGTAGCCTGGGTGCCAGCCCGAACCCCGCCCAGCATCCATGCTGAATAAAGGTATTTTTTAATAATGGTATTATTACTTACCCCCAAAAAATATTTTTCTTTGGTGCATTTTACAATCTGTCTGTCAAAGCTCTGCTATTTCTTACTTCCAGACACACACACACTTCTAAATATGCAGACAGGAGATGAAAGCTTAAGAGTTCAGAGACCCTTTTCCACCCTCAGTCCCGTGGCTGATGTGTTCATGTGGATGACCACCCACCTCGAGTCACTCCACGACTTAAAACACCTAATTACGAGCAACTGCGTCTTACATGTGCGATCACAGCTTGAGCCAATATCAACCTCATATCAACGACCAAAGAATCCATCAAAAATCTCTCGTCACACACCTAAAAATGACTTAACACACCCCATCAGGATTTAACAGCCATTACTAACTCTAAATCTCAACCTAACAAAATAGCTAAGTCATCAAAGCAGCCTTGTTCCAATTCTTATGGAGACAATAAGGGTGTCAACGCTTGTATACTAAGTTTGGATACAAAGAGCTGGGATAACACGAGGCTATTGGAGAAAAGGACACAAATATGGGAGGAGACATCCGACAGATCATCATTCTGTAGAAAAACACATACAAAGCAACGGTGTATTTATCACAGACACGTAATTTCACTGGAAATGGAAGAGGAAAGGTCTTGCATTGCTCAGGGGTCAAAGTTGGATGACTTCAAAAGCGTCTTTGCCACTCGGATGAGAGTATAATCCGTCTCTGTGTGTGTACACACACACACAGGCACACTCCCACAAACATGCACAAATGGCACAATGCAAGGTGTCACATGTATCTTAGAGAATTAAGCTCCACTTCCTCTCTCAGTGAGAGAAACAAAGCCGCTCTTCCTCTTCTGTGTGGACTGAATGCATTGCTATTTATAAACAATAACATGTCCCCCTGCTGCTCCTCCTGAGGAGGACAGGATTGTTTAACACATTGTTTCAGGGACCTGAACATCTGTCTGCGCAAGACGCACGACGCCACGACACAGCGTGAGGCAGCGGTGGCCAGACAGTCTGCAGCGATGCGATCACAGACCTGTTGCCCTCCTCTCAAACGACTGTAGAACATAAAGCAAGGAATACAAGCTTGTTTTGTGGTGCAACAGAAACATTGATGCTGATAAATGAGCTGTGATGCTCCAAATAGGCTGAGACATAACTCCTAAAAAGCAGCGTGTCAATTTTAAACCATCGTCTGCCCTCCTTGTGGGTAGACTAGGCTTCTTGGCATGGACATAAAGAGTCTGAAATGAAAACATGGCGACATGGAGACCCACTCGGAGGAGCAAAAACCTCAAGCTTGGAATGAGAAGAGGCTCTGGCATGCTTTGTGGGGGGAAATACTGTTGTGTTGTGGGCCCACACCTTCAAAAGGGAGCACTAATCACAACATGTGATGAGACACAAGAACAAAGACGAACGTCAGGAGAAAATAACAGCGTGGGAAACCTCTGTGAACTTGAGTTACAGCGACAAAAAGAGCCACCCCCATCCCCATGCACATAGAAAAACACATACGCGTACAAACACGGCGGCCCGTGATCCACCCCGCTGCCACCCCTCTCCGAGGAAGTTCATCCATGCCGTCGAGCCGAAGCTGGTAGCAATAACAACATGAAATCAGCCAAAGAGCTTCCTCTCATTCATGTATGCAGAACCGATGACAATTAAGCATGATGTGCACGGGCTGATAAGGATCCAGCTGCAGCGTATCAGCCAGAAGCACACATCGGCGTGAACTTGCTTCGTTCTATTGATTAGGAGCTCTTCTGATGCTCTTGCAAACTCAATCAATAGGGGTCAATATATGATGCTTTTCATGTTAGTCTGATTTTTATTTTATTTTTTATTAACCTGTGATTTAGTTTGAAGTTGTGCATACTCACTTATAGTTCTTGACTGACAGAATGATATTTTTAATGTTGCAGATATTTGGTGCAAAAATACAGAAGACTTTAATTGAATTTGAAATTAATTTGAACATAGATCCAGATATATAATTTGAAGGGGTTATGCATTATGTGAATATATATATACATACATACATACATATCAATATTAGGTTAAAATGATTATACAATAATTGGGAAAAAATTGGGAAAAACTGGAATATAGCATATTTACATATGTATAGGCTACATATAATATATATATATACACACACATAAGTTATATATAAGTTGTACAAGTTATATAATGGAAATAGAAACGTAGCCTATATGGCCTAATGGAATTATATAAAGACTTATAAAAAACTATTTGAATTCTTTAATTTATATTGTAAATTTGTATTTATTTTATTAGTATTTTATGCTACTATGCTTTAAGTAGAAAATGCTGTCAAAATGCTTGGCAAAATATATCAGTATATATAATTATTATTACATTAAACTATTAGAATATTAAAATATGCACTTGACAAGCTAATTGCAAGTGGAAAACCCTCGGGTTATTGCGGTGTAGCCTACTTGTTGTGCATGGGCTGTTTTAATTGCAGTGCACCTTTGGGAATGCCGTTTAAAGAAGGTACATGTTTGAGCTTCATCGAGTAGCCTACATTTAGACTTGGTAGCTTCCTCGTACACACACTGCACTCCTTCGGATGAGTTAGTATTAGATTACAGGTTCACACGCTCACTCGCAGACCGCCCGTCGCCCCAACCAATTGCCCCATTCATTCCAGCGCCGGAGACGGCCGTCGCCCCTGATTGGTTATCAGCGTTCTGCTAAGAAACTTTCCCACGGCTTGCGCGTGCTGACAGCCGGCCAGCCACTCCTTTCAGCTGGGCTAGACAACACAAGCACCGGCGGAACCCGGGGGCGGAGCTTAGCTCTCACGGACGAACATTCTATTGGCCCTTTGTTAAGCGTATTCAAAAAGAGGGGCGGGGCTAAACTGGGACGTTGACAACCGACGTGCCACTCAACCCCAGACTTGTTCGCTGATTGGCTATCCACGAGCTTAGCCACGCCTGTCTTGGCGAGCTGCGGAGTTGAAATTATACCGTGGGAAAGCTTGTCGGTTCATACGGATGAACTTCAGTCTCACCTGACACACGCTGAGGATACGCTCTGAAATACTATCGAAAAATGAAGAGAAATCACGATTTCAGCTCCTCGGATAGTGAGCTCGATGAGAATATCGAAGTGGAGAAGGAGAGTGCTGACGAAAATGCGTAAGTTAGCTGTAATTTATTTGAGTCGTCTTGCTTTTTTGAGTAATGAAACGTTGAATTTGCGACCAGATGAAGAAAACAGTCATACGATTTAATGTGCGCACGTTTAATTTGAATCGCACACAAAATTAAGATTAATAATTCTAAATCACATATCTGTCAACAAAATTAGCCTATGTGGAATATTACCTCGAAAATCGTTTCCTTTAGATGTTGGTCAGGATCATACTTCATAAAAATCAAATGTATTGTGTGTTCTTATGCATATTTTGTTTTTAAAGCGGTGTGACTTCTCCACTCGGATCAATGTCTCCATCCACAACCTCTCAAGTGCAAGCGAGAAAACGTCGCAGAGGGGTAAGAGCGTTTTTCTTTGAAAAGTCCTGAAAACTGAATCTGCAAAGCTGAATAAATGACTTTAATGTCCTTAAATGACTTTTAATAATGATGATTTCACAATCTGTTTGGACAGATCATTGAGAAGCGCCGTAGGGACCGGATTAATAACAGTCTGTCTGAGCTGCGCAGACTGGTGCCCAGCGCCTTTGAGAAACAGGTGAGTGTCAATCAACACCTGACTTACATCTCAGAGTCAGACCACTGCAATCAAATGTCTAGGTGCTCTAACTGTCTAGATTTTATACATAAGTCTCTTTACGGGATTCAATTCATGAAAAAGTCCTGAAATTATGGCATTTAGTCCAGTATTAATATTTCATTTAAAAAAAAAAAAACATTTGTTTTTAAATATTATTATTAATATTTAAAATAAACTTCAGTGTGGCATAACCAACATGCAGGATGCAACTTTGTTGTCATGGCACAAGAAACCATAAAAACTAAGAGGACTCGTTGAAATCCTTAAGATTTGTGTATTTTTTATTTATTTTTATGGGCCTTTTTGTGAAAAGGTATACTTTTTCCCTAGAATGAAACCAAAACAAGAACTTGGCACATGTGTTTTAAAATCGATTAAAAAAAAGATTAAAAAAAAGAATTTCCTCTTTATCATCTCAGACATTCTTATTTGTCATTGAGCCATACAGTATACATAGTCATATCACTTAACTCATCAACACATCTGTTCTTGTTCTCAGGGCTCTGCTAAATTAGAAAAGGCAGAAATTTTACAGATGACGGTAGATCATTTAAAGATGCTTCATGCAGCTGGAGGAAAAGGTAAGGTTTTTTCTTACTAGCATTTATGTTTAAAGAAAATACACTTTAACTTGCTGCCTTAAATTTTTAAGTACAATCAACTTGGATGTTTAAGTCATTTCAACTTAAATTACCTTAAACTGACTTTTAAAAAAATGAGTTGAATCTTGTATAACTTAAAAAAAGGTTGAAAATTTGCTAAACTTATTTTGATGAGTTAAAGCAGTGTAAAACCATATGTTGTCAGAACTTATTAATCATATAATTTTTACAGTAAGCATATGCTTTTTATATGCTTAACAAAACTCTAACATTAACCATTGCTCTTTTATGCGTTATGATATTTTCTAACGATTTATTAATAATGAAAGTTTTCATAAAGCCTCACCAAAAAAATCTTGCCAGGTTTAATGTTGTATGTTATCTTTCATTATGAGATCATCCAATGTTTGGGAATCTGCTCAAAGAAAATAATTACTAACCCAGACGTTTAATCTCTGTTGTTTATCTAGTGTCATTTCGGTTTCACTCTCAGCCCCTCCCAGTGTGATCTATTAACAGCACAGTGTTTCCTGTCATAAGCTGTAATCATTATCAGATCAGATCACTCACCAGCTCTGGTTTCTCTCTCTCACAGGTTACTTTGATGCTCACGCGCTGGCCATGGATTACCGCGGGCTGGGTTTCCGCGAGTGTCTGGCGGAGACGGCGCGTTACCTCAGTATCATCGAGGGCCTGGACAACACCGACCCCCTCCGCATCCGCCTGGTTTCACACCTGAACAGTTACGCCTCCCAGAGAGAAGCTCATTCGGGTTTGGGCCACTTGGCGTGGGGCTCCGCATTCGGGACGCCGCCCGGCCACCTGGCCCACCACCTCCTCCTGCAACAACAGCAGGGGGCGCCGCTCTCACGCAGCACCAGCAGCCCTCCATCCTCCAATTCTTCGTCGCCCTCCTCCTCCTCATCTTCATCCGCTGCCTCCACAGAGCCGCACGCCCCCAGCAGGCTGACCGGGACGGGGATTAGCGAGGCAGGGCAGACGGGACCGCTGAGGGTGCCGCCCGGTACCTCCCTGCCCCCTGGCCTCACACCACCTACTACATCCAAGCTTTCTCCGCCCCTCCTGACGTCACTTTCAAGCCTGTCGGCGTTTCCCTTCCCGCTGAGCGCATTTCCTCTGCTGTCCCCGAGTTCGCTGGGCCCCGCGACTCCCTCCAGCAGCCTGGGGAAGCCCTATAGGCCCTGGAGCATGGAAATAGGAGCCTTCTGAACTCTGCAAAAACATGAACGCTGTGGACAGACAGACAGTCAGTTAGAAATGACTTTTCTCTGTAACAAATGACTATTTCAAAGAGATGGACACAACCGCAGAACTCCTCTCTGTACAAAGGGAAAGAGCGAATACAGAACCGATGTACTTATTCGAATGACCCCGTCTTTTGAAATCCGTCTCAGGTCGAGCTGAAATAAGTTCTAGAGATGATCGGGGTTCTCGCACATCAGTTCTGAGTTCTTTTGTCCCTCAGTGGAGAAATGTATGCTAATAGAGAGAGAGAGAGAGACGGCTGTTAATGGAGTTTAATTTAAAACAGATTTAACTATAATAATGATAATAAAGGAACGATTTGATAACATGATGTGATATATTTGCATCTTCTCCTCCTCATCAGAGAATGATCTTTCAAATTAGATTTTTTTGGGGGGGGGAAACTGTTCAGCATTTCTATGATATTAGAAAATACTATGCAATGAAGTTGAGGTTTTCCAACTGTCCATCTGCACATATACAAAACCTATGCAACTGAACCTGTATTCCTCAGCTGAGTATACGTTCTTTTTTTATTTTTTTATAAAGATTTAAGTCTTTTTGGTCAGTTTGGCCAGTGTGTGTAAAATGTAATAAATTTGTTGTTTGCAGGGATGGACCACTGGTACACCTTTACGGAGACAATCTAAATAGACAATCTCTCAGAACTGCACTAATGTAATTGTAGCAAAGTCACTGTTAGGTTCGTTAATAGCAGAATTGAGCGCTTACAGGCATGTTCACCCTTCATGCCCCAAATCATCTCTCTCTCTCTCCCTCTCTCTCTTAGTTAACTGTACTTTGGAAAACCAGATCATTTTTGTGGTAATAGGGAATTTGCACTGGCAAATCAGATAAGATTAGGGGAATAGATAGTACTGGAAGAGATGATGTGGTACTGTGCCTGTCCCTCACTAACCTGTGTGACTTTCCTGTAATAAAATGATACATGTAGCTAATAACCCTGGATTTGTGTGCTCATGTTCTGATTTTTGATATTGTCATTGACACATTCAATACTACGAATGCACAATATATTAATTGGTACCATAAGTGCATATTAGAGATTTTTGGTTTTGCATGCTCATTTCTTCTATTTTTACATTTATATTACCTTATGCCTTCACCTAACTCTTAAATAAAATGAATCTTTAAAAACACTAAGAATGTAATAAAACCGTTAAAAGTAATTTTTTAACAAACCTTTCATACTGTACATTATAATGTTATCGTGGCTAAATGTATCATTTTATTTAGATACATTTTATAATTAATATAATTATAATATAAATATTGGCCATAACATGATAATTAAAAGCTATCTATTTTGCAAAATGTAGGCTACATTATAATGTTGTGATGCCTAAATTCAGTTTTAGCATTTAAATTGATTGGTTTGTGTTTATTATTTTAAAATGAATATAATTATAATATAATATCATTTAAATATTGGCCATAATAGGAAAATACTGATCAACTATCCATGTTTCATACTGTACATTTTAGTGTTATGATGCCTAAATTCAGTTTTAACAACTGATTGGTTTTTTTTATTTACATTTATTTAGATACATTTTATTATTAATATAATTATAATATAACTTAAATTATTGGCCATAAAATTAAAAAAATTATCAACTTATTGATATCAGCTGGAAATTTTAAATGGGTGCATTCCTAATCAAAATAATGACATATTTTTGTGACAAAATGACCATTTTTACTGACATCTACATCGAAACGTCTTTTAGGACAGATCCCGCAGTCTGATAAAAACATTAAACAGTCACAGTAAACTGCATTCATACATTTTTATCGTCCAGATTTGTTGGCGTGCTTGAAATGTTCCAGTCACCCCTCTCTCTCTCTCACAGGTGAATATACAGTACATAAATAGGCCTTACATGTGATTTACAGTTTTTCTGAATTGCTAAAACACATTTCTTGAAACCATCACTCACTTTCTCAAAACCTTAAACACAAAACCAAATTTTCAAACCACATTCACAGAACCTCTGACTCTTCTGGCAAAATCTAAATCATAAACACTACAGATCATTCATTAGACACTACATCAAAAAATGGAGATCACAGAATCCAAAGCATGCAGTTACAGTTACAAAGTAAACAAATTTTGCAATTATGTAAAAAAGTATAGTAATGACAACTTACACACACCTGACAACATTCAGGTAAGGTTATACTGTATCCACTGCAAGTATAGTATTGTACTGAATATTGAATAGTAGGACTATCACCACTTGCATACTGTGAAAATACAGTGACCCAACTGCAAAAGCCACAAAGGTTACAGTAAAAAACTCTAAATGAAAAGCATGTTACAGTAAAGTACACTCAGAAGAGTTGTGCAACTGCAAAATGAAGATCCTCTTCCTGCTTGTTCACCTCCTCTTACTGGATGGGGTTACTTGGAGAATGGGGTTTAGTGTTTTGGCAATTCAGAAAAACTGTAATGCTTTGGGGAAGAATAGTTCCTTTCATGGCACTGCAGATTTCTATAGGGTTGAACCAGTGCCTGTATGCGTGCGTTTTGAACTGATATCAAACACGGCCCAGGGGCCTCTCTGTGGCCTCTCTATGTATCCAGGAAGCCATTAACAGCCAAGGGATATCCTGGACAATGGCAGCCTGGCTGGCCTGGACTGCACAGGGAGGAAAGAGAGAGGTACAGAGCGAGAAGAGAGGGAACGAGAGAGAAGAAGTAGGAGGAGAGGGCCGCACAGTGCAGCTTTGTCCCAAAGCAATCACAGCAGCTCACTGAGCTCCTGGTGCGGAGCACTCCCACGCCACCACGGGTACTATACTGCCAGCCAAACCCGTAAAACAGATTCCCACCTACACACAGCGCACTGCCAACACACTTCTTTATTTCTCTAGCTGCCTTTAAATGTATTTTAGAGGCTTTTATCACATGTTTCCCCCCACATTCCCCCTAGAGGTGATGGTTGGATTCTCTAAAACTGGAATATTAAGTAGATACTGTAGCAGTAATGGCTAGGCTTGGAATAGCATACTACCCATACTATTTATGCAGTATGCAAATTGTCCTGGATGACCTATGATTTGCTGAAAAATGCAGTATACATTAGAGCATACTGTGTTTGATACTCTATCCCAAAACACAAAATGTTTGATGAATGGACCAGAAATAATTTCTAGTTATTTTTATCTTGCTATTTTACATTCTCGAATCATTATTTGATTGAAAATGATTATATGTCCAAGATGAGCTGTATGCCACTCGTTGAATTATACATAATTAGGTGAGCAATGACAATATATTCCTGTATTGCATATGTATGCTTATACTGGCATATTGAATACTGATTCATAAACTATGTTTTAAGAAATATTAGGCAGTACTGTACGCTGTGCAGAATGCAGTAAGCCATGCACTAGTATTATACTACAGTACTGTACTACCAATAATAACCATGTTTGAAATGGAGTACTGACTTACAACTAACTGATTACCTTTTTGTATTTTATAAATAAGTAATTATTCGATGATAAATGTTTAAAGTAGTAGGCCTATCCCAGCTAACAAAAACATGTTCTAAGAACGTTTAGCTAACGTTCACATAAAGTTATGAAAACTAAAAACATTCCATGAACGATGTTAAAATACATTTTTTGTGCTTTATTGAGTACATTATTAAAGCCAAGATCATTCTGAACAAATGTTCTATTAATGTTACTGGAAAAACGTTAACGCTGAGAGAACCTTGCCAGAAAGTTCTAAGAAAGTTCCCTGTTAGCTGGGATGCTACGACTTTGTCACGTGAGCTCATTACATTGCATGTTTAGCCCATAGACTGGTTTAGCCTAATTGAGAAAGTGGAATCTAGTTGTCACATGGAAAATAAAACGCTTGTTTTTAATGTTTATTCCCATTTGGGGTAACGTTACAATATCAACATTTGGTAACCCGATCAAATAATGAGTAAAGAAACATTTTAAAATTGGCAACTGATATATTAGACTATTACTATTAGCCTACCTCTTGTTCAGTTCATCCTGCTTCATCAAGTGGAAGGTCAAGTCGAACACATTGCACTTAAGATACATAATAAAATAAACTATATTGCATACTGCACATTTTTAAAGCAAATTTAGTGGATAATATATTGTAAGTATTTTGTGCATAAAGAATTTTCCCACACTATAGTGCAATAGCTAGAGAAGTATGGTATGTTATTAGCATGATTTCTTGTAAAGTCATTTATCGCCACCTGTTGGGAAACTAGGGTATTACACTTTGTTATTTCTCGCATTTCCCCACAGCATAGTTGTTCAATTTGACATCGACTTTTGTGTTTATGTTAATGTATGTTGTATGAAATAAAAACGGACCCAAAGACAGATATTGTCATTCCAAGGAACCCAAGCCTTTATTCACCACAGCTTGCTCCCAAAGTTACATGTGAAGGGAATAAAACACACAGCTTGAAGAGAAATATGAGGGCGGGCATGTTTGTGACATTAAAGCAATAGCTATGGCACATTATAACATCGTCTACCCACACTGCTCTTGACACACACACTTACACACACATCATCTTGCAATGTCCATTGTATTACCAGATATCAACCTGAAAATCTTTCAAGACTTAGAATGGGAGAACTTCAGTACACGTGATTCTCAAGAACTCAAGGTTAACTTGATGTTATGTGGTCAGCATAAATGCAACCCAGACTATGGTCAAACACGGGTCAAGAGACGTCGCATGATTTCGGCGTGGCTCAAACCGCTGCTCCTCTTGAGCAACATGTCATTTTTTTTACTAAATCATGCTGACTGGGTCCATTTAAGTGTGTGTGTGTGTCTGTGTTGTGACTATATACCAGATGAATGTATGAAGAAAGAGCTAGAGATTACTGTAAATGCTATGTTAGTGACCGGTTAGAGCTGTGTGTACTGTACTGTGGCGGCTTTTACTCTCTCCACATGGACATAGAGACACTAACATGATCATTGGGTTTAGAGAAGACGTTGCAAATGTCAGCTAGCCAGCAAACTCACAAACATCAAAGCCTGGTACAAGAGAAACTGTAGTATATCTGAGAGAGAGAGAGAGAGAGAGAGAGAGGAAACAGGTACATCCACTAAAAGATAAGAATACAGAGAGAGAAACTTATAAAATGGCACACCGCAATACTTTTCATCGTCTCATATAAAACAAATAGGAAGTATTTACAAAAAACCACACCCACTTTGACTGGTTTCGAATTGATCAAAAACATTTTTTTCTTTTTCTGGACTAATGATGTTCCTTTTGTCTTATGGACTATATCGGGGAGGATGCTGTTGGTGAGGGGGGCAGGGTCGATTCTTTTGGCCTGGGCGGGGCGGGGCAGGGGGGTGGGGTGACAGAGGCTCTTTTCTACACAGGGCTGCGGTGGCAGGGGGAAAGGGGGTCTCTCTGGGGACGGGAGGTCGCAGGTATGGGGAGAGGGGGTGGGGTGATGGGACGATGGGTGTAGAGAGATGTGCTCATGCTCTCAACTCTTCCATCAGCTCTTTGTTTCTGCGCACCACCTGAGCGTGCTTCTCCTGAAAACACATAGAGAAATAACACAGGACATTTATCAGCAGTTTATAGCTTAAAGTTGAAGAAAATGAAGAAAATACCATTCTTGTTTTTATAATGCCTTTTCAAAGTACTACTGAAGAACGATTTTTTTGTACTGTAGTGCCCTCTTGTGACAGAGAATCAGATTAGATTTGTATTTTTCTGAAGAAAATGTGAGTTTTGATGCTGTATTTCTAGGGTGTTTTGTGCGGTTGTTTACAATAGCCCCAATCAAAAGAGCCCACATTCAAGTCTCTATGATATTCTAGTCTCTATGACTCTGGCTCCAACTTCAATGTAAGTCTGAGGATTGTTTGTTAGTTTTATCTTCTGTCCTGTAAAGATCGTAAAAATCAGATCACTATTCACAGTTGCAGCATGCAACTCCTCAAAAAGTTTCAAGATATGGAACTTTTGTGGGACAAATTTATGCATTTAATACTTTTTTAATGCGAAGTGACAGTAAAGATATTTATAATGTTACAAAATATTTATTTTCTTTTGAGCTTTCTTTTAATCAAAGAACGTATCACTGTTTCCACAAGCAGCACAACTCTTTTCAACATAGCTATTAATAAGAAATGTTTCTTGAGCACCAAATCAGCATATTACAATGTTTTCTGAAGAATCATGTGACACTGAAGACTGGAGGAATGATCACAGGAATATATTACATTTCAAAATATATATTGAAATAGGCAACAGTAATTTTAAATTGTAATAATTTTGAGTGTATTTTTGTTTAAATAAATGCAGCCTCGGTGAGCATATGTGACTTCTTTTAAAAACATAAAGAAATCGTACTGATCCCAAAAGTTTGAACGGTAGTGTAAGTTATAATTAAAGTCCTGACCTTCTCATGCAGCCGTTCCAGCATGGCTGCAAGGTGGGCCTCACGGTTCTCCTTGATCTGCTCCATCTTCATGATGAGTTTCTCCTCTGCCATCCTGCTGAAGTTGCTGTTCTCCTCCATGGCTTTCAGCAGGACGTCCCGCTCATGATCACGCTTCTCGGCCAGAGCCCTCAGGACTTGAGCCTCCTGGGACTGGAGGAATAAAACATTAGGGATAAAAATAATAGAAATAAAAATGGCAAACATAATACAGATATATACAGTACAGATACATTATACAAATAAATAGGTCACTCACTCTCCTCCTTTCCTCTGCGGCCTCCAGCTTCTTCTGGATGTCCTCCAGAGACATGTCCCTCTTTTTAGGAGGTGAAGTGATGCTGTAGCCCCCGTCAGCCGTGGGAGAGGGTGGCTTCAGGATGACCTCAAAGGCCTGGCCAGAAGCCCGCTTGTTAATGGGCTTAACCTCCATGTCTGAGCATGCAAGACACAAATTGAAATAGATGTTGTTTAGAAACTGCAGTATGTCTGGCAGCAAATATTCATCTACACATTGGTAGGGTTTGAGCATCCGGATCCATGCAATAAAATGCACAAACTGCCTTCTGCTCGTGAAATGAGCTTGCATAACTTTGTTATACAGCCATCCTAAATATTTATCAGACATTTATTGATCTATATTAGCTGTTAAGATAATAAATGTTAGTGCTGCTGGTACACATACAGGCCAATAAAAAATAGATTATAAAGATCAAACAGAACGAGGTCTATAAAGCACAGCACATTATTGTATCTCATTACTGGTTTTATATTTTCATTTCCTACCTTCAAACTCGCTCATGAGGTTCTTGCGTGCCTCTGGGTAGAGACAGGAGCAGATGAGGGAGACGAGGGAAAGCTCCTTCATCTTCTCTTTGTATGCTGCAGAGAGACACATCAAACAAAAGTATTGACCCAGATTCTCGCTGTTTTATGAATGATTATTCGAAACTGCATCGCCAATGTTGCAGAAAATAACCCAAATCATCTAGGTTTTCAACCAGGGGGTAAACTGACTGATATAAAATATATATTTTAACACATAGTTAAAAATATATGTAGATCAGTAGATATGTAGAATCTATCTATCTATAGAGGGGAGAGAGAAACAGTAAATCTAAAATAAAATTAAATGTATATTACATTTTTACTATTATTATTATTGTGTGTGTGTGTGTGTATGTGTGTGTGTGTGTGTGTGTGTGTGTGTGTGTGTTTGGTAAAGCTATTATTGAATATAATACATCTAGGGGTCCACTGACTTTATAAAACTAAAATATTAAATTAATTATATTTAATTATACATAAAATTAATATTAGATTTATATTATCTTACATTAATTTGTTAAATATATATATTAAAGAAATTAATATATATATATATTAATTATTGTTATATTAGATATGTCAATTAAAATGTATGTATTATATATCCTAATTATTTACATTGTATATTAATACAATAATGTTTGATACTTTTATTATTGAAAGTTTTTATGCTGTATTATGTTAAAAAAAAAAACATATTATGTTAAAAATTTGATATTTTCATTGTAGAGGGTTTCACCCCTATAGGTTGGGGTTCTGGGTGGGGGATCCTGAGTCCAAAAACGATGACAAACCCTCATAAAAATGATTTAACAGTACTGCCAATGTTTCCATTTGTGCTTTCTAAGGAAAACATGTCCTCACATGCTCTGGTTTCCTACAAGACAATGTTCCCCTCAAGATCCACCCATCCCCCATCGCCCAACCATCAGCGTTACATTATTTATTAAAATCCATTTTTACTCTGACTACTGAGGGTGTGTGCGGGGAGTGAGTCGGCAAGACCAGAGAAGGCACGAGGCGATACAGATATCCAGATGGCTTTTTATGACGGCAAGACTGAACCTAACGCAATAATTCCTCATCCAAAACTTCAGAATCATTTTGATTTTTCAGCATTTAATGCTTAAGTGCAAACAAGTCTAAATCATACAACACATCAGTATGGCAGATGCTACATGAAGCGTATTAATGTATCTGATTTTCCTTGAACACACAAGACAGCATTTATCAAAGCCAGTGCATTTGAGTTATAAATCAATGTCTTGACAGCAGTGCTGTGTTGATGTTATCAAACCGTGCATGCTTGGGTTTCTCCAGCCAGATATCACTCTGCTTTCATGCTTTCCAGAACAAACCTACTTTCTTCATTCTTCGCCCAGAGGAGGATGGAAAAATCTGATCAACTCCCTCTCGCTCCCTGACGAGCTTATTAATCCCTCACAAACAGAGGATGGAGAAAACTGGGAAGGGAAGAAGGGGAGAGAATCACTGTGTTCACTCCCGCTAGGATTAAAAAGCCCTGAGGCAGGTTGCTTTTGGTGTGGGGGGCTTTAATTAGTAATTACTGGAGCAAACCATATCTTCCGGTAAATTGAGGGGGTGGCAATGGACCTCAGTAAGCATTTCTCCTCTGCTGTGTAGTCAGAGTGAGATAAGGACGATAGACAGCTCACTGAAGCAAGTAATTCAGGTCAGCCGGCTGGTGAGCAGGTGAAAAGGATCTCACACAGACGGATGAACCTGTGTGCAATACTGTGAGCTAATCTAGAGATTCTGCTGGAAAATATCAGAGGGTTTGTAATTAGAAAAGAGTAGACACAGTAGCCACACCTTAGGCTTGAGCTGTAGCTATTGTGGCTGGTCAAAAAAGACATTGATTATTGACATGATGGGGTAATAAACTGTATTGTGTGTGGCCACACATAATGTGTGGCCTTGCACACCCTACACAAAGATGGCAACATCCGAAATCCTTGTCCGTGTGGGGACATTTTTTGGTCATTAAACAGCTTATATATCATACTAAGTGTTGTTTTTTGAAAATGTTAAAATGCAGAAAGTTTTCTGTGATGGGTAGGTTTAGGGGTAGGGTTAGTGTAAGGGGATAACATATACAGTTTGTGCAGTTTAAAAATCATTATGTCTATGGAAAGACATTATGTCTATGGAAAGACATAAAACATGAAGACAACACGCTCACGCATGTGTGTGTGTGTGTGTGTGTGTGTGGGTGGGTGGTCTTTGTAAACCCTACATTATGAGACGATACAGAGATGATAATATCTGAAATCATTTTTTGGTCGCCATCAGGAAAAAAGCTTGAAACATTCAATTTGTAGAGTATATAAAGCATTATGTCTCTGGAATGTCCCCATAAAGCATGAAAACATTTTAGTTTTTCTATGCATTTTTTGCATATAGCCTAATGAAACGTGTAGCTGTAGTTGGCTTTTATTGTCAAATAATTTGTCAGATAAATGCCTTAACCAAGTTTAGTATTTTGTTCTTACTTCATATTAAAAAAAAATATAAAATATTTCCCTCATATATATATATATATATATACACATGTTGAAATGTATGACATATAACTTTATATAAGATAATATGATACTAATTTTATACTGTAAACTTTATCTTTTTTTTTTACATGAAGAAGTAATTCTAATTCTCTGTAGCCTATTTTGTCCTTTCTAATATATCATTCCATACAGACAGTGATACGTGCATTGCATTTGTAAAATTAGGTAGAAAAAAAAGTGCATTACTCAAAATTTGCCTTCAGGATCTACGGCCCAGTGGACAAGCGAAAAGTCCTTTGTGTGGTTTGTTTGATAATGCATCAGCATGCCCACCCTGGAAATCAATAATGGCTCCTCCCATCTCTCTCACACATATGCTCTGTCCACTGAAACTGGACAAATGCCTTTCAATGTTCAATAGTGATCATCATTACATCTGTTCACACTAAAACCACTTCATTTTAAGTAAAATCAGTAAAACGGACTTGAGTCCATTTTAAACTTTTAAGTAAAATGACTACGGCAATATGGTAATATATAGGGTATATGTGTATGCTATGAAATATATTTATCATATGGTTGACATTAAAACCTAAAAATAATTAGCTTAAAAAGCAATGGCCCCGCCCCACTGCGGAGCATTGCTGAATGTGTATGTTTGAACTTCCTGTAAGGTTACCGATTAATGGGGCTTGATTGGATTAGTCATACTGCTTTCACATATCCAGTAATCTTAAATGATAAACGTGCATGGTGGGGGTTACATGAGGAGACCTTTAAAGTAGATAAGACAAAGACAGGCACCTGGCAGCTCAGTTTTGATCAATGATTCTGACAGGTAAAAATGACATTGTTGTTGCCAATTATCCAATTGTTACTATAATTCAAATGCGTAATTAAATAAGCCATGCTTTTAAATTAGTCTTAATGAGAGAGCTGGTTTCTTCTTATTTTCATCTGATGTATGGTGCAGACAAACGCACTAAGGTCTTTCTACAGGCTCTTTTAAGCCCTATAAATATTCCAAGTGTATTGATTATATTGATTGACATGTTCTTTCTCATTAGCGGAAGAAATCCCACAGGCATTTCTTGTGTGTTCTGTGAAATGAAATGAAATATCCTTAAAACGCCCCATGTAATTGCATTGCATGGTAGGATTAAGTGCACATTACTGGTATTCCACAAAACAGAAGTCTCTCCAACATTTCAAGTGACATGACAGCTAGAACAGAAACATTTGCCCTCAGACCAACAGTGCCCTGCCCTGCAGGCGCCTCAAAATGATGCAATAAAGCCGACTCACACCTTGTCTAAGGCATGCCCCAGTTTGGCCGCCTACAACATAATCCAGAATCACAACAGCACTGAGACATGCTCACCGGCGAGACGACTTCAGCCCTGACACACTTCCATTTAACACATCAATCATCTGATACTGCAATCTGCCTCTCATATGCCGCTAGTAATGGTGTGAACGAAAGGATGCACATACAAATCCACAATTACACATTAAAAACTTGTTTAAGGAGTTTTTTTGGGATTAAATAATGACATGTGCTGGCAGACTGTATGTCACAAGAATATATTAAAGGTGTGAGAACAGATTCTTATTCACAAATTATAAATTAGGTAATATAAAAATGCCACTGTGTAGTTTTTTGACAAACCCACCAGTCCCCAAATCAGTGCAAAACACTGAAATTAAACTAATTAATTTATTATTTCAGATCATTTCCAAAAATTAAGGAATTCAGTGTATACTGTATAATAATAAACATCCCTGCGTGGATAAAAACAACAGTTTGCAATTCAGTAATGTCGTATTTCACTATTACGGCTTTGTTTGGCAATAAATATACCATCCACACCTAGCTAATCTAATGAAAAAGGATAGAAATATCGTATATAGAGGATGTCCAAAGCTCTGAACTGTTCCGAGTTAGGCATTGTCAGGTTTTATTAGATTTTCTGGAGGCTGAAACACAGAGCTGGATCTTGGGTGGGGTCCTTCTGCATTATGCTGGAGATATGAGCCGGCAGGTGCAGTGTCACCATAAGAAAATCCTTTTATGGCTTTTAAAACATGTTACAGTATATTTTAAAAGAAGTGTGCTCTATATCAACCCAATTTAATGCTTTTTCTCGTTTATAAAGTACCCTCTTTTTCTATGTAAAGGTGAGTGGGCAGCCTGGGTGCACCCAAAAACGCACAGCCATATTTGAAAATAAAACAGCATGGGGCGTTAAGAGAAAGCAGATTTATTTATCTAAGAAATAACCCAGACAGTAATTTAAAACCTTTTTTTTTTTTTTTTTGCTAAAAGACTTTTGTTTCTCCTGCATCAGGATCTTTTGTGCGCGCGACAGCATCTCTCAGCATCCTGCATCAAAGAGACATGAACCGGCGAACAAAATGAAGGAAGGTTTGTCTTACCGATAGCAGTTTTGGCCATGGCTGGGGTTGTTGCGGTGACTGGTGCGTCTCAGCTCTGTTTCGGTGGCGAGGAACCGGATCGCTTTGATAAGGCACTGAGTCAGCAGAACGGCGCTCTGAGGGAAAGAGTGCGCGAGAGCAGCTTCGGGAATTATGAGCGTGCGTGTGTTCAATCAGATTGGCTGCTGTTGTCCCTTCACGCGCAGCTCTAAGTGAAAGGATGTCGCGCGCTCGCTCTAATGTACCGGAGGATGTCAACGGTGAGGAGCTTACAAGGTGACTAATTGAGTCTCCCCCCTTTCTCAGAAATGGTGCAGACCGTTCATGCACAGCGCCCATTGATTTATTCATTTTATATGATGTAGCCTAGCCTACTATCAAAGACGGTGGTAACTGGAAACGTTGGCAACTTGCATTTATGGCATTTCATACGTAACCTAGCAATGATAATCTCGTATGGATTGTAATGGCTGTTTTCTGCCATCACTGATTGATGGAAGCTCTGTCTTATAACAGTCATATTAACAGTAGGCCTATTCATGGTTATAGATATGCTACGCACTTGTATTTTAGAATAGCCTACATTTTACATTCATATAATGGCAGTAGCACCGGTAAAGCAGCACTGGGACACACAGTGCCCCTCCCAGCACTATCAGGGTCCCTTAGATTAAATGGGTGATGTGATGTTCCTCGATAATATTTGTCAATATTAGTTGTTGCTAAAATTATTACAGTGACTCTAGAACATCAAAATATGTTTAGAAATATTTAATCAATGTATTTTGTTAATTAACATTAATTAATTAATTAATGTATGCATGTATTACTTTCAGGTTCCTGGCAGGACCTAAATGACAGCATAAACAAATAACAAGAGCACGAAATGTATTGACAGTTATAAACATCAGAGTAAGTTTTGGTGTAATATAAGTGCATTGAAGAAATACAAAATTACAAAACACTTCTTTACCAATAATAAATATGCTAATGTTGTCACATTTAGCCATGATGTATCACTACATCAACATGCACATCCAGTTCAGCTCCCATTAGAAATGCACATGGCTTGCAAGCATCAATTATGAAGGAAGCGAAGTCTGCACAATAAATAATAAAAGTTCTGCTGTCTGAACAAATCGGTTTAGAAATTGCACAGCAGAAAATGAAGGACTGCAAGGGTTGCATTAGGCTACTAGAGAAGACCCCTGTATCTTACAGTGTGCAATGGTCATAGATTAAATAATCCATTGGTCAAATTGGCATTTCAGGGACAAGCAATCCTGCAGTCTCTTGCTTTAAATAACAATATATTAATATCTTCATGCTTTCATTGTAATTTTTCATTGCTTCTAAACTGAAGCCTAAATTCTTTATGGATCCGATAGCCAGGCTACTGTCAGCTCAGGGTCACGCCTAAACATTCACGATCAAGAGGCACTGCATTATCATTTTCAACCATTAGGTGGCAATAGATCCTTGATTAAGGAAAAAGGAGCAGTTTATAGTCAAACATTTAAACTTGAGAAATCTCTTAAGACAGTACAAAGCTGTATGTTAAGAGGGCACATTGATTTATCAGTGCAGTACTAATCTTAAAGCTGCTGCTGGCTATGTTGAATTACCCAAACATTAAAAGCACACAGGCAATGAACCATATATCTGGAGTCATTCATTAATCAAAATAATGTCCTTGATGAATTTAAAATGAGTTTTAGTTATGCTTGAATGACACTTCTGTTTAAAGACTGCATAGTTTTCAGATATGGTCAGTAGGAAAATTGATTTTTAGAGCAGTGAGAGGATTGTTGTAAATGTGAGAGTTTAATTAAAATTCATGGTTATGCATTAACTAAAAGAGAACTGATATCTATTTGAAATAGCACACCCGAAAAACACAGTACAATGTGCAATAATTTATCTAACACAAACACTCCTCCTGAGAACCAGATATAAAAAGGTTTTTGAATGTAGTATTTTTTCATGTTGTTTAATTGTTTAGAGCATATGAAACAAATGGGAGGGGGAAAAAACATTTGAAAATTTTATTTTATTTGTTGCTATGTCCTCTGGACACCATCTCAGTTGTTTAAAAAAGAAAAGGGCATGAAATTACATGTAACAAATGTTATCAAACTATGCTATGAAAGATATAATGGAATTAATTGATATACCATTTTACTTTATGCATTAATATGTGGGTAAAATGGCCATCAATTGGTAATCCCATTCAACACAATGTATAGACCATATCTAATATGAATATTAATGTGTTCTTGGGGCAACATGTAATAAAAAATTAAAAAAGTGTAATAATGGGAGTAACAACTGGCAACATTTTCATAATAATATCTCATATTTCATAGGAATATTGATATATAATTTATTTCCTTCACTTGTTGTGTCTCCCAAAATGCCTGATAAACATTAAGTCCTTCTGTCCTCACAGTGGACATGCATGAAATCAATGCCTTATTTTTTATAATAAACCCCATAACATTTTCCTGAGATGTTAACAAAAGATTTGAAAATTAGTCAGATTTGAATGATAATTACAAAATATTATCAAAATTCCATAAGAGTAGCCTACTAAATTTGATCATTAAGCTAATGTCAGTCATTGTTAAAGACCAAGGAGAAGTTGTTTTTTATGGTGAAACCTCCAAACATTTGTTATCTCTGAAAAACCCTAATGTGCTCTTTACAGGACATCCAGACTGTGACATGTATGATGTCAGAGAAATTTGCTCAAATATAATGTCCACTACGGAGGATAAAGGCTATTCCGTGGTCCCAGGAGGATAAAGCAGTCAACAGTGCAGCGCTCCAGGAGAAGGAGGAGGAGACGGAGAAGAAGGAGGAGGATGGCCTAATGTTTTAGTGTAAAGCTGTAGTATTAAAAGACTGCTGAACGATGTCATGAGTCTCCTCCTCTTCTCTCACAGCTCCACGACACGTCCGCTCAGACATCCACGCACATGGTCCACGCTTTCTTCAGTGAGAACAGGTGAGGTCTGATGAGTTGCTCAGTTAAACTTTACATTTCACACTCCAACTCCATCCGCACCAGCTGTTAATAGTGTGAGTGCTGTAGCAGAGCCGTGTGGTGTGTGTGAGACAGCTAATACTACACTAACTGTTGGCTAACAGATGTGGATGGGAGTCAGAGATGTTTTTCTTTGTAGTTTATATGGAAAACGTATTATTACCCCAGCGGTCAAGTAACATTAAAATTATGGAGTTTGACGGGAAATCGTGAGATTGGCAATCAAAAGGTTTTAAGACTAAACCTGAACAACGTGTTTTTAACTTCCTCTAACGTGTCGCTCGTCCTGAAATGAACAATGTAACTTAGATGACGGATTGATAAAGAGACGTGTTTTACCGACCGTATAAGGTTGAAGCGCTCATAAAACGATAGAATATAAAGATTGTTTTGTAATGCTGTCCGTTTTTATGCTATTAAGTGTTTATATTAGTGTTTTATGTTATTAAAGTGAAGGAAGCCGTGTGTTGCCGCGAATCGACCATTTAAACCCAGGCAGGCAACGTTACGTCAGAAATTGTTGCAGCCACTGAGCTATATAATGTCATTCTAGACCAGTGGTTTAAATAAAGGCAGAAGTGAGGTATCACTGAGGAAATGGTTTTGTTTTTACACCCAACACGATGTTAGTAGATCGTCCGGATGTATTTAAGCGCAAGTAGCCTATGCAAGGTCATGTTGACATCACTTTCTTGTTCTTAATCACTTTTTGATTAAGTTTCATAGTCTAGAAAAGGTGTAACTGTTACATGCTTCAAAGCTGTCGTAATACTATTGTACACATTCAGAACAGCTGTGACATGCGCATTTTGTTCCTGTTTGTCATTTATTATGCAGCATAATATAAATCAAGTGGTGCTCATTGCAGAGCCAAATGACATGCAGTTCCTCCTGTCATGGGTTGAGTTTGACCTAGTCCAGCTCCACCTCTGTGGATCTAATGGGTGAAAGGGACGGTTTTTGGTAGGGTAAGGGTGTGGTTGGACTTTCTAGCTCCACCCATTATGCCCAAAATACATCCAGAGAGGGGGAGCTGGACTTCACTTTCCACCCTTGGCTCTGCAGTGAGCAGCCCTAGTAAATGGTCATTTTAAAGGGATAGTTCACCCTAAAATGAAAATTGTCATCAATTACTCGCCCTCATGTCGTTCAAAAACCCGTAAAACGTGTTCATCTTCGGAACTCAAATGAAGATCTTTTTGATGAAATTGAGAACTTTCCGTCCCTCGATTGGCAGCTACGCAACTGACACTTTGACGCTTTAAAAAGTCCACAAAGAAATCATTAAACTAATCCAAATGAATTGAGCGTTTTAGTGCACATTTTCTGAAGAGACACGATCGATTTATATGATGAACATATTGAATTTAGGCTTTCATTCACATAAACATTCTTCAACCTCACACTTCAGTTACGATAAACAGAAGCTCAATCATGTTCACTTGATGTGCGAGAAACAATGAGGTTCATTCTCGTGTTATGCAGCACGTTTGAGCTTCTGCAAAAAATCAATGATGTTTGTTCTTTAGTGAAGGAGGTTCTGTTGAGCTTCTGTTTATGTCTGCTGATCAATGTTTAAATGTGAATAAAATCCTAAATAAAATCAGATTAATATGTGACTTTTACAAGGTGAATTCTTTCATATTTGATGCATAACATACTTTTCAAATGAGCATGTTCCCATGTAGTTTTAGTGTCAAATGAAAGACATTATCTCTAGTTGATTTATCTCTTAAAAACAGTTTGTTCTGCACGTTGTTGTCGATGGCCACACCCATCCAAGCGTTGCCTGGTTTTCTCTCTCACTTTTCTTTCTCGCTTTTCTCTCTGGTTCCCTTACTGATACCACTGCAGTCGGTACATGACGTCCTTGGCAGCAGGTGTGGGCGAAACTACTGAGGCTCAGTTAAAGAATTTGTTCTCTAAGAGGGTGTGTTAAAATTGGTGTTGAATGAGTCGAAAATGTTTTGTATTGTCAACAGTGTACCACAGTAGTTGTATATAACCATTAACTGAGAGTTTGTCTCATTTATCACCTTCTAGATTGATGCGGAAAGAAAAGTGCGATGAGACTCGGCTGATACTCCAGACTTGAGGTGATCAGACCCTTGTGTGGTCCAACATCACATTCCTTATTTTTGTAGTACCCTTGCCTCTTGAGTTTAGTCTCCCCTTCTGAATTGAGTTCATCATGGGGGATTCCAGCTCCACCAGCTCCATGCGTCTGAAGCAAGAGATCTCATTACTGCATGGCGTTTGCCTCATCGTGGGGAACATGATTGGCTCGGGCATCTTCATTTCCCCCGTTGGTGTTCTTGAGAAAACAGGATCTTACGGTCTATCACTGGTGATTTGGGTTATTGGAGGAATCTTCTCTGTTTTTGGCGCCCTGTGCTACGCCGAGCTGGGCACCACCATTCGCAAGTCAGGAGCCAGTTATGCCTACATCCTGGAGACCTTTGGGGGCTTCCTGGCCTTTATTCGTCTGTGGACCTCGCTGATGATCGTGGAACCGGCCTGCCAGGCGGTCATTGCTCTTACTTTTGCTAATTACTTAGTGAAACCATTCTTCCCCACCTGCTCGGCTCCAAATGATGCAGTACGGCTCATTGCAGCTCTCATTATAGGTAAGTGCTCTTCTGCTCATGCATGCATGGAGAGATTGCTTTGATAAAGACAAATGTAACAGCACTTTAAACAGTGTACATAGTGGCTCAATAAAGGCTTTCCCTTAGATTCACTAATGTTTACTGTTCACACAGCTCAGTGTGTGTGTGAGATTACTCTGAAAAGAGCGCTTCCTGTCAACATGTCAAAAATAAAGTTTTGTAGCAGAGCGTAGTAATGATCTGCATAGTTTTATTTAGGTAGTTCTTTTAGTTTGTATGGTTGCCTTACAGTCCCTTTATTTATTTTCATGCAAAATATGAAATGCATGCATTGGAATATACTGACTTCATAATATACACAACATCTCTGAATCAGTGTTAATATTCTTAATTAAAACTAAAACTGAAACTATTATAGTTTTGATTAATTGAAATAAAGTTAAATATTAATATTTAAAAACTTAAAGTTAAAAATAATGCTTTGGCAACTAACTGAAATAAAATAAGTTTGAGTACTAAAATCCAAATAAAAGTAAATTAAAGCTCATTTGAAATATTTTTAATATAAAAAGAAATCTAATAAAAATGACAAGCACACAACAAAGTAACTTAAAATTAAAAGGAAAACTAAAAATATGAAAAGAAAAGCTAGTTTAAAATATTAATAAATACTATAGTAGTAGTAGCCTATGCGAGGAGAGTTTGTGTTCTTTGAACTGCTTTAATATCTGCAAAATCCTTTTGATTTTCTTCATACTAAAACATTGCATGAAAAAATATGAATTGAAAAAAGTAATTGCCACGAAAACAATGTGAATGTCACTGTCACTTCCAGTGAGTTTTCTCTGGGATCCTCTTTTTTCCTTTATCAGAAAGTGCAAATTTATTTTTGTGGACTGTTGAATTGTGTGATTTTAATATTAACTAGTTAAAATTACAGAATTCAACAAGTGAGGCTTCATTACATCAACATGAGGGTGAATAAATGATGTCATCATTTTCATTTGGCTAAAGTACATGCTCCTTTTTGTTCATTTTTTTTTTCATAAACTTGTACTTTGTCTCTCAATTTTGTCTAACTGGAGTGAGTAATGTCTCTGCAAATCTTGAAGCATGTTTTCTGTTGGTTCAGCTGTTAATTCCACTGCGGCTGCCAGCCTGCTCTCTCCATTCGTGTCAGTGTTGGTTGGCATTTTATTCATGCCGCACAAATACTTTCCCTTTGGACTGGGGTCCGTAACCCTGCCAAGATTTCCATGAAACTTTTAAGAATTCATTGGTTATCCCAGATTGAGACCATGTGCAATGTGTTTGAGTTCAAGGGAATTCTTGGGTATTTGTCACCTGTGGCATGTTTTGCTACTTACTGCGGCAAAGTCCACTCACTGAAGTACTTGACAAACAGCCTAAACCTCAAAGCTACAGGCTTACATAACGGTGTAATTATATTCTACAGGGTTTATTTTCCTTTTTTGTGACAAATAGAACTTTATGTTGGCTTTGTGTACAATTTCATCAGAATGAGGTGGCATTTGGGCTGAGATTAAAACAGGTACACAAATGCTTAAATGAATCACCTGGGTGTCACAGCGGCATCTGCAATTCTGTAGCAATAACATTTCAGAGCCAGAGACGGTTGGCAATGAGTGAATTACTGTAGGACTTTGTTGGTGAAATTAGATGCCAGAAGTTCCTAGCGTTTACTGCAGTATCTAATGAACGGAGGAACTTGAATTACCAGTCATTAAAACCGCAAGGGCCGATGGTTTACTCTGTCGTGAATAAACTCACCCACAGCCTAATTTTATAGCCCTGGACAAACAGTGAACCAAAATACTTAAAGGGTTAGTTTTCATTTTTGGGTGAACTATCCCTTTAAATGGGAACTTTTGTCACATTGGAAATTTGACATTCATCTCGATCAACAAGGTAATACAGTAATTGCTTAACATTAAACTGTTAGCCTAATGATCAAAAGTGACACTGAGAAATACCTGTCGCAAAGGGCAGTTTAAAAACAGTTGCAACCAGCAATTTTACTGTTTAAATTGTTAGATATTTATATGGACATGCCTATCTCTGTTTCCTCTGCAGGTCTTCTGACCATTGTGAACTCCATGAAGGTGAAGTGGGGGGCCATTCTTCAGGTCATCTCTACTGTGGCTAAAGTTCTGGCTCTCATAGTCATTATCATCGCTGGAATGGTTGTGCTGGCCCAAGGTGTGATCATACTGACATCCATGTAGCTTACTATATATGCTACTGTTCAAAAGTTTGGGGTCAGTTGTTTTTTTCGTTTTGTTTTTTTGGGAAAGAAATCAATATTTTTATTAACTAAAACTAGCAGAAGTGGGAGGGGTAACTTGATTTGCGCATTGCCGTCACCCTCCTGTCATGTGCGTATTACGTTGCTTCCTGATATCACGTGCGCAAACACAGATAACCTCTATATATATATATATATATATATATATATATATATATATATATATATATATATATATATATATACAGTAATAACAGTTATGTCCGGTCGAACGATGTATTAACTTCAGATTGGATTGTGGTGTTAATAGGCACTTACCTAACGCTAAAAGATGTTTCGTGCCTCTAACAAGTGCGTTCGATCCTCTTTTTGATCTGAATGGTATGTGGAAAACACTTGAGTTTTGCCACAGACTTGTCCCGGTGTCTAGAATGCAACTGAATGCTATTTCAAGCGTCTCCATACTTGAAAAAAACGTGGAAAACTACTTTTAAACTCGAAATGACGAAACATGTACGTACACGTACATATTTACTGCGGGCCTATTGACGGTATTACCTGAGGTAACTTTTCCGGACCTTTTTACTGAAGGTAAAAGTTGCCGTAATCTTTACTGACATTGTCCGTAATGATTACTGAGATGGCACATTCGGACGGGACTAAAATCACAGAGAAGCTCTGGTAATTATTACTTTACCCCACCTCTCCATGTTAAACTAGTCCCGTCCGAATAGGGCTAAGGACACATTAAATTGATCAAACTTGACATAAAGTTAAATAAGATTTCTGTTTCAAAAACATCTTAGTTTCCAGTACAACTATTAGGCAGCACAGCTGTTTTCAACATCGATAACAATAAGAAATGAGAACCAAATATTATAATAATTTCTGAAGGATCATGTGACTGAAGACTGGAGTAATGTCTTCTGAAAATCCAGCTTTGCCATCACAGGAATAATTTGTATACATTTAAAAAAAAATTATTTTATCAAATAAATGCAGCCTTGGTGAGCACTGAGCATGAGACCACATACAGTGAGGAAAATAAGTATTTGAACACCCTGCTATTTTGCAAGTTCTCCCACTTAGAAATCATGGAGGGGTCTGAAATTGTCATCGTAGGTGCATGTCCACTGTGAGAGACATAATAAAATAAAAAAAATCCAGAAATCACAATGTATGATTTTTTAACTATTTATTTGTATGATACAGCTGCAAATAAGTATTTGAACACCTGAGAAAATCAATGTTAATATTTGGTACAGTAGGCTTTGTTTGCAATTACAGAGGTCAAACGTTTCCTGTAGTTTTTCACCAGGTTTGCACACACTGCAGGAGGGATTTTGGCCCACTCCTCCACACAGATCTTCTCTAGATCAGTCAGGTTTCTGGGCTGTCGCTGAGAAACACGGAGTTTGAGCTCCCTCCAAAGATTCTCTGTTGGGTTTAGGTCTGGAGACTGGCTAGGCCACGCCAGAACCTTGATATGCTTCTTACAGAGCCACTCCTTGGTTATCCTGGCTGTGTGCTTCGGGTCATTGCCATGTTGGAAGACCCAGCCTCGACCCATCTTCAATGCTCTAACTGAGGGAAGGAGGTTGTTCCCCAAAATCTCGCAATGCATGGCCCCGGTCATCCTCTCCTTAATACAGTGCAGTCGCCCTGTCCCATGTGCAGAAAAACACCCCCAAAGCATGATGCTACCACCCCCATGCTTCACAGTAGGGATGGTGTTCTTGGGATGGTACTCATCATTCTTCTTCCTCCAAACACGTTTAGTGGAATTATGACCAAAAAGTTATATTTTGGTCTCATCTGACCACATGACTTTCTCCCATGACTCCTCTGGATCATCCAAATGGTCATTGGCAAACTTAAGACGGGCCTTGACATGTGCTGGTTTAAGCAGGGGAACCTTCCGTGCCATGCATGATTTCAAACCATGACGTCTTAGTGTATTACCAACAGTAACCTTGGAAACGGTGGTCCCAGCTCTTTTCAGGTCATTGACCAGCTCCTCCCGTGTAGTTCTGGGCTGATTTCTCACCTTTCTTAGGATCATTGAGACCCCACGAGGTGAGATCTTGCATGGAGCCCCAGTCTGAGGGAGATTGACAGTCATGTTTAGCTTCTTCCATTTTCTAATGATTGCTCCAACAGTGGACCTCCAACAGGTGGACAATTTTGTCTCTAGTGTCTTTGGACAGCTCTTTGGTCTTGGCCATGTTAGTGGTTGGATTCTTACTGATTGTATGGGGTGGACAGGTGTCTTTATGCAGCTAACGACCTCAAACAGGTGCATCTAATTTAGGATAATAAATGGAGTGGAGGTGGACATTTTAAAGGCAGACTAACAGGTCTTTGAGGGTCAGAATTCTAGCTGATAGACAGGTGTTCAAATACTTATTTGCAGCTGTATCATACAAATAAATAGTTAAAAAATCATATATTGTGATTTCTGGATTTTTTTTTTTCTTAGATTATGTCTCTCACAGTGGACATGCACCTACGATGAAAATTTCAGACCCCTCCATGATTTCCAAGTGGGAGAGCTTGCAAAATAGCAGGGTGTTCAAATACTTATTTTCCTCACTGTACGTGTATTTTTGTGAGTCATTACTGTTTGTTTCGGATATTTGACTCTATTTGCATTGCTCTGCCACAGGAAAAACAAATAACTTTAGGGATTCCTTTGAGAACTCTAAACTGGATCCAGGAAACATGGCTCTGGCTCTGTACGCCGCGCTGTACTCTTACTCAGGCTGGGACACCCTGAACTTCATCACAGAGGAGATTAAAAACCCAGAGAGGTATGAATATTCTTGACATTTCACTTAATATAAAGATAATCTCCTACAATTATATGTTCCACTCATTGTGAGTTAGTAAGACTCAATTATAATTTCTCATATACACAGCAAAATTGGCTCAACCAATGGCATGAGTTTAGGGCAGGATTTTCTGTTTTACTGACCAAAAGACAGATGGATGTGTGTTTGGAAAACCTATTTGAAAACAGTCATTATTTTTGCCATCCCTTATGGCACAGAAACTACAGCTTGAATGTATGTCCAGCAGTTTTGTTACAAATCGAGTAGGAAGTTCAAATATGTAAGAGAACTCAGTCTCATTTTCTCTGCTACAGAAACCTGCCATTGTCAATAGCGATCTCCATGCCCATTGTCACAATAATCTACATCCTGACTAATATTGCCTATTATGCAGTGCTGGACATGGATACATTGCTACACAGTGAAGCTGTGGCTGTGGTGAGTAAAACTTTCTTGGAGCCGAACATGATATAAAAAAAAAAAAAAAGAAGCTACTTGGTCTGTTATCATCACATCTTAATATCTCAAGCTACTGCAGCAAACCTCGTTTTTTAACCCACATGATCCTGGATGTCACATGCAAGTTAATTGACAGCATCTGTTTAGTTTATTTGCTCCAGATTTGATCATGTTTTCATCTCCTGTTACACTGATCTAGTTAAGGAGAGCAGCTTGAGGCAGCGTCCTCTCTCTGGAGATTCTCGATGACATTAGTCCACAGCCACAGACGCTCTACTGCCTGTAATTATACTAGTGTGCTGCTCTGTGGAAAGTTTTTGTATCCATCATTTGTGCCCCACATACAGTTTGTGCTGTTTGATACATTGTTTTGTTTCTGCTGTATCCTTTCCCATTTTTATACACCGATTGGCAGGGAGGGTGGGATCATATGCTTTCAATGCTAGCAGGCTAAAGTTAGCATTTCCTAGATCACCTATTGCACCTTTAAGATTATAAGAAGATTATAGTATTGCAATTTTACAGTTGTACTGTAAAATATTATCATTATTATAAATTATATTATTATAAAATTAAAAAAATATTATAATACCAATATAATTATTACATTTTTATTTTTATAGTGAAATGTTGCAATAGTAATTATCTTATTTTATTTAATATTTGGTAACAATAATACAAACCATTATTATTATTATTATTATTATTATTTATTTTAGTAATTTAAGCGCACGTTTTGCCAAATTGTGTTGCCCTAGGCGGGAATATCAGTGACCAGAAACCTGTTTGATAATTTATTTTTAGGGATGTACAATATCTGTACAAAAATCTATAGCATTTCAGTTATGGATATTGTATTTTCAATTGTTCATGCTCATTTCCTCTATTTTTTTTATTTAGATCACCTCTGCCATCATCTAGCCTACCGCTCAAAGTTAATCTTTAAAAACACTAATAATTTAATAAAACTGTTAAATGTAATCTTTAGCAAATCTCAAAATGAATATCCATTTTTTTATTCTTTACATTATAATGTTTCGATGCCTTAATTCTCTAGGATTTAGATCTGCTGATTTTATTGTTTTACTTATAGTCTTATTTAATTAGACAAAACTAGTATAGAATGTCAGCCATTTATTACTACTTTATTAGATTTATAAAATGATTATTAATAAACACTTTTGCTTTTGTATCTAATACAGACGTTTGCTGACTATGTGCTGGGATATGCTAGCTGGCTCATCCCTATATCTGTGGCCATCTCCTGTTATGGAGGCTTAAACTCCTCTATCATTGCTGCCTCCAGGTAAAGGTTTTGTTCTAATAGTCTTTTGTCGCTTGAGTCCATGCCTAGTGCCAGGAATTCAGTTTCTTTGCCAAATTCTTTTTTTTTTCTTCTAGGTTATTCTTTGTTGGCTCACGTGAGGGTCATTTACCCAATGTCCTCTGCATGATTCATGTCAAGCGCTACACACCAATTCCAGCCCTGCTGTTTAATGTGAGCTATCAGGCTCAGACATGCCTGTACTATTTAAAAAATCCAGAATATCTACATTCTACAACAAAACAGGATGCGTTTTTTAATTTAACCTGCTTTTCTCCCTCCTCCTACAGGGTGGCATGTCACTCATATTCCTCTGTGTGAAAGACGTGTTCCAGCTTATTAATTACTTCAGTTTTAATTACTGGCTGTTCATCGGCCTTTCCATAGGCAGTCTGATCTACCTGCGTATTAAAGCACCTGACATGCCTCGACCTGTTAAGGTAAGTCAACAGCTCTGTTCCAAAACCTAGCGTCCCTCTACCTATATAGTCCTAACCATTATAAGTTACTGATTCTGACTTGTCTACATCTGCAGTAACACCATGCATGCAAGTAGTCCTCCACATGTAAGGGAGAACCTTAACTCAATTGATTTCAATAGAGTGCAGTAGTCAGGTTACGGAAGTGAAGTATTATAAAAGATTTATATGCCCTCATAATCTTTAATCAAAATAACTTCCCCTACCACTTGCAACTACATCTTTTCTCTGATGATGTGTTTTTCGGCGTGAGGGGGGGGACAACCTGTCACTCATGAGATCATGAATGAGATCGCAGCAAAAGCAAACCACAATGATCAAAGATCAATCAATATCTGATGGTAATATATTGCCTAGATATTGCTAATAGATGGCTATATCATAATAGGGGGAAAAAAAGAGACTATTGCAATTTTCGTTTCATGCCGACTTCAACGTTAACAAACTTTAAAGACAGACCTACTCTGAGCTTCGAGTTTAATCAGTGGTATATGCTTTTGATGAAGCCATCAGCCAGCATTATTCCAACGTATTTTTTTCCATTTCCGTTTATCAGTGGAATTCCTGGTGAAAAACGACATTATCCATGATACCATGAAATCTCCACCAATCAGAGAATCTAAACAAACAAATCGCGCCATGTATATTCAACATCGTTGAATCAATTAAATTAAGTTCTTAATCTGTCATTTTTATTTCAGTTGTTATTCACAATGCTTCGAGAGATTGTAGATCTTAAGCCGTTTAGTACAGTCTTGTAAATGTGTGTTTTTGTCTGATTTTCGGTTCATGGCTTATAACGATTTAACAAAGCATTCATTGCTGCAATATCAGAACTTTAAAACAGCTTTGTTTCCTGTCAGGCCATTAAAGCTCATCGCAAAAAGACTCCCGGAAGACCTGTAGAAGTTAGCCAATCAGATTTAGACTTTTGCCATCGCGAAAGTGTTTTTAGTGCCATATGCATCAGATGGCTAAATCGTTCAGCTAACGGGGTGTGGACGGTCCATGCATCAGGATCACATTTATGATGCCTTAAAATACTTCGATAATAGCTTGTCATATATTTAATACTTTCTACACTGTTGACATGTTTATTTCTTTATTGCCCTGGTTTATGATGTGCTTAATTGACTCTGTGTGTTTTTGTTTCCATGTAGCTGAGTCTGTTCTTCCCTATAGTGTACTGTCTGTGCACCGTGTTTCTGGTGATTGTACCGCTCTACAGTGACACCGTAAACTCTCTAGTGGGAATCACTGTCGCGCTCTCCGGAGCTCCTGTGTATTACATATGTGTGCACCTCCCGCCCAGCTCCAGACCCGCCTTTCTGGGACACATGCTCGGTGAGTGAGCGCACAAACACGCAAGAACCTCTCGAGTCTCATTTCTATTAGTTCAGCTGGGCACCTGCACATCTGATTTCCGCTGCAGGCAGTATGAAGTGTTTATATTTTTTAACATACATGTATATGTTACAAATACATACATGTGGTGTTGTATAATGAATTTGAACCCAAGATGTATGTGCTCTTATGAAACAGAAGTGTTCTGACCATATAATAGTCCGTATGTACTGCAAATCGTTTTACTCTGAACAATGACTGTAGTGTTTTCACCCGCCTGCCTCCATGGGCATTACAGAGAAAAATGGCATGTTAGTCATTTTCTAATCATTTTTGGCCACACTTTACATTACAGCATTCATGAGGCTGTTGTATTGAGTAATAAACCTCAGTTAATGTGCTTAATGCAGACTAATTAGAATGCTATAGAGACTTTGGTGTGGGTTCTTTGGCTTGAGCCTGTGAACAACGATCTAGCAACAACTCTAAACATATAGCAATCATGTAACTGTGTCTCTTATGGTATTGCAATTTCCACGGGCAAGCATTGCTCACATTTCCTTTAGACAATATAGTTATTATCTGTCTGAAATTGTCATTTTAAGGGGTGCCCTTTAAGGCCTTTCAGTAAACGGCCACTGTTATTATTGGCTAACAGTATCAACGTCCACTCACTATTGCATGTTTTGAAAACGCTATCCATATAAAACCGTCATTTACAGACAAAGCATTATGGACTCATTTACTTACGGGTTGGAATGTAGCTGCTGTCAGATCCAGTATAGTTCTGACTTCTTTGTCTTTCAACAAGTTTCTTTCACACATTACATTGTGCCTCATTTCCCAAACAAAATGCTCCGAACAAACATAGTCCTCCGGCTTGATCCGGTTTGCCTTTAAAATAAACCATCAACTTGTTTCTGACGCTGGGATGAAGTCTGTACAGAAAGCGGTTTAAACTACTGGACGTGTCAAAGCAAATGTTCTTTCACTCTTCCATTTGTCCTGTAGTCAAAAGACTCGAGAGCGTGGAGTATGTCAGGATCTGAATGCACATCTGTATACTGCATCCAGTGTAGACAGCGTCAGTGATTATAATGGGTTCTGTATGCTTTTGACGTGACGCGACGGTCACGTACAGTGTAGGCAAATGTCAGACGTTAAGGAATTGAATACCAGTGGGCGGGGCCTTTGATGCCACGATGTAGAACTATTTATCGATGTCTTGGTCTAGAGGCAAACGTCTTTGCATGTATGACTTCACAGATCCCGCAATATCAAAAGAGCCTTTTGGGAGCTTGATTAAATAAATGCTTTGTTTATAATAAAGAGGAGGATTTTTTTGAGCATGCAAATGAATCAATACCATTTTGATCTTAGACATGCAGACTAGTTAAGAGGATTTTAAGTAAGCATAGGCTTCTGTGATTATTAGTTTTGTACAGAGATTTATTTGATATTCTGGATGATTTTTTTTACATAATGATCTTTGATCTTTTTCTTTTTTCAGATACACTTTCATTGCAAACACAGAAGCTGTGTTATTGCTGCGTGGCAGATCCCGGTTTGGACCTGGACAATCCGCCTGAGGATCATAAAAAAGAATAAACACTGCTGTAAAGGAAGCTAAACCAATAAAGCTGGATTACCCAGACTTCTTTGAGAATAAGCCAAAATTCAAGCCAGAACCGCATGTCTGCACCTTCCAGTCTGGGCGTGCATGGAATGGAGCAATGGATGTAGATGGAGATTAGATTGAAATATTTATCTGGGTAAACAACTGAACTGAACATAGACAAATACACACACTGTGACTGTGTTTAAACGCTGTGTGCAGTACGAGTTAAGACACAATGCAGCGGACCATTCAGTTATTAAAGACTGATGTCAATGTGACTGTAATATGGTGTTTTCTTTAAATCAGATTCACTGGCTTAAACGTTTAGATTGTTTCTCCTTTTATGAGCTTCCTCTGTTCATCACATCAGTTTTATGTATATGAGGCTCCTTAGATGATCAACTTTTGTTAGGCCTGTTAACTGAAATCGGTAGAGACATTAAAGATAATGAATTTTATTTACTGAGATGAAGGATTGTTTTATTGGTACTCTAGAATTAAAAGCCATATCCTTTTTGTACTTGTAGCTCCGGTTGGGAAAATGACTTCTAGAGATGTTAGTAAAGTTGAACTAATTTCCCCTAATGGGCATAATTAATATAAAGATTTCTTTCTCATAATCAAGTGTGTCCTTTTAGTCCAAAGCTATGTGTTTTGTCATTTACTCCAGACCATATACTACTTTTTTTTCTTTTCTCTGTGATTGGCTTTTATTTTTGGCGGCTTTTCCTTTCGTCTGTTTTATCATGGATTATTTTCTTTGGCCCCAAAAATAATGTGAAGATTCAGTATGTATTTTCATAAATGTTGTGGAAAGCACTGTTTTATGGGAGAATTGTCATTGTGTGCAGAAATGTGTTGTTACCGTACAAGGCTATATAAAACAGCAGCATTTGAGTGTAGTGTTCGCCAGTTTTGGTCAATCTCAAATTCAGATGTTTCTGAACAGTTTAATTTTGTATGTTTGTTGACACGCACAGACACCACTTTAAAAACTGCCGGTCAGAGGTGACGTTTTCAAGGATTTCTAGACGAGTCCATCAGTTCCTCATTAGATGGACCTTTTTAGAATAATAAATCAAAGAATTGTTTACAGGTTTACCAGCAATTATGAAGCCTTAAGATGCTCTTGGTAGTATATATTTAATGTCTTAAAGCTGCTAAATAACTACATCTTGCCATTGCTCTTTTATATTGTAACAGTTCATCCTTCTGTCCGAAGTCATATTTTAATCTGATGTTATTCATTACATATAATTTTGACCCACAAAATCACATTGTTTTTTTAAAGGGTTGTTTGTTAGTCACCAATTTAGTCACATATTTAAATGTTGATTGTCTTAGGTACTGTATGGTTATAATATGTGCCTTAAACAGTTGTGATTTATATGAACAGATGATCAATATTTTGTGAAGAACAATCAAATATTCCACATATAGACTTTTGGGTGTCGATGTTATAAACCTATGCTGTTCTGAATGTTCTTTCGTTACATTCCATTTTGTTTTTATGTTCACGTGAGATTTTGTAGTACTGTTCGTTGGTTTCTATTATTTATTGCATAGATGTAGAATTGTACACATGACAATAAAACATAACACAAAAAGAAACCTTTGGTTGGTTTCCTTGTTTTTCATTTATAGGACAAGCATCACTTTTACTATTGCTCATACGTAGGGTTACATGTCTTTGTCATATAACTTCAACAGTAAATTCGTGATACACATGGGTGACACCTCAAACCATGTGACTTGTTCAACAGAAGTGTTTACTTTTCTACGCGGTTAGACTTTACATTGTAAAAGAGACTGAGCTATATTAATGGACTGTCTAGATAGAATATCATAAAATAAACCACCTGAAAAAAAACCCCACCCTAGCAACTGCATAGCAACACACTTAAAAACCTCCAGAACACCTTCATCAGCCTAGGAGAAAACCACCAGAGGGCGTCATAGGACTACAACTACTTTAGTCCTTCAGTATCATGTGATTATCAGAAGAAATAAACCGTTTTGAATGACTTTGTAAATCGGATTGGATTAGAGTGGATTTGGATTAATGTGTTAATGTTTCTGTTCACCATGTTTCACTTACTGCATTCATTGATTTATAGTTATTTAAAAATGGAGTGTCTTTAATTAGTTGCCTATTTGAAGCGAACTGATCTATTTTACTGAAGTATATCTCAGGCTCGTTGTCATTTTAGTAGCCTATTATTCACATGCTACTATTGTATCTATTTGTATTTTTTATTTATTTTATATTATATTTTCAGTTTTTATTTTAGTTGAATGAAGTTTTAGTAATATTGTAGTAGTAATATATATTGTAATTTTAGTTATTATTTATTTAATATTTTATTTCAATTTAATCATTTGAGAACTTATTTAAACATTTATTTCAGTAATTTGCCCAGACAGCATTTCTAATTTTTCATTTATATTTGTCGAGTTGAAGTTTTATTTAGATTTGATTTGATTTCAGCTGGTTTGATTTTTTTATAATATTTATTTCCATTATTTTTAGTTAATAAATAATTTTAGTTTTTAGTTAACAGTAACAACACTGGTGAAACGCATAAGATCACACAATGAAAAACATTAGTGAAATACACCTTTCAGTCAAAGATATAGTGCATGTTCACTGTCTGGTATCCAATCCCTTCTTTTGTCCAGGAGATGACTAGAGTCATGTTTCAGTTCTCTCTCTGTGTGTGTGTGTGTGTGTGTGTGTGTGTGTGTCAGCCATGGATACTAGGTGATGCTCCCTGGATGAAGAAAAGCTGAGTGGTGTCTGTGTGTCAGAACGGTAGAGGGAGTTGGGTTCCCCTGACTCATGCATAAAATATAGATCTCAGGCAACGCAAACAGACTTGTTGAGACGACATATACGCAACCAGACAGAGAGGAAATAGTCTACTTTGGGAACTGGACGAAGACCCTTAAAGGGTCCAATGTTTGCTTTGGATATGAGCTCATGGTTGGGGGACAAAAGGTGAAGTTTGGACTGACGCTGTTCAATGACGTCCTGTGGGCACAGTCTGGCGCACAGCCATGGAACTGTCGCGAAAGCTGCACTGGATTCGCAACCGGCCCTGGAGGCCCCGGGCCCATCACAGGAAGTTCAACAGTGAGTGTGATATGTTCATGTGTGTGTGTGAAAGAACATGCTGGAAGGGTTGATGAATACATCTTATCCCAGTGTAAATGCTCTATACAGTCTTAAAAATAAAGGTTCTTTATTGGCATTGATGGTCCCATGAAGAACCTTTAACATTGATGGAATCTTTCCATTGGACTTTATAGTGGAAAAAGGTTCTTCAGATTCTTAAAATGTTCTTCACACTAAGAAAAAAATGTCCCTTTTAGGAACTGTTCACTGAAAGGCTCTTTGGGGAACCAAAAATGGTTCTTCTATGGCATCGCTGTGAAAACCTTTTGGAACCTTTATTTTTAAAAGTGTAAATGACTGCTGAAACTGAATTGCTTTATTATACAATGTACTGATGGTATCCGTATCATAATGACATATTCAAATCACATTTGTATTTTGTATGGGCCTGTCTGCTTACATTTATGTGTGAAGAAAAGGAGGGAGAGCATGAAGTGAGTGTGAAGGTGAAGTGTCCACAATGGCTCCTCTTCTACTCACTTTCTGCTTGAAGATAAACACCATGGGTGCCCGGGATCGAGTGTTGGTCACGTTCTGGCTTGCGCTGGGCTCTGATTGGCTGAAGGCCAGCACTGCTGATTGGTGATTTCTTCTTCAGATTAATGGCTGACTTGTTCAGCCATCGGTTCACTCAGATGTGAAATAACAAGGAGTTTAAAGTGTCTTAGTTTCAGTTCTAATCCATAGTGTTGAGTTACAAAACTAGTCAATGGCCACTCAATCAAACGCTTACAGATCTTTGAAGGGGATCATAGCTTTGGTAAAAAGCATATTTGGAGGGTTCTTAAACTTCTTAACTTAAAAATGGATTAATATAATATAATATAATAGTATTTATCCTTCAGAGTTTGGAGAATTTCGATGCCTTGGGGATATTTTGTATTACATACTATATTATGGATAGTTTTTGGTTGCAAGCATGGACTAGTTTAAATTTAGTCTGAGGTTCACTGTTTTCTAGCCCTAGTTAATTGAGAGTTAGGTCCCACTTTATATTAGGTGTCTTTAACTCTGTACAAACATTTAACTGAATCATTTGATATAATGCACTTATTTTGTACATTTTTTTTTTTTTTTTTTACATTGTACTTATATTTAAAAAAATTGCCTGCATGTAATTATATCTGTAATTAATTTCAGTAATCCACTTAATCCACCCTTAAACCTACCCATACCACCAAACCTGTCCCTAACCTTACAGGTATCCAACCTCTATAGCAACAAAAGTGTTTTGCAATACAACATGAACCCAATAAGTACATTGTACTTCTTTTTTATAGTATTTGAAGACACCTAATATAATGTGTGACCGAGAGTTATTTGCTGTCTGTGTGTTGTGGTGTACAGCAGTCTTTTTTGTGTCTTGAGAGAGAGAGCCGGAGACATGTGATAGCCTAGCACTAGGCCGCACATGTGTGCGTTACATTGAGTGGACTACAGAAGATTTGGAAAGAGCAGTAAAGTGATGCGGTTTACTCTGCCCTTAGTCTCTGTAAAAGTTCTTATATACACAGACAAGTACAGAATATGCAAATATAGCCAATTTAGATATAGCTTAATGTGTTTTTTAAGCTTAAGCATAAGCATGATAATTATAGCATAAGTGTGTCCTGACCTGTGTTACTGTGATTTACCTGCAGGGGACGCTCTTCTCTTCCTCTCTGGTTTGCCGTAGATTATCTCAGACAAGCATAATCCTGTAAAATGAATCAGAATCAGATGTTTATTAAATAGGACATGATGCTGATTCTCTAGTAGCCTACTTTTGTATGGATCTCACCACCCCCATGTCAAAATGAGTACAGCGCTAACTATGTTTTGCATTAGCATTACAGCCAAGGAAAGGAGAGAGAGAGAGAAACAGAGAGAAATCCTGTTTCACGTGTGACAGAAAAGATTTAGTTCAGGCTCATCATCTGAATGCGTTGTGACAACAGAGGGAACCAGTGGCCTCAGAATCCCTTTGCATAGCTAATTAACCATAGCCATGTTTTAGCTTTGCAGCTAATATGCAAGTCATTCATCCTCTGCAAACCTAAACATAACAGCTACAGCTGCTGCAGCTCTGGGAATGTTGACCATGTGCCATGAATTCCGCCTCAGTCGCTCCCAGATTTGTATTCATTTCCACCTGTTTCTCATTTGGGGAGAGTCTGATCTGTGCAATGCTATTTATCTTAGTCATGCTGAGAGTTGGCCACCTATTTCACAGATGCTGTCTCAGAAAATGGGAGTGACGGTGCATTCACAATTCAGAATATTTGAATTCTGAAGCGTTATTTTAGGCCCTAAACATAGTCTACTCAGTACTCAACAACTTTTATTTGTTTTAATGGCAGAGACATTTCAAACTAAATTTGAGTATACTTGAGATATATTTATTGGTCATAATTTGAGAGAAATTGCGCACGAGAAAGAAACTTCCCTGTGCGCATGTATCAGGCAGCTTTCTGATTGACTTATTTTTCTTTTGGTGAAAAATAATAACTATGTTTCTATTTAAAATTGTGAATATGGAGTATCGCAATTCAAGAGGGAAAAAAATATAACTTTCTAAAAATATCTGTAAAACAATGGCAGTTGATGCAATCGGGCACTTTTTTTCATGCATCATAAACTTCAGAGTGCGCAGATGAAATGCAATAAATGCCATCATGGTATCTGGCGTTCGGATGCAGATGCCTGTGTTTGGGAACACAATCTTCACTCGCACTTCTTGGAAAATCTGTGTGTTTTGTTGATGTTTTCCATCAACAATTGAAGTCACTTCTTTTGCAAAAATTATGTTTAAGAATCTTGTCGTCCATATACTTTTCACTCTCTGACATTTTTTCTGTTCACATGATTTGTTGAGAAATGCAGTTTATGCACCTCTTATCTAAGTTTTTTTTTTTTGCATAAAATGTGGATGGAAGCAGCCAATGACACATAAAACCGAGTTTATGTTGCATTTGCATTCACATACTTCAGTAGAAGATGTTATGGGCCTAAATGTTTTGGTGATATTGAAGTGCTTGTCCAAAATTGATGGTTGAAAGCTCTACAACAAGTCTTAAAATAATTGCTGATTCCACTGTCGCTGCAGTGCGCCTGTATTCCCTTTGTGTCTGAAAAGAAGCTGAAGGCTCACCGTGGACTGTAGATAAAAAGATAATCTGTCTGAATTGAACCCCACCCCACCCGTATTAAAACTAATTGTTAGAAACGCCCCACCATTTTTTTTTTTTTGATGGATGAAACGCACATAGCCTACACACAGAGCTTTTGGGGGGCTTATTTCATTTCAAAGACTCCTTTCATCTCTGTGAAGAGTGGATCTGGGTAGTCTGGACTATTATTTCTAGACTCACATATAGACATGTTGTAGAGGTGTTTGTGCCAGCGAGACAAAAGGCAGCACAGCGTGGGGAATGAGGACTCGATCCTCTCCACATGAGGGGTTTGAAGGTGTCTGAGGGATGGTGAAGGACCCCATACTCTAGGCTGTATCACAGCCTGTGGTGTCTCTGGGACAAGAGCTGTCTGCTGTCTGACTTTACCTGCAGAGACTGTCTTTGAAGAGAACAAAAAAATATGGTGGAGGAGAAACACCAGCAGAGCATCTGACTGTATATGGGATCTATTGTTGGTAGAATTAAAATGAGGGTTGATTCCCTTCAATTTCCTCCAAGGCTCTTGCTGAAGTTTTGGATAAAGGTGGAGTATTGATCCACGCTTGAGGGAAAGACAGGCCTTTGTGAGGTGTAAAGCCATCTGACAAGACACCCCAAGCACATCCTCAAAGAGATGCCTGATTATGGTGAATTATCGGATTTGCTCAACAGTGATTTTCAGGCTGGTTGACCCCTGAGACTTTTCAAAGTCTTGATCAGTCTTTAAGATAAGTAAGATAGACATGCTTGGTGATGACTTCCTCTATGTGTTTCAATATAAGTGAAAATAATTTTGGCTTGTCCTTTATTTAGTCAAAAACATTTTGAAATCTGCTATCTTTGCTCAGTCCACACTCGTTTTTCAAAAATCAATTTAAATTTTAAAACATTTAAACTTAAATCATTTAAATTTAAAATGGCTGTTTTCTATTTTAATATATTTTAAAATATATTGAATTCCTATGATGGCAAAGCTGAATTTTCAGCAGCATTACTCCAGTCTTCAGTGTCACATGATCCTTCAGAAATCATTATAAAATGCTGATTTGCTGCTCAAGAAACATTTCTTACTATCTGTGTTGAAAAATATTGATTCTTTGATTAGTAGAGATTTCAAAAGAACAGCATTTATTTGAAATAGAAATCTTTTGTAATATTACAAAATTTACTGTCACTTTTGATAAATTGAATGCAACCATGCTGAATTAAAGTATATATATATATACAGTTTATTTATGACTTATATATTTACAGTTATTTAACCACAATTGCAAATCAAGTTTATTGGCAAAATGTACAGACTTTCAGCTGTTTGCAATGAACAAATCGAACAAAAGTAGCTCAATACAACAAATGTTTCAAGTGGTTTTTCCAAATTCAACTGAAAATGCAACTTTTAATGACTTCTGCTGTCTCAAAATTATTCAATCCCCTGAATAGAATCCCTCACAACAGCACACATCTGCAAAACGGGTGTTGTCTCAAGCACACCTGATGCAACCAATCAAGGGCTTCATTAGTTGCACCAGGTGTGCTTGAGCTAGAACACATGAAATACCTGATCTGGCTAGGTTTGTTGCGTGTCATGTTTGACTGCATGTTAGAAATATGGCTAAGTCAAAAGAATGGTCCAAAATGTTAAGAGAAGATATAATCGCCCTTCACAAACAAGGAACAGGAAAAAAAAAGATAGTGAAGGCACTTAATGTTCCTAGAGACACCGTTGGAAATTAAAGTTCAAAGTTAAAGGAACAGTGGTTACACTACCTGGACGGGGCAGAAAAAGAAAGCTATCAACGGCTGCAACCAGATTTATGAGAATGCAGGTTAAGAAAAACCCTCGAGTGACCGAAAAAGACCTGTAGAAAGACAACAGGCACTGAGGTTTCAGCTCACACAGTTAGGTGAGTACTAAACGCATGCCAGAACTCCAAGACGTACACCACTGACCCAAAAGCACAAGAAAAGTCGGCTCCAATTTGCTCAAAATCATATGAATAATTCAGAGGTTTTGGGATTCTGTTCTGTAGAGCGATGAAACAAAACTGGAACTTTTCTGCCCAGTGGATCAGCGGTATGTCTGTAGGAAGAAGAATGAAGCATATGCTGAAAAGAACACTCTGCCTACAGTTAAGCATGGTGGTGGCTCAGTGATGCTCTTGGGCTGTTTTGCATCCTGTGGCACTGGAAACCTGCAGTGTGTTAAAGGCAAGATGTAAGAAGAGTATCAGGAAATTCTAGGAGAAAACGTCAGGACAATGATCCCAAGTATACCTCAAATTCTGCTCTTGGGCTGTTTTGCATCCTCTGGCACTGGAAACCTGCAGCGTGTTGAAGGCAAGATGTAAGAAGAGTATCAGGAAATTCTAGGAGAAAACGTCAGGACAATGATCCCAAGCATACCTCAAATTCCGCCAAGCCTTGATAGCAGAAGAAGTCCTGGAAGATTCTACAATGACCATCACAGTCACCTGTCTTGAACCACATAGAACATCTCTGGTGGGATTTGAAGGCAGCAGTTGCAGCACGCAAACCCAAGAATATTACTAAACTGGAGGCCATTGCTCATGAGGAATGGGCAAAGATTCCAGAAACGCTGCCAGAAGCTAGTGTCTGGTTATACACCTCGTTTCCAGGTAATAACAGCAAAAAGGGTGTTCTACTAAGTACTAAAGATGCTTGCCATGAAGGATTTGAATAATTTTGAGACTGCAGAAGTTATCAAAAGTTGCATTTTCAGTTGAATTTGGGGAAACCACTTGAAACTTTTGTGGGTTGAGCTATTTTAGTTACTTTTGTTTGACTTGTTCATTGCAAACAGCTGAAAGTCTGCAAATTTTGCCAATAAACCTGATTTGCAATGGGGGTTAAATAATTTCGATTACAACTGTAACTCGTTGCTCTGAATCTTTCAGCAGTGACATCTGTTTCATCACAGGGACTGACAAATCACTGAAGAAACTTAGATGCCAAAAATACTCTTCTTTCTCCTTCGATAACCCGGTTCCCTTCTGAAGAGTCTGAAACAGAGAACGTTATTTTTAGAGTCCTATTTAACATGTCAGTATACATGTCAGAGCATTTCCACCCACAGAAACCCTCCAGTGACTGCAGTGTGTCCACCCACTGGAGCTCTTTCCATGGTTGCATGATAGTGGACAATGTTTCAATAGATTATTCTTGTAGTAAATCCCTAGCTGCTGGACAAGAATTACATTTTGTTTTGATAATGCTTTGTACGATTAGGGTCGAGTCGTTTTGAGGGGAGATTGTATCTGTTTCTGACCAGATGGGAGAGTCATGGTGTTTGATGATAATTCAAAATTGTCCTTAGGAGACAACCAAATCCCCTTTTTTAAAAACACACACACATACACCCACCTATTTCAGAAAGGTCCATTCAGGTGCCTAGCATGCTGCCACACGACAACCGAATGTTTAACACTAACTCGCCAACAATGACTGTTACTTAATATTGCCATCTGAGAGCCCTGACAATGAGACGTAAGAACCCCCGAGAGGGCGGTGCACATTAAACATACTTTAAAGGAGTCTGTGGTGTTGCTAAGTGTCATTGTTGTGATACCAATATTCAAAGTGTCAGGTTTGAACATATCAGTCTCCACACAGCACCCCAGCTAACAAAAGATTTTAAGAACGTTTTGCTAATGTTGCCATTAGGTTATGAAAACGTTATGTTCTCTGACCATTCAAAATGTCCAGTAAATATGTGAACGTTAAGGGAACATTCCATTTTGCAAACATTATGGGAATGTTACTTTTGAATTTTCTCAGAAGATTCTGAAACAAGTAGTAAAGGCCATTTCACACTGCGCTGCCAGAAGTCAACAGACACTTTGTCGGGTTTTGTCTGATCAGTGTGTTACCCCTGTCTGTGTCTATTGGCGTCTGTGGGAGCTTGTTTTCACTGACTGAACATGCTGAATCTACACTTTTCGGGTCATGGAATGGCTTAGAAGTGATGTACTGTAATCTGATGATTGTCCGCATTGGTCGGTGTTTGTCGGTGCAGTGTGAATTGGCCTTAGCGTTAAAAAAATAAAACGTTTAAAATCCAACTAAAACGTTTCAGAAAGACATTCCACACTGTAAAAAATAATAATGCTGCTGCCGTTGTTGTCACTGTTATTTAGCTGTCATATGGTTCAGAGTTCATATTTTGACTGAATTACAATTGTTGATCATCACCATGTTTGAGATTTGTGTCAAGGTGTTGAGCTATGTGCTTCTCATTGCAACTTATTTGCCTGGGTGTAATGGGGAAATTGTGTGCCTCTAGTTTTAAGAGGCAAATGATGCCATGTAGCCAACTTTGAAAATAAAACATGGAGATGAAAAAACAAGGATTGTAGCTGCTTGCATTGCTAAACATTCTTTATATGCCTTGACAAGAAGTTTTAAGTTCAAAAGACTACCTGTTACTCATTTCATGAACAAAATCTTTTAAGTTGACTTTAACTGGAGAAAATTAGTAGAGTTAACTTAAAAAGTTGAGTGTAGTGTGATAGGTTGCCTTTTTTTCAAGTTGGCTAAACTTGTTTTTATTTTAGTTGCCTTGATAAGAATTTTTAAGTTAAAAAACGACCTGTTACTCATTAGATGAACAAAAGTATTTTAATGACGGGACAAACCAAGCCGACAGTCGGCCATCGAGCAACGTCGGGCCGTTTTTGAGCATTGTTCGGCTTAGTTTTTTCGGTGTGTTCCGCACTGGCCAGGCGCTCTAGTCGGGTTTTTTTAGGCTGATTCAGTATGTTGAATTGGCGTCGGGCTGTCGGTGAGAGAACTCTGATTGGCTGTTCAGCGTAGCGAACGCGTCAGTGCACGAGAATAAAAGCAAAGATGATGAAAGCGAATCAAGACGTTATCATTTTACCTGAGCATTCAAATGCACAAAAATATTTTCATAATAACATGAACCGACTGGAATGAAGAAAGTGACAGCGTGATTGATATTCAAAATGGTAAGCAAGCGCTGCTTTGTTTACGGTTTGCATATCTGCAGTCCTAGTTTTGGTTTCCCTTTTAGAATGACGAAAATAGACTATTGATAGGCCTACCTGCTGTTTACATACACGCAGGTGCAGAACACACATGCTGACAGCTGCCTTTAGTTCCTATGGTGTTCAAGGTCAGCTTTTCGGCCGAGACGTAACAGTCGGTGACAACACAGTTAGCTTTCTTTGCCGCTAGTTCTTTAACGTTGGCTTGGTGTGTCCTGGGCTTAAAGGGTTAGTTCACCCAAAAATGAAAATTATGTCATTCATTACTCACCCTCATGTCGTTCCAAGCCCGTAAGACCTCCGTTCATCTTCGGAACACAGTTGAAGATATTTTAGATTTAGTCCGAAAGCTTTCTGTCCCTCCATTGAAAATGTATACGGTATACTGTCCATGTCCAAAAAGGTAATAAAGACATCATCAAAGTAACGTTAGTCCAAGTGACTACAGTGGCTCAATCTTAAGTTTATAAAGCGACGAGAATACTTTTTGTGCGCAAAATAACGACTTTATTCCACTATTCATTTACTTCTCTCTGAGCCTCGAGTGAGTTCACGTAGTATAACTGCGTAGCGCTTCTGGGTTGTACGTCAGACGCATCACACACATGACCAGCGTCGGCCAATAGTGAGCCTACGTGTGACGTACAACACAGATGCGCTACGCAGTTATACTACGTGAAAAAACTCGAGGCTCAGAGAGAAGGAAATGAATCGTGGAATAAAGTCGTTATTTTTGTTGTTTTTTGCACACAAAAAGTATTCTCGTCGCTTTATAAACTTAAGATTGAGCCACTGTAGTCACTTAGACTACTTTGATTATGTCTGTATTACCTTTTTGGACATGGACAGTATTAGGGTGACCATATTCCAGGTCATGTCCGGCCAGGATTTCGAGATCGCCCAAAATATCCGCGATTCGGCTTTTGCTTTCTCGTCGCCATTCATTTTGTTTACATGTACACCTTTTGATTCAGTAGGGCTACTGAATTAATTCCGATTGGTTAATCTGAATGTAGTGTTTACATGAACGCTAAACAAGTGATCGGTTGATGTGCGTGTAAGCATTGCTAAGAAAATTCCTGTGTTTTCGTCTCGATCGGGATCTGTGTGAATCAGAATGCATGACCTGCAAAGCTGGCACGTACGTGTCAGTGTCAAATAACGTAATAATGTAAACATAATGAATGGTGACTGTAGAAAGCAAAAGACGAATCCCGGGCATTTCGGGCGATCTCGAAATCCTGGCCAGATATGTCCTGGTTAAACAGGACGTATGGTCACCCTAGACAGTATACCATATACATTTTCAATGGAGGGACAGAAAGCTCTCGGACTAAATCTAAAATATCTTAAACTGTGTTCCGAAGATGAACGGAGGTCTTACGGGCTTGGAACGACATGAGGGTGAGTCATTAATGACATAATTTTCATTTTTGGGTGAACTAACCCTTTAAGTTGACTTTAATTGGAGTGGATTAGTTTAGTTAAATTAAAAAGTTGTATGCAATTAGTTGCCTTATTTTTTTAAGCTAGCTCAACTAGGCCTATTTTATTTTTTTTATACAGTGCATGAACTATGTACATATAATGTTTTTTTTGCTAACATTTTAAGCATTTTTTTAAAGACCAGATAACATTGATCAAACATTCTGTTAAAGGGGTGGTTCGGGATTTTTGACATCGGACCTCATTTTTAAGTCAGCCTGGTTGTTATTCATCAGTGGAGACATTTTTTTTTAAAAATGATCCAGTCCTTATATTTGGATAGTTAGCCGATGCTAGGCTAGCGCGAGTCAATGGTATATGCTAGCCAGCCATTAAAAACCGTTTTACCCACTCCACAGTGCATCAAACGCAAATCAATTATAACACTAGACTATCGATGTATATGTCCGTTGAGAGAATAATGTTAGAAATCAAACTTACCTTTCATCACATTGCATTAGTTATAATTTGTTCCCTGTAATCATAAGCCTTGTCTACAGCAGCAGCGGAGTGATATTGATTACCTAGGCAACCGAGTGAGCCGGTACACACATGACACAAGTGTATTTACCTGTGTTTACTTTTTGCCGCATTACTAACCGGAGCAAAGTAAAATTCCGCAGCTGTTGAGAAACTAGTTCCTTTGGGATCATTGAGATGAAAGGTAAGTTTGATTTCTAACATTATTCTCTACGGACATTTGCATCGATAGTCTAGTGTTATAATTGATTTGTGTTTGGTGCACTGTGGAGTGGGTAAAACGGTTTTTAATGGCTGGCTAACATATACCATTGACTCGCGCTAGCCTAGCATCGGCTAACTATCCAAATATAAGGACTGGATATTTTTTTTTTTAAAATGTCTCCACTGATGAATAACAACCAGGCTGACTTAAAAATGAGGTCCAATGTCAAAAATCCCGAACCACCCCTTTAATGTTACTGAAGAATGTTTGTTCTTAACTTTGAGAGAACTTTGCCAGAACGTAAGCTAATTAAGTTCTGAGAATATTTCCTGTTTGGGACTGCACTATATATAACTGTGATGGTGATACATTAAAGCCTTTCACTTTCAGAGAAACATTTTGCAATGTGAAGATTGCACTTGTTGCCGTACAAAATCTTAGTGTTCATCGAGGAAATGAAGAAAGTTTCCTTTTTCCTTTTACTGTAAAGAGGAAGCAATGGAAGCAATTTAAGCAATTTTGAGTACAGCGGAAACGGATATACTAAATAGTATTATACAACAGTTAGTTCCGGTCCTCAAATTTGATTGGCTGAGCAACGTTCCAAGAGTGATGATATACAGTCCAACACCACTACAACCTTTCACTGTTTGTATCACTCTATTTCATGGACCTTTTTCAGAGACTGTGATTACCTTTGCATCAAATAAAAAAACTTTAAAAAACTAAAAAAAAACTAGTTAACACTGCTGTGAGGGTGTTTCTAATACAGCGGCTTTAGGAGTGACGGTAAAGTTGACATCTTTCTTCTAACTGTCGTTATCAATCTCTCTCAATGTTTTACTCTTTTTGAAAGTTGTGGAGTTTTTATTTGCTTTTTGAGCAAAAGGGAACACAAAAAATATATTTAAAGGGGTGGTTCATTATGTTTTAACTTTTTTAACTTTAGTTAGTGTGTAATGTCAGCTCATTTGCATTTAAAGGGACACACACAAAAACGGTGCGATTTTGCTCACCCTCAAAAAGTGACAATTTTAACATACACACTCTGGGGGCATCAGAGACTTATTTTACATCTTGTGAAAAGGGCATTATATGACCCCTTTAAGGGGGTTTTAAACTTCCAGAGAACATTCAAAAGTAACATTTTCATAACTTAATGAGAACGTTAGCAAAACGTTCTTAGAACATATTTTTGTTAGCTGGAATGTTGTAAGTGTGTCTCATCAGGCAATCCAAAGTTCTACACACACTTGTGGTCTTCTTGCCCACTTGAACATTTGGGCTAAATGCCACGAAATAAGTACATAAGTGCCCAAGTGCAAAGACCAAAAGCCCATGGCAGAAATAGTAAAAGTAGTATGCTAGTATTCTATTTCGAGCACCACAACAGTCTTTATATAATCATTCACTCAAAGGATTTGTTCAAAAACACTTAATGAAACACAACTGTATGTTGCTTGGAGACTGGAATGATTCGTCTGTGGATTCGTACGCATTAAGTAATTATGTATTCGAAAGTATTTTTGCTAGCAGAGCAAAAAAATACACAACGTAATTGGCAATATTGTATCTAAAATCAAATCAAGTTGTTCAAAATTAACTTCTTGTTTGTTGAACTGTTGTATAAAATCACACATGGTCACTCTCCCGCCATGCTGTTGGTCTGAATATCAGCAATGATGTGGTTACCTGGTTAATTGGTGCTGCTTGACTTAAAGTATGTGAGTTTAAGTTATGAAAATACATTATCATGAAGTTGAAGATGATGCTCTATCTTGAGGACTCACTTCTGAGGGCAGCATCATTAAATATTTAAAGTCTCTCATTTTGTTTTGAATATTTGAGACCTATGTGTTTGGTTTTGTTTTGTTTTGAGCTTTTGGCTTCCTTTCTTTTTCAACATTTATTGCTTTACTATGAGCTTTTGGAGGCAGAACAGCATCTTCCCACTCCATGGCAACACGCCTCTCTGGAGCTAATATGGGATCTTTAATATGGAGGTTAACCACCCCAGAGAGGTTTAGGTCACAGAGATGTGATTCATTCTCACTCCTCTTGCTGTTTCATTTCCTTCTCTTCATTGGAACCATCTTCCACCCTCTTGCTTGTTTGGCTCTAATTTGGTTCTTCTCAGATAACATGGATTATTTAGAACTTCCACAGTAATGTAACTGATAGTTATACAAGACTAAGATGACAACATGGCCCTTATATTATAAAACAATAGGGGCCATTCAAGCATGCTGATACAGGTAAGAACCTTCAAACACGGTCACAGCAAGTACTATCAACCATAGAGGCCCTCTCAGGATTATTTAACAAACTCAGTCTTTGATCACAATGTCAGTAATCTTGAATGGCCCCTGCTGGAAAGGAATTTATTGTGCCTGCTTACAGCATGAGTGCACTAGGTTCAACAACATTTAAGAACAAAATAATGGGCCCTTTAGCTTGTTGACTGCTTTCTCACTTGTTTTTGTTAGATTGACCTTTGTGAATGATGGAATATTCTAGTTTTAATCAATATGAATTTTTTTAGAATGATTCAGGGTTTTTAAGTTGTTTTCCTCAGTGTGTTGTTGATGCTAATGTTCTATAAATCAGTGGAAATAAAAGAAATGAAACAGCAGATATGCCGCAGAGTTCTTGTAAACAGGATGAATAGAGAGGTCATTGGTGGTGCATGCTTGGGGTTAATGATTCGAACAATCCCCAAAGTATTAAACTTCGACATGTAACTAACTTTGTGTAACTTATTAATATCCCTAATATCATTTGTATGGCTTGTTATGGTGATGGTGGGAACGTGATATTATGTCGTGGCGACGAGATATTAATTCGTTGGCCACAACAAGATCATTTTTTCAAAGTAACGCCATCCTTATGTCGCAATTTAAAGTCGCAACATCATATGCTGAGGGAACTAAATCTATTTCTCGTGGGCATGAGTTAAATGCGTAAACAACCAGCAACCTGGAATTATCAGAAATGAATAGGCCTATAATAATATTTAGGTAACACTTTATATTAAGTTGACATAGTTACACGTTACTACATGTACTTACTATTGTAATAACAGTAACTTATGCATAATTCCAGGCAACTATCCCTAAACCAAACCCTAACCCTAACTGTAACTCTATAGTAAGTACATGTATAGTTAATAATGAATATTATTTATAACTTATTTGAGTAAGTACAATCCATATACGTCACCTTAAAATAAAGTGTAACCAATATTTATTTTAAATTAAGAATGACAAAATAAGGGCGGAATTAAAGGGATACTCCACTTTTTTGGGAAATAGCCTCATTTTACAACTCCCCCAGAGTTGAACAGTTGTGTTTTACCGTTTTCGAATCCATTCAGCCGATCTCCGGGTCTGGGGGTCCCACTTTTAGCATAGCTTAGCATAATGAATTGAACCGGACAAGACCATTAGCATCTCTCTCAAAAAAATGAACAAAGAGTTTCGATATTTTTCCTATTTAAAACTTGACTCTTCTGTAGTTACATCGTGTACTAAGACCGACGGAAAATGAAAAGTTGTGATTTTCTAGGCTGATATGGCTAGGAACTATACTCTCATTCCTGCGTAATAATCAAGAAACTTTGCTGGCAGTACCATGGGTGAAGCAGGCGTAATGATATGACGCAGCGCATGCCGCCTGATAATAGGCTACTGAGCTGGGGACTATTATCAGGTGCTGCGTCATATCATTATGCCTGCTTCACCCATTTCTTGAAACTCTTTGTTCATTTTTTTGAGAGAGATGCTAATGGTTCAATTCATTATGCTAAGCTATGCTAAAAGTGGGACCCCCAGATCCGGAGATCGGCTGAATGGATTTGAAAATAGTAAAACTCAACTGTTTAACTCTGGGGAGTTGTAAAATGAGCCTATTTCCAAAAAAAGTGGAGTATCCCTTTAAGAAATTATTATATTAATATATTATAGCCCATTATATTGCGCGCGATGGTGCCTATAGACAGCATTCAAATGAAGTTTGTTATTATCATGATAAAAGATTATGTAAGAACATAAAATAATATAGGCCTACAAGAAAACATTTTTATCCATCCCATCTCACAGCCTTTTAAATCCATTCACTGATCGTGTCTTTACTGTAGTTATGTAGCAACCAACACATTGGCAAACCCATTACAATTTAATTTAATTTGTTTATTTTTTAAATGCACTGTTTTATTTTATATTCTGATGAATATTTACAATTCGTAATCTTATTAGCCAGACAACAGATGACAGAATGCTGTCTTTACCAGTTTCATCTTGTCTCCATAAAGCTGACAGTTACAAATGAGTCATTCTAATAAATCCAGTCCTAAAGAAGCCAGCAGTAGCTCGCAGGAATTATTACAAAAAACAAGTGACACATCTGAAACTCATAAATCATGCACCAATAGGGTGACGATGCCTCATTTAACATTATGTTGTATTACAAAAGTAGCTTTCCAACAGGTACACATTACTGGAACAGAAGGGACAACAACATTGTGCAACCCTAAATGAGGGGAGCCTGGGTTTTCAAGAGCTCTCTATAAGGCCTGGGGGTTTTGGGGCATGCGATTCCTGTTGATGGATTCTGGGATGTTACCATGGCTCATCGTTGTTTTAAAAGCAGGATGTGGGCCCAACAAGGAATGCCAAGATCCCTGGGTTGGCTAGGCTGAATGAGCAGAGGGTGACAGCCTCGCCAGGCATGCTGGGAAAGAACATTCTCATGCAGATAAACTGGAAAAAAGCTCCTTGTCTGGAGTTCTGGAACTCCATATGGGAATCTCACACTCAACAGGATGGAAAACTAAGAGCCATATTCAGAGCTCAGCATGTTCAGGGGTAAAGAGCATTTAATTTTTCAAATTAAATTCATTATTTTTCACATAGCCTACATGACATAAATACTTTGGGGGTTCTGAGAATGTATTAGTGAGGTTTTGTTGTGATTTTATATTTATTTAGTTAGCATTCTCACCAATACCAAACCAAAATCACTAGCATCTAAATGAATAATAACTCAAAGAAATATTTCAATAAAATAATAAATCTATACATTTAATTAAAAATAACATATCTTTTTTGTTATTTCAGAGGCTGTTCAAACGTCGTCCTTAGTTTTCTCAGTAGAAAAGGTCCATTCACAATTTGTCTACCCACACCCCTCCCCTCTTCCTCTCACTTCTTTCTCTCTCTCCCCTACAAAAAAACTACTATCATCAGGCATACAATACCACTAACATGTCCTCATTTCTAAAGACATATGCAAGCTGTAAACCACAATAGTGACCCAAATACAACATAACAGAAACCCATGTAAATCCCAGCATAACAGAACATTAAACACTAACACATCTCTCCCTATAGTAATCTTGTACAAAAATAACACTTAAAGGGTTAGTTCACCCAAAAATTAAAATTCTGTCAGTGATTACTCACCCTCATGTTGTTCCAACCCCGTAAGACTTTCGCACAAATGAAGATATTTTTGATGAAATCTGAGAGCTGGCTCACTCCTTCATAGGCTGCTAATTAATTGATATCTGCCAGAAACCAACGAGAAAACGTAAAATTGCCTTACCAATGCCGCAAAATGAATGGCTTACTCATCTAATGATCGTGATCATCTTCTCAGTTCTCGCGCATGCGTCGTGGCGCTCTCGTGAACTCGCGTCAGAGGCCCACACAGAAGAAAATGACTAGTTGAATAAAGTCGTTATTTTTGTCGTTTTTTTGCACACAAAAAGTATTCTCGTCACTTGATAAACTTAAGGTTGAGCCACTGTAGTCACTTGGACTATTTTAACGATGTCTTTACTAACTTTTCTGGGCCGGCAGATGCAATTACATAGCAGCCTCTGAAGGAGTGATTCAGCTCTCAGATTTCATCAGAAATATCTTAATTTGTGTTCCGAAGATGAACGCAAGTCTTACGGGGTTGGAACAACATCAGGGTGAGTAATTACTGACAGAATTTTTCATTTTTGGGTGAACTAACCCTTTAATTTCAACATTTATTCTCCTTATACAGTCTAGCGCAAAGCATGCTGGGAACTAGAAATCTGCTGCAACTCAGTCAGTCTAAGTTCAACTTAATACAATCAAATTTTGAGTTCATGTAACTTTTTTCTTTATCGAGTACAAACTTTCAGTAATATTTGAGTTTATATTTTTTAATTAATTTAAACTGTTCAGTTTTACTGTGCAGGTATTAACAGATCGTGTGTCACTATAATATGTCCAATGGAGATCTTATTGCCTTGATCAATTTTACTTCCATTTTGCTTAAATTTTACAACATGTGTACCATTTCACTTTTTGGGGGCTGTCCCTATACTGCTTGTTTGCAGGAAGTGGCAAATGTGTGATGTGGCCCAACTGAGGCATGACCAATATCGCTCTCAACTAACATCAACATGCTGTGAGTTATCTGGGAGGTGTGGCTCTTTTCCTTCCCTTTTTCTTTCTCTCTCTACCCCCTTTTGCAAACGCATCCCTTCTCTCTGGTCACCTATTTGTGTGGGAACGGATGTGATGCAAACCACAGAAGCTTCTCCACCCATACCCTGTCCTGCTTATACAAACAATGTTATATTATTGTTTGAATGTCCCTTTAATTATCCTTTAACCATAATGTTTAGCAGTAATTAATTAAAGTGCAACAAATTGCTGATTTTATCACCACAAAGTGCTTTGAATAACTAGATGGTATAAACTGCATCTTGAGTGAATACCAAATTGTGATGGGAAAATTATGTTATGATTATTTGTGAACAATATCACACTTGTCACTTGGTTATTTAGGAGTTCACCCATGTAAAGTTGTTTGGAAGCTTTTTTGTTAGTTTAAGGGCAGTTTACATGTCACTGTTCCGTAAAAACTGAAAACTTTTTATGCGTATTGGCTGTTCATTTATACGACAACGGCGTTTTGGGAACCTGAAAATGCAAACTTTTAAAAACAGGTTTCAATGTTTTTGAAAACGATATCATCATTGTCTCATCATCACAGTGTTAAGTACAAAAACATGAATTTGTGAAAAGGTTGTATATTATGTGATTAGTCTTACACAAGTACTTGAAAACCAAAACAACAATGGTGGACTACAATTCTCTGATACCGCATTATGGAGAAGATAGAGAGATTTGAATTCAGTAGTTAATTTTTTTTTTAAATGAATTAAAATAACAATTAATGTGCATTACTTTTTTTAAAGTAACTAAAATATTAATGTGTAAATTAATGCATTACTTGTTACATCAAAAAAGTAATCTGATTACATAATTCACATTACTTGTATTGTGTTACCCCCAACACAGGTAATCATTCAGCACCATAGCATAGCAACATGCATTAACATTAAATACCATTAATACTTCAAAGAAAACAGTATGTCATTACAAGAAAAATTATGCATTCACTTTTTTGACTCACACTCTTTGCATTTGCATTTTAATAGCCTTTGGGGATATGAAAAATAGTTTAGTGAGAAAAACAGAAGTTATACTGGAACTGGCAAAGGGTGTGGTTCAGTAAAACTGTTTGTCACATTGGTTGTGCCCTTAGTTCATGCCTTCAGTAAGCATGGGAAATGCATGGCTTTGGGTCACTGAGAGTTTAAAATCAGAAAGAAAACAACACTCCTCCCCTTATGGTTACATTGATGACACTGAGTCTTAAAGCTTTTGAAAAAGAAAAAAAATATCTGTTATCTTCTGTTATTTTGGACTAAGTTTCCTCCAACATCCATTCAAGATAAATCTGCTAACAGACTCATCAAGCATGAATGACAGACTGACAATGATCTTAAACCTTGAATCAGCATTAGTGAGACCTCGACCTGCACTGAAAAATGTTTATATTTATGTCGTCTTTTGCTACATTATGTTTCTTATTGTCTGTCTGGTAAAGCAGCAGCTCTTGGTAGATGCTTATAGTATGATATATGTTGGCATACTTGGAGAAAAGCGCACAATAAGAGAATTTCCTCAGCTTACTTCAACATCCTTCCTTGTTACACCATCTCTTTAAGTCTTAGCACAACCTGTGCTATCTAAAAGAGGTTACACATTCTTGCATAAGTAAAGCATATTGTTAAGATTTGATTGGCATGAATTAAGATTATTCATGTCAGCCCTCATGGAATTCTGTGAACTGTTACCAAATCAAGAACAAGACCCAGGATCCTTTTATCTAACTCACTTAAGAGACATATGCATGAACTCTTAAGAAGAAAAAGTTGTGCTAAGAAAGTAAAAGGTGATGTGAGTACTTTAATTTAAAGTAATTAAATGTGAGCTGTAATGGCAATACAGACACTAAGTTTTTTTCATAAAATAAACACTGCAGACTGACAGCAGAGATGGATTTCAGCTAGCTGTTTAACAAACTATCAATATTTGTGGAGATATTGTACAGATTAGTGCCCTTATTTCCCAAATGCTTTTGTTTGATATTTTTTCATTCAGTGTGTTTCTTGTTTTTACCTAGGGCAGCCTGTGTTGCGTGGGATGTGCTGATAACACAGCAGGTGTGTGTGTGTGTGTGTGTGTGTGTGTGTGTGTGTGTGTGTGTGTGTGTGTGTGTGTGTCATTATGATAGCTGCTTATTTTCAGTGGCATGACTAACAGCTAACATGATTAAAGGACAGACTGTTGATGAGCCTGTATTGCTGTAAAATAATTTGTATCACAGACAAGGAAAATAAATACAAGGCCATAACTTGTTTATTGTGAATTGTAGATTATGTACAGTAGCTAAGATGCTTTAAAAGTTTAAAAGACCGCCAATAATCACTGCTCAGCTGATTAAAAAAATATGAAAAAAATATTCTTATAACAAAATACTTGTTTTATGTTACTAATTCATTTCTTATATTCCAATGCTAAACAACCTAAGAATTATTTTTTAAATATTGCATTCGATTTTAGGTTCACACTGACATTATTATAGGCTATAGCCAGGCTTATATTTTGCATGTTCTCTGGTCTAGAGAACGGTTCCTCCTGGCTACCCCAGGGGTCTTATTACTCTCTTGTCCTTCATTATTCATGCGCACAGACCTGAAATGCACCACCAGGAAACTGTAGGCCAGGGGCGAGTCAATCCAACTCAAACCAAACACAATCCACACATCTTGTGAATTTTGCTTGCATAGCTATAGAATCAGAAAGACTTGTGGTATTATCAGATCCTAGTGTTCAACTAGCCCCAGGTTTTAACCTGTTTACAAGAACAAACTAACAATATGAAGAAAACTAGAACTGACCCATCTTATTAAGAATCATTATTATAAGAACAATGTTTACAGAAGACATACTGTATAGTGCTTTGAAGCATTTTACAGAACAATAGGACTCATTCACTAATCTATGGAAGCTTGTTTCCGCCACAAAAATAAATAAAAAGGTAATTACAACTTTTTAATTGTAATTAAAAAAGTCAGAATCGCTAGCTATAAAATCAGAACTGCAAGAATCAAAGTCAGAATTAAGACATATGAACTCTCAATTGCGAGGAAAAAATAATTGTGAGATTAAAAGTCTCAACCATCTTTTTTTTATTCTGTGGTGGAACTTCCATACTAATCTCCTATATGCACTTATTTGTGCATAAAAACAGGAATTGCGATGAAAAGTCACGGGTTATGAATGTAAACATGGTTCCCTGAAAAGGGGAACGAGTCCTGAATGCCTCCAGCGGAACTGGTGTCTGAAGCACGTGTCTAAACACGACAATAACATTGGCCGGCAACAGCCCATGACGTCACTACCGGTGCGACCAGTGTATAAAAGAGCACCTGTAGTACACGTCAACAACTTCTTTTGTCTGAAGGAGACATGGGCAGGCACACCCAAAGCATGGCAATAAGACGAAATGTCTTGTTTCCCTTCTCAGGGAACTATAGTTACATTCGTAACCCAAGATATTCCCTTTTGAATGGGAGCTTGCGCTGCATCCTGGAACGCTTTGGGGAATACCCTCTGCTACATGCTGAAGGAATGAACGCCGTAACAGCTGACATAAAGTCAATGACTCCATGGAGCTTGATCCGAAGTCACACTTCCCTGTCTTAGATGGTACACACTAGAAGCTGCCGTGACTCTATTCCCTAGGGCCAGAAACCCCAGCTACATACCCCGCGAGCAGAGATCAGGGCCTTGTATTCTTCTGAATACCTTCAAGGGAATATGGTCAAGGATAGGGAATATCCTACCTGACACGGGACACTGTACCCCTGACGAGTGGAGGTCTCAGGAAAACCACACTCAAACGAGAGGAGACCTAGCAACACACTAAAAAATATTATCAAGGAAGCTCGCAGATAGCCAACAACCTGCTAGTGTCCGAGAGGAGCTCTGCGAACGGAGACCTCAGCGAGACGACTCTCTACAATGAGAGGCCTTACTGCGTTCTACATTAAGGACTGCTTATCAAGGAGGCTCAAAAAAGAGCCTGACATCTCGATACTGCTATCCAGGCAGAGCTCTGGGGGGAAGAGGCCTCAGCAGGATGACTCTTTAAAGCGAGAGGAAGCATAGCAACACACACCTTGAAGACAATTAACCAGGGAGGCTCAAAAAACTGGCTACAATCCAGTCCACTGCCTCCACGGAGCTCTCAGAACGGAGGCATCATCATGATGCACCCTTATAGCAAGAGGAAGGCTAACTACGCTCTATGCTAAAAGACCACCTCACCAAGGAGGCTCACAGAGAGCCACAGAACTTGGACATATTATCTTATGCAGAACTCTGGGGAGCGGAGGTCTCAGCATAATGACTCCATAAATCAAGAGGATACCTTACAACGCTTCCCTAAGGTTGGTTCCGTCAAGGAGGCTCATAGAGAGTCATACGACCCGGCGTCGCCACCCTGACCAAGCTTTAAAAATGGAGGCCTCAGCAAGATGACTCTTTAAAGCAAGAGGAGTCCTAACTACAGTACGAGTACGTTCTATACTAACGGACCATTTTCTGTTGAAAACAGCTGAGTGCTAGCTGCAACCACTCGGCAACAAATGTCTTCGTAGGATCTCAAAACTCCAGACACTTTCTAAGGCGATTTACGACAAAGAAGGGTTTGCAAACTAGAGCGAACAACCCAATTCCTTTCAGGTTCTCGAGATCGAAAGAGCTCATCTCAGGGACTGGAGAACCCTATTTCAAGACCCGACTGGGGGAGGGTTCTGCTCTTCAGTCAAACCTGAGGAAAAATGGACTCCAACACTCATGAAGGTGCCTATAACTAGGAAGGGTTTGAATACTAGGACTGTCAGGTTCCAGAGATTACCACCACCTAGCACTGCTATTGTGTCTAAAAAATAACACCTGCCTACACTCTCTCTGCATCTAATTCCACAGAATTAGGCCTTAGGAATTAGACACATTAGTAACAGCATACTGGAAAGGGAAAGAAATCTCATAGGACTCCGCCCATCACTTCCGTGATCGAACCTGCCTGCCGCTATGGCGACCACGGGGCCTGAACCGCTGGCTACAGGCGCACTATTCTCATACCTCTCTAGAGAGAATAGCTAACAAAAGAGCTTATCACAGCGACCGCATCATAAAGAGTGTGTTCAAGTCCCTCAAGAGCTTAACGTGCTCCACTCAAACGCCAGACTCTATCACTAATCAAGAATCACGCGTAGAACAGTCACAAACTGGAGAACTGAACATGCATGCTGCTTAATCAAACACATAATGCATAAGTTGTGTGTCCTCAAGTCATCTTTGATACGGAGGCACATACTTCTTGAAAGACTTGGCTGAGTGATTGTCTTCACTCATGAACAAATGGACCCAGAAGACAAAAGAAATTGTTGACATGTAAGGCAACCTTTTATACTCTGGTCGCACCGGTAGTGTCGTCATAGGCTATCGCCGGCCAATGTTATTGTCGCGATTAGACACCGGTCACGCTGAAGGTGTCCCCCAAACGTCCTAGGACGCAGTGTGAGTTCCCATTCGAAAGGGAAACGAGATTGCGTGCACAAGAAAGCGCTAACGAGCAGGAGAATAAGAAAAGACTTTTAAGAACACATTTCGACAAGTTTCATGCTAGTTAGCGCTCAGCATTTAGGATTCATCAGCATTACAACAAAGGTACGAACAAATTTATGTATGTACTCCACTGATTTTTATAAGGCTCTAGATCAGTGGCATAGGCCTACATACCTGTGGTTAATCAGGCAATGATTTTATTAATCATTAACTTACTTATAAAAAAGGCCCATTATGTTTGTACATGTGTACAAATACAAATTAGAATTATCTTCCTAACATCTTTGTTTTGTGATTTAAAAAAAAAAGTTTTTTTGACAATTAGTTTGCAACAGGTCAGTTGGTTATAAGTAGATGCAATGGTAATGTAAACGCTTTATTCAATTACTACATTCAAAAGAAAAAATACATTTTACATTTGGGCACTAGGGCATTGCTATATGACTGATATATAACATTATGAAAACGTAATTTCTGAATGTTCTCTGAAAAATCATAACGTCTAGTTTTAACATTTGATTGGTTATGCGAATGTTAAGGAAACATTCCATTTGATCATTTTGCAAACAGCGTGGAAACGTTACTTTTGAATGTTCTGAAACAATTAGTAACATTTTAAAAAACGTTTGAAGAATGTCCAACTAAAACATTTCAGAAATAAAATGTTCCATGAACATTGTTGTGGTAACGTTTTATGAACATTTTTAAAGACCAGATAACTCTAAACGAACGTTCTGTTAACGTTGCTGGATGATTTTTTTTTCATAATTTTGAGAGAACCTTGCCAGAACATTAGCCAAAATTCTGAGAACGTTCCTTGTTAGCGGGGAATCATAAGTCTGGTTGTTTGGAAAAGCATGTTTTGAGGTATCTTTCATGTCCATAAACTGTTCTAGATGAGTTACATGTAGCAGTGTAATACTGTTTAAATCCCACACTCTATGTTTAAGCAATAATAACAGTGTTTCTTGCTTAAGCAAACATCACTAAATGTAAAATGATTGAGCAATCACATCAAAATGTTTCCTGGAAACGTGACATGTGTGGGTGGATCTATTTTGGTTCCCCTATATAGGACATGTTTTTAAAAAGAGCCCAGAAGTGAATAATTGCTGTTATACGACTGTGAGTGTGTGAGCTGACCCCTCCGTTAATGAGATTGTCATTAGGTCTATTCCACAGAGCTTTCATAGGAGGCACGCAAAAATTAAAGAGAAAGACTTAAATTCCCTGCAGCCTAGTTACTATTTCAGAAAGATTTTAGATGTGAAGAAAATGTGCAAAATTGAAAACCAAATTGTGCAGTTAGAAGTCTTTTACTAATTTTCTGTAAATTAATTATTGTTATTAAATAAGGTGATTCACCTTATGCACTGTTCTGTCATCTGATTGATGGTTTATACTTTCCCAGATAGTGTCGGCCCAGATCCGGCCCACATCTGGCACACGTTGAATCCGCATGTACCAGATGTGGCCCGGATCTGGGCTGACACTATGTTGCTGTCTGGGTTTCTAACAAGTAAATGGTCTTTTTATATAATTCTAAACTTGTTTACCTTCAGATCGTGGTACAAGTGTCTTTGTGCTGTGAAATCTTTAATGATTTTTATAAATTGAACATAAGAATAGCTTTTATATGGTAAGTAATATTACAAAGTGAACTTGCGTTGCATTATGTTTTGCACCCCATAATAAAAAAACATATTAAAAACATATAAAAAAGACATATTATTGTGAGATATAAAGTGACAACTGATATTTATATGCAGATTACGGTATGCAAGTAGTCTGGTATGCTGTTGAATGTTGATCTCATTGATTTACAAGCTATCAGAATTCCATCTTACTTTTTTGGCCATAGCAATATCAGCAGCACCAAATTGCATATATTTTTGCTCAGTTTGGGGCTCTGAATAAAATTTTGGGGGGGGGGTTTTGTGTGTTTTTATGTATGAGCTCCATATTCTCCTATATCATACTAGACCATAAATGCCTGATGTATCAAATATGATTAAAATATGATCATAATATATCAAATATATCAAAAAACACATCTAAAGGTTCAATAAAATGATCAATTTAAAAAAAGGTCAACTTTTTCTTGACCTTTAATGGTTGTATGGTGAGACTGAAACCTGTGAACACAACCCTGTTACATATTGCCTATTTATCGCCTAAATGGTTTGGTTCTCAAGATGCTTAAACACTCAAACACCATTGGCATATTTACCACACACACTATCTCCCTCATACTGAAACTCACACAGGAGATTGTGAAATCATCCTGTTGATGAAACTTGGCCATGATGGTGTGGGCTCCCACACACACTCACACTCGACTTGGTGCAGTGAGTAGAAGCTCAGAGCGGTCCACTGCCTCTCGCCTCTCTGCTCAGGCTCAAGCTGACAGCGGGCTTTACATTCGCCCGGGGGGGAAGACTGTCCGAACGTTGATTTAATTTTACAGTATAGTTGCTGCTCAGACGCTTAAGCAAAAGAGAAGAGCAAGAGAGGATAAGACGGAATGGCCTTTCCTGACATTACGGAGGATAACATAAAAGAACTTGTGCGTGAGGAGGCAGAAGACATCTTTGATGATGACGGTAGGGTCATTCTGGGACGGGGTGGGAAGTTTAGGCCGTGTTTGTGAGTGAAACCTAAGGAGATGCCGTTTTTATGTGTCATCTCAACATAATAACGAGTGTGTCGAGTGGGCGTTCTTCTTGTATAACTCCTGGCTGTGTTGAAGTACAAAGATCTATTTGATAACTCGAATATATTATGATTTGAGCTTGTAGCTGCGCTTGTAAAACTGAAACATTGCAGCCATTTGGTTTTTTTTGAAGGTAGTGCATGATGAAACATGTTCATGTGAATGATATCTGCTGTTCGAGCGGTGGAACAGGATGCTGGTCGATGTTCTGGAAGGCATACATTTCTCCTGTTTATTACATTTGCATAAATTAACATACTGTAAGAATTTACTGTATGGTTACTACTCAATGACTCTTTGGAGCAGCACAAATAAAATGTAATAACTTGAGAATGTAATGACTTCTGCTTTTTTCTGTTAATGGCATTTCAAGCAGATGAATGTAATGCAAATTTGTCTCCTTGGGCTTGAGCATTAGAAATGTTGCTAAAAGGAGTACAACTGCTATGATTTGTGTTCAAGCAAGGAGAAAAATCTGCACATGCTTCACATACACAAAAGTTTGAGGTTGGTAAGAATTTGATGTTTTTGAGTCTCTTATGCTCACCAAGGCTGCATTTGTTGATCAAAAATGCAGTAAAATTAGTAATATTGCGAAATATTACAATTTTAAATAACTTTTTTCTATTCAAAAATATTTTGAAATGTAATTTTATCATGCAATGGCAAATTTTGTAACATTATAAATGCCTTTAATGTCACTTTTAACCAGTTTAATGCATCCTTGCTGAATAAAAGTCTGTCTTTCTTTCAAATAATAATAATAATATTACTGATCACTTTTGAAAGGTATTGTATAATGGGAGAACTTAAATAATTTATGTTTTTGGACACAATTAGTGGGCTAAATTATTCACTCTCCAGATGCAATTTTTCAAAAGTTCATTATGGACACTCAAGGCACCTTTTGAGGAATAAACATAATACATCTTTCCCATTCCCAAAATCAATCCCATTTTGTTGCTTATTCTGATAATGAAGGGTTCACATTGGCATCAGAGGCTATGAAATATCTAACTTGCTACCTCATTTAACGTCTCATATAAAAACATCACTTCACTGGTAAAGTTGTCCCTTTAAAGCCTGTTTCTATGCTAGCAGATGTCTGGTGCTTTGTCTTAGACATGTTGTTATTTCCATCTAAAGAACTGAATGTTCAGATTTAGCTGCTGTTTCTGCAGAAATACTGTTACCTGCTGCCTCAGTAAATGAGAAAGAGCAGGAACATCTGTGCATGAGAATAGAGAGAGAAGGAATAGAAAGTGATTTATTTCACTCAATCCTGACTGTAAGTTATGACTGAGGTCTTTTGTCTTTTCCCTGAAGGGTTTGAACTGTAGAAATGGCATGGCTGAGTTTGTATTGGGTGGAAATGTGTTGCAATGTATAAACTGTGATTGTGTGAATGTTGGATATTAGGCTACCCATCACTTTCACATACTACATATAGAGATTAGTGTTTATCAAATGCAGAAGCATGTGATAGATGGAATAGTTAGATAAATATAGATATTTAAACAAATTTATACAAAGTAGCTACCTATGCTACTATGGTATCACCAATGCCAATTAATGTGTTGCAGGAAGTAATTATCAGCAGACATACATTATTGATATTTGAGATGTTGCAAAGTTACACATGAATTGAACCAAAAAGATTTGTTGTATGACCTTCACATGGGCATCATGCATTTGTATGGGACATTCCTGACTTGGTGTCTTATAGGTTTTTTTGTTTGTTTATTTATTATTACTATTATTTCCAGATTTGTTAGTCTAGTGCTACAACTTTTATGTAGCATGCATGGACCTAAGTTCAAATCTGACCTAATGTATTTTAAAGAAAGCAGCTGAAATAATAATAAACAATAGTCAAAATGAAAATCTAAATGGCCTTTGACATCTTGATAATATCTCCTTTTGTATGGTAATGACAGCATTACGTAAAAGCTGACTTGATTAGACTGACTTTTTTTTTTTTTTTTTTTATAATCATGCAACTTCTTTTTTTTCTGGAAGTTCAAACTCCAAGGCTCAAAAATATGAGGGAGCACATTGTTGTGCTGTCCCATATTTAATGTCCATCCAATAAAACCAGCTCATGAGAGTCACTACTGCACTAAGGTCATCCAGCTTGCAACCTAGTTTAAACTTTCCCTGAAAACTTTTGTTTTTTTGCTTTAACCTAATTCATTCAAAAAGTGTTTGAGTATTGTAGTATTTTTTGCATGTGCTTCATGAGTTATTCAAAGAGGGTTTTCATGTGGCCGCCTGCGGCTCCTTGAATAGAGAGTGGCGCCTGTTTTCTGGTCCTGAAGCAATGAAGTATCAGCACTGCTGAGAATAAACTAAGAAGACCTGGGTCATGGTGACAATTGAGTCTTGGTAAAAACAAAACGTCAAAGTATCATCAAGTTATGTTTACTCACAGGCTTTATTTTACTCATAAATTGAAAAACCCCATTATATCTCGAAGGAACTAGAGGCGAATTAGGTTGTGACGTCACACCGGCACCACACTATAGCAAACCACAACGATCCAACCATCCAATCAATTCCCAATGGACAAAATCAAGTCCTGTCCTATTTTTTTCTTGCTTGAGAAGCCGTTTCACTCGAACGTCAACACAAAAAACTGTCGCAACTTCCATTTCATGCTGACTTTAATATTACCTAATTAATATTCATGAGCCAGCCTGTTTTATAATGTTTCATCCCCACTTTTCAAATCGTTCTTTCGCTCCTGATTTCATCAATATACAATTAGAGTTGGCATTATAACTACATTGATTGTGCAGTATTACATTTAATTTTGTCCTAAATGGTTTGTGAAGCGTAAAATTAATTAGTTGAAACTTTGTGACATGTTTATGTTTTTTAAATTAAAGGTCTTTGCAACTTTTTGATTGGGTGGAATCCTCATGTGATATTGCTGCAGTGAATCTGTGAGGTGTCAAAAAGCTGCTGTATTACTAAGAACAGCATTTAAGATGGATTTAATCATGTTTTCTGTCAATCAAATCAAACGCCCATGCAAAAATCAGTGTCGGATTTCAAACCATTTGTACTCCCCCTGATCTATCGCACTCAGCCCAGGGAAACCGTATCCCCTCAGGGGCTTCAGCAAAGCTTAATGTTGTGGCATTAGATTTCAACGCTGAGCTGCTCCGTGTATTGATTCCTGCAGGATGGGAGAGATTTACGGATATAGTCTGGCTTTAACTGAGCCGTTGGTAGAGATGTTATCTGTAGGCCTGTGGGTCAGAACTGGCACAGTGATCACTACACAATGTGCTCAGTCATCATCACTCTGCAACACGTCCATGGCGGCCAATGAATATCTATGATGTCAGTGTCTATGTCAGCAGAGCAGGACAATTGTAGCTCTAAATGGCTGTATGACGGGCCCCCCGATGGCTTATCGTAATCAGAAGCTGATTTAGTCAGAGAGTGATGTAGCACACTGATCATTTCACGCAGTTTGATTCTCCACAACAGACACTTTTAACGGTAACAAGATTAGTTACCAGATTACAAAACTGATTAACAGTTCTGTCTGAAATCTGACTGGATGAGCCTTGTTCAAAGTTGTGTTGAATTCCATATAATGTGCCACTTCTGTATATCTACAAATCACCTACAGTTAAGAAGAATTTGTGTAATAATAATAATAATATACTATTTATTGCAGATCTTTTATGATAAATATTTTATAATATACTCCGCTTCTGACTTATGCACGATACAGCACAGCCTCTCGTACCTTATTGCTTACATAATATATTGCAGGTCTTTTATAATATTTCCATTGCCATCGTTTTATAAAAGCAAATAGCACTTTGAGGAATAGTTCACCCAAAATGTTTAAATCTGTCATCATTTACTCACCCTCAAGTTACAAACCTGTATGAATTTCTTTCTTCTGCTGATAACAAAAGATTATTTTAAAGATTATGATTAACCGAACAGTTCATGGACCCCATTGACTTCCATAGAATTTGACTTACCATACAATAGAAGTCAATGGGGTCCATCAACTGTTTGGTTAATCATGTTCTTTAAAAAATATATATTTTGTGTTCAGTTGAAGAAATAAAGTAATACTTCATATTTAGGTGAACTATCCCTTTAAGCCACTTAATGAGTTTTTTATTTTATGATTTTTATTTTTCTTAATCTGTGTTTTTATCTTTTTTCCAGTAAAATATCTTCAAATATACAAAAACAAATAAAAGACTTCTTATCTCATTGACAAATATTTTTACTCTTTTAATTAACAAATATTTAAATATAAAACACCCTCAACTGCTTTTGTTAGATTATGCTTGAAAGAAACTAGAAAACTTGAAATTATTGGAAAAGTGAAAGTGGGAGTAAGATGTGGGGCATTGCGTGAACCCATTGGAACCATTCATTTGCCGCTAGACTGTATCTCCAACATTTAATTGTTTTTTAGATCTACAGCCATACTTAAAGGATAATGTCATCTTTAGTATGTAGGTTGGCAGGTTCAGGCTTATGCCAACTCTCTCTGGATCTGTGATGCTCTGAGAAAGCGTGTCAGAAGGAAGCAGCCATGACCTGGTCATAGTGACTCAGGACACGTGCCCTTGAGCGCACAGAACAAACTGTGTACCCTTAGGGTGAGAAGAAAAGAACATGGGATTGCTGTTCTCTTTCTTTGAGCAGCTAGAGTAGTGTTTTTTAAAAGACTATTTCAGGTGTCACGTGCTCAATGATTGTTTACGGTGTGCTTTTTCCTCGCTGCCACATGATGGTCCATTGACCTACTTTAGACCAAACAAGGGGAGCTTCCACAAACACGAGGCTACAACTGTATTCTTGTGCCGCACGGTGGGTGAAAACGCACAATGTGGAGAGGTAAAAACACTGATGTGGCCATTGACAGATGAGCAGAGACACTTCTCGGTTTGCTCTGAACCACCATTCAGTTGGAAAACGTGATCCATCTGGGAACACCTTCTTTATCTTTATGCCATTTATACCGTCATGATCTCAATCTTCCTGTAAACCTGTAATGCTGATAACGAAATACTGAACACCTGGCTGTCACACACAGCTGTGTGGGTCGGCACCATGGGCTGCTATACCTGCATCAGAGCCTGTCATTATAGGACCAAAGGCAGGAGATCAGCCACAGGGCATGGCAGTCTATAATTTAAAAATGTAGGCTTACTGTCTGCCTTCAAACACCATGAAATATACACAGTTTTGCGGTGCTGCGTTTCAAAGGGTTTAAGGGAAAATTTATGCCCACCTGACAATTTACTGAGAGCTAGGTTTATACATTTTACAATGAAATGTGGCTCCTACTCCATGCAACTCACAATACTGTGCTTTCTGCCAAACCAGTGCATAGTTCTCAACCTTTGTGACTCCAACGATTTCCAAAGGCCTGACACTCCTAGTTTCTGTACATTCAATTTCAGCATTCCAGATCTCTTTAAAGTTGTTTGTGATTTACTTGGTAAGGATTTAAAAAAAATCTTTTTAATTTACAATTTCTACCTGATAAAATGCTTTAGAGCTTGGCATGACAGGAAAAGTGTATATTTATTATAAAAATGCCCAAGGAGCTTTAAGATTGTATTAATTTATATGACATTTTCAGGCCTAGAAATCATACTTTCAAAATTATGCTACCTAATTTTTCCGGGAATATCTTTGGGGATACCTAAAATAAGAAACATGTTAAACATGTTTAATAGTTTTAGCTTGTTTAATGTTTTTTATTATTATTATTATTTTAAATAATTTTAACTTAGGTCATCTTTGGAAGTAAGGGCCCCCTTGGAAGTTTGCTGAGGCCCCTCAAACTCGAACCGCTCCAAGCAGGACTCGAATCGAGGTCTCCGGCACGGGAGGCGGGTGCGCTGACGAAGATGCTAAAGTCTGCAGTCTCTAGTGTCTGTTGCTAGTGCGCCTCTTGAGGCCAGGGGAGTGAGGTTTACATGCACAGCTCTTACTGACCTTCCGTTACACTTAGAATGATTTGAATACACTTAAATATTTTTTTCTGCATAAAGTCTTGTTTACAGAGATAGTAGAGAATATTTCTGCCTTGTTAAAGTGATCATTCTGTCGACAGCTTCACACATACTGATCTTCATCTGCACTCGTCTGGCAGCTTTTTGTAACCTCTTGACCTCAGTGGCATGGCCGTAACCTATTTCTGTTTGTCTCTCCGAATGGAAGTGTTCGCAAATTCCTGAGATGAGACAAGTTTGTTGAACAGAATTGTACAAACGTGTGTGGATGATACCTGCTCAGTTTATATCTACAATGCGCAGGAAGATTGCAGCAGAAAATACCAAGACAGATTGACTGAACATGATAAGTGTTTCTAGATTTCAACTTGTATAAGTGCATGTCCAGCCTCTATATATGCAAGAGATGATAAAAACAAGATGTCTTTGTATTTGAGTGTTTCAAATGAGTCACATTCCTTCATTGTTTATTGATTCATCTTATAGAACCTGCTGTTTTCATTCGTATTTCACCGGCTAACCTGTTTAAGACCAGTCGCAAGTGAATGGAGAGAGCTTTTACTTTTGTATCAGGCTCATTTAAGCCCGAGAACTGTTTGTACAGGGCTCCAGTAAATATAGCTTCTCATCGGGGGCTGTTGATGACAGCCATAATTACAGGATGAGCCGAGCAGCAGCTGAGAGAGAGGATGCATGTGGAGGTGTCTGTGCTACACTGTCCAAGCCTGTCTGGATGCACTCAGTCTCTCCGACTATTATACAATACATTGCCAGGCACAGGAGTGATGAACCACCAAGGTCAGGTTTAAGCACCATGAGCTCAGCAGGAAGACTGGACTGGGTGAGACATGATGTAAAGTAGCTTTCACAGTAACTGTAACTTAATCAGGTGCTCAAACTTTAATGTGGTCATGCTGATTCTGCTATAAAGGGCAGTGCTTGCAGGGTATTTCTTCCACCTACAGCAAAGGCTTCAGCATGATGAATAAATTTGTGTGTTTTGCAGATGAAAAGATAAAAGAGGGATATTTCACGCTTAATTAATCCTTCTAATTGATCTTTTATCTGCCCACATTGTCTAAAAAGTAACATACACATAATAAAGTGACACTCATTGTCCCATTGCTTCCATTAATTCCAGTTTAGTGTTATGTGTGTTTCCCTGACATGTTGTCTTAGTAGTTTATGCTAAAGTCTCTTCTAAATGTCACATTGTTCAGCTAAATACGGATGTCCTGTGCTGTGTATAAGACTTTAACATTGGTATTCCTGCGTATACAATGGTCAGTAGTCTGCAGCTTGTAGGCTGCTATTTTCTATGGTGTGCAGCCAGGTTTCATGTAGCTTACAGGCACACTGATCTATTTTAAATATGCAAAACTCCTTACAGACACATTGTTTAAGCAGTTTAAGATTCATCCTGACAGCTGAGCACATACACTATTAATGCCAGCCCCTGTACACTACAATGCGTTTTTAGACAAGCCTCGAGAGGAGTCAAGGGTGAATATGTAGTGAAAAAACGAGAAGACCCCGCCCACTCCAACAGCGCTTCCTGTTGATTGGTCCGTGGTGGCTGTGAGGGAGCGCTACAAATCTGTACGAGTGCACGACACATGATTTTTAATCCGTTGCTGTCGGTCCGGATGGTTTCGCGTGGCAAAGTCTGTGGTGTTGACATTGTAACACGTTTTGCTCGAACTGTTTTATTTAACACACTAGCCGCAGAAAGGAGAAGTGAGATTTTGCTTTCATAAATGGAAGTGCCCAGCCCGAGTAAATAACATTGACTGGGAATAAGTTTTCTCTCTCTTGCGGTGAGTAGCCTATAATCTATATACTTGACACCACAACGCCTTTTAATATTGATGTCATAGCTCACTGTAGCGACATGCTGTTTTGCAGCGCGGGTTTGCTGGAGTTTTTTTTTTCTCAAATGACAATATTAAGGAGTAGTTGTGGTTGACCATTTCCTTTTGTTTTGATGCATGGTGCATGTGATGAACTAATAACTACCGTTTTTCACTCAGCATCCGAGTCAATGATTCATCTGCTCCTGTGATATTTTAGATAAATCCGTTATATAAACAGACTGAATAGTTGTACATTTGTAGGGGAACGAGAACGAGAAGCACGTAACTGACATTTCCAGAAGCTGCCAGTTTGTAAAGCTTTTCGTCTGTTTAATTTAATAAACTATGTAATCTCACACACTCTAAACTGAGTGGGACTTCCGTTCGCTTCTCGAACGAATTGTTCTTAAGAGTCGGATCTTTTCAATGAATCAAAACCGATCTGGGCTGCGTTTCCCAAAAGCATGAGCCTAAATTGAACAATTGCCACCTATGGTTTCCTCCACTATCAATTTAGGCTTACGTTGCCTTTGGGAAACGCAGCCTTGAATTTTATGTTCAGTAGTCGGGCTTCACGAGTCTGACTGAATTATGTCCGGGTGATTTACTAGCTGCACTTTGTTGGTTTGTTCGGGTGTGATTATAATGATTGTGTGATGAGATAAGACAAACTGCCAACAGAACAACAGATAATATATGTTTGAACCTGCTGTAGTTGTAGTATACTTTGGCAGCTGTCAGTTTAGTATTTCATGAGCTCATATGCATGACACAGAGTGCCATGTTTACAGGTGAAATGCTTATCTTAGTTACTTTGTAGAATCTAGATGAAAGTGATTGTGAACATGAAGGTGATTTAAGGTATTCATATCTGAATATTTTGCAATAAACCTAAAATATATTAAAAGTAATATAAAAAACGATAAAAATTATGATTACATAATTTGCAATGCTTTAATGCTTTTTTATGTCTTGTACCTTGATCTTGATATATATATATATATTGCATTGAACCAGAGTTTGTATGTTGTGATTTATCTCAGCGCTGGTTGTTTTGGTAAAGGGCTTAGAACTCTTTAATGAAGATTTTATTAAAATTCCACCAGAGAAAATGAATAAGAAAAATACTTCTGCAACCAAGACCACTGAAAAAGTGGGTGGTGTCACTGTTATGCTCTATTGGAGGGGGCTGCTATGAGGCTAGAGCTGCCAAACTGATGACAAATGAGCATTTCTCAGAACTTCATCTGAAGATCTTCCTCTGATTAAAACCCGTTTCCCTTACTTCTGACTCCAGCCCTCATTCAGCCCCAACCCTTTTACCCTTATCTCTTTAATCTCAGCCTCTCAAAAATGTCATGTAGTGCAGTTTAGATCACATTCTGCTCTCTGTTTTCTGTTCGACATGTTAAAGCAAAGATTCAGAGGTTAATCAGTTTTATCTTGGTCTGCTGAGCCAGTGGGCAGCTGTGCCGATTATTTGAAAACTGTTTGTTTGAATACAATACATTATGGCTTATTATCTGAAACAATGGGTCTTTGAGGTCTATCTGAACTGTCAACTGTGAGAATGTGTGTTGATGTTCTTTTATATTAATAATTTATTTTCTAAAGCAAATAAAAGGGATGTTTGGTTTTCGAGTGTACTTCAGGGCAAAGTGTGTCTTCAGCAGTGCATGTTATTTCTTATTCGTGAATTTCGCTGGATAGGGAAAAACTCAGTGAAACTTGGCAGGAGTTCAGTAAGACGAGGCCTCTTTACTGCAGGCTCTTCAAAAACATCCAATCCTAGTTCTCTGAAAAGGCTATGAGCGCATCAGCTTTGTGAGTTTATGTTAAGCTGTTTACGGTTTACCCCTACTGGTTTCCCTTAGGCTTTAGTGGTTTGCGTTTTCACAGCTGATAATCATTGAATGTTCCTCTCTTGGTGGTCATCAGTGTATAAGTGGAGGCCTGTCTTGATTTTTGTTTTAGATGTCAACTGGCTTTGCTGAAATCTGTATAATACAGTATATCGTTCGACTTCATGGAGATGTATCTTGAAGCGTATTGAGATGCGCATCATTGAGGTATCTCCTGACAGAGATATAATCGAGCTTATGAGTTTTATGTGTGTTTGAAAGGCTCTCTCTTTCCAGTGATCATGTACAGACAAATTCCCATCACATAGTCTGACTCCAAGGGCCTGTGAAGGGGTATTTTAAGAAATGGAGGAGGGAGAGAATAAGTTGTTGATGAAAGAGACGGATATAGCTTATCTTAGAATCTTTTTTAGCTTGTGGAGAAAGCAGGATGAAAGAGGTCTGGGTTTTATCTACTGTCACTCTGTTCTTATGACAAGGGGCAGTGAGAGGTTTGGCTTGCGTCACGGCCGCAAAGAAAGCTAAATCAAATCATTGCGGTCAGCAAGAGGCCGACCAGTGTGTCAATGTTACTCAGTCTCCGCTGAGATATGCTCTCTGTTGTCAGCTAACTCCATCCAACTATTAATAAATATATTACAACTGAATGCTTCTTCTGATGTTAACAAGTTCATGTGGTCAAAGAGAAGTGCATACATCAAGGGGAAAGTAGATTTGTCTAGCTGATACAGCATTTGAATTTGAGATTCATAATAAGGTTTATAAATAATAGTGGACAATACTTTTACTTTTAATGTTTTTTTGTTATTGATATTGATTTATGTTTCGGATGTTCTGATCGGGTACATTTACATTTATGCATTTAGCAGACATTTTTTAGCCAAAGCGACTTACAAGAGAGGAACAGAAGCAATAGACCCAACAATATTCATAATATGCAATGGCAGGTTTATTTGACAACTAGGAAGCAAGCTATAGAGAAAAGGAGAAATGCAGAAAAGGAAAGGTTTTTGTGTGTGTGTGCAAGTGCATTGGTTTATGGGTGTGGGGTGGTTAAGTGCTTTCAGAATGGCTCTTTCTTAAAAGATGTGATGTTCTCAGCAGTTTGGGTCGAGGTTGGCAGCTCATTCCACTAGAGAGGAGCAGAGAGGGTGAAAGTTTTGGGGAGTGACTTTTTACTTCGTTATGAAGGAACAGCAAGGCATCACTAATTCAGTGACCTTAGCTGGCAGGACGAGCGTACGCTTGTAGGAGTGAAATGAGGTAGGGAGGTGCTGTTCCAGTGGCAGTCCTGAAAGCCAACGTCAAAACTTTGATTCAGCGTCAAAATTTGATTCTGGCTGCAACTGGGAGCCAGTGGAGTGAGATCAGGAGGTGTGTGACATGGGCTCTCTTTGGCTGACTGAAGAACAGACGTGCTGCCGTGTTCTGGAGCCATCTGCATCTACCATCAGGCTTAGTGTGAAGGCCAGCTATTAGAGCGTTGCAGTAGTCCAGTTTTGAAATGACAAGAGCTTAGACAAGAAGTTCCCTTGCAAGAAGGGCCTGATGTTCTGGACGACTATAGTTTATTTCTGGCCCTGTGTACAACTGGTATTAAAATGCGTTTTGGTTGATCGGATCAAGTGGACAATGCTAAATACATGTGTAAACGGGGTCTAAAATGTCTTGAGCTTGTCCACTTTCAACCACTTCCAGAGGTAGGCTAGTTGAAAACGCATTCGACGGTTCGAACAACCACAAAAGAATGCCTACTCTCCTCCTGCTGACTTAATACGTAAAGTACGTACACACTATGGGAAGTGCGCTAGCCAGATGGGATTTAAACTTTGTTGGAAGACGAAAAGACTACAAAAAGACTACTACGTCTACTTGTGATCTGATCGACCAAAATGCGTATTAATACCAGGTGTAAACAGGGCCTCTGTTCCATAACATAATGAAATGTTTTGCTGTATATATCGCCTACAAAGGTAGCTGACTTCTAAGCTGACTTATTTGGAATGTTCAGGTAGCAATACTATGCAAATAGCGCTCCTGGTATGAAACACACTGTAGACTTGTTCACAATTGATTTCACAATTGTTGATCGCAGAAGAGTTTGACGTTAGCATGTTGCTAAGCTAATGACATAATACTCTAAAAAGCATAAAATATGCAGTAGGGCTGCACAATATTAAAGAAAAATGCAATATGCGATAACTTGTTAAATAACGCTACATGTGATGCGATGTATTTTGTGAAATCAATTAAAACCAAAAAATGCTAGCCGATTCAAAATGGATTGCCTCGTCCTCAAATGACACGTAATGAAGTGAATGACTTGGCGTCTTGTGTGGGGAATCTTTCTCTCTGGCTCACTCTCTCTCTTCCTGAACAGATGACATGTACTTTTAGCTCTCATCAGTGGGGGTGCTATCCCATAATCCCCCTGATTAACAGTCTATTTAAAATCAACTGCACTGACACCCCTCATACATCCGTTTTGGAGACACAGTTTTTGCATAGCAACAAAATCACAATCTCTCAGCCCTGTGATTAGTATTACGGTGGTTTATCCTTCCAACATAAGCTGATGAACTGAATATTTTTGTTTTTCCTTATCTGTTTGCATAGCAGTTAGAAGGTGTGCGGGAATATGATTGGTTGTGGTGGATTCTGTCTGAATTGTCATTGGTTGATTGAATTGACGTCCTTGGATGTTGTCATGTCTGACACATTCTCCCTCAGATGATGGCTGTTTTTTAGATTTAGTCAACAGTGACATGTAATCTGCTTTGAAAAGCCAAATCCTTATGCCTTTTAAAGGGTGCTGTCCTCCTCGGGGTCTGTTCTGACATACAGCTTTATCAGGGATGAAATCAACTCCCTCCTGTCAAACCCAGAAGCAATGCAGAAAACAGGAAAGCACCCTCATAAACTACAACTGTCTCTGAAACCTGTCGCCACAAGAGTGTTCTGGGTGGTTGCCCGGGTGTTGCCAAGGTGTGCTTATTATCATGTTGCTATGCAGTTGCTAGGTGAATGTTTACTGGTCCAAGTCAAAAGAGCATGTAGTATGTAGCATGTGTGATGGGTTGGTTGGCAAGCACCACTAATTCGGGATTTGGCCTATCGCCTGACCTAAATGTACCACATCAAACCTCTGTTTGTCATATTTTTTCATCATGTTATTTATTTATTGTATTTTTAGAACACTGTTTCATCTCCAGTCTTTAAGGGTTGTGCATCAAAAGTGTGTGCTTTCTTTCTTAGATTATTTGAAGCTGAAAGTAACAATCTTTAATTTAAAATGTCTTTTCAGCGCCCCCCCAAAGAAAAACAAACACACAAACAAAAAAGACTGTTTCAATATTTTATCTGTGTATGCCTGCCTGACAAAAGTCAAAGTGTTGACATCTTTATTTTATTGCAGGAGAGAAAGAAATGAAGAGGCAACTATTTCTCTGTTCTTGTCTTTCTCATGCATCTTGCATTGACTACACATAAAGACATTCACAATGATCTGTGGATGAACTGCTGAATCATTCTAGAGATTCACCTGCAAGTGTCTGCATCCCGTGATGTGCTAGCATGTATCGTTGCCGGGCGCATAATTAATTCAGTTCAGTTCCCAATTCTCCAAAGCTAAAAGCATTGCTTTCAGCTTGAGCTTTGGCCATGCCTTATTTGTGTGGCACTAGACAGCACTGTCTGAATAAAGAGAGACCAATTCAAGTGAAACTTGGTTAAGTAGCTTAACAAATGTACGGGACTGGCATAGCCCCTCAGTGACAATCCACATTTAGTGGTGAAGTTAGACGTATGCATGATTTAAGGACAGCTGTTCCTTGGAGCACAGTTGCTTAAAGGGATAGTTCACCTAAAAATGAAAAATGTGGTATTTACTGACCCTCATGCCATTCCCAAACCATTTTATTTTATTTCCTTTCTTAGAATACAAAATAAGATATTTTGTAGAATGTCCAAGTTGTTCATTTACATACTGTGAAGTTTTATTTTTATAAAAATATTTTCCTGCTATATTCCAAGTCTTCTGAGGCAATCTGACAGTTTTGTGTGAGATATTGTATGATGACTAGGCTATAGGCTACAATACCCCTCCCTTAACAAGTTTCCTGCATTTGAAGGTCACTAAGTAAATGCATCCTCTTTCCCCATTAACAGGAACTATAAACAGAAAGATGATTATTATTATTAATTTATTTTTTTTGTTGCTTTGCTTCACATCATATCGCATTGTACATTTGTTTGAGTTGGTTTTTAGCCAGCTGTGCTCTGTTATTCTTAGATACGCTCTTTCCCAGTGCCTCATTCTGTCTCTAGCTTTGTCCCTGTCCTCTCTTTGCTCTGTGCATTATAAATATGGCTCAGTGTCTAGTGCAAAACATCCACATATCACTCAGAATTTACCCTCCAGTCTAGCCTATTTTTAAACTTGTCTCTTTCTCAGACTTTTTATGTGCATTATCCTCATAGCTGTCTTTAAAATGGATTAAACCAGTGAGTCACTGCTCTGCCTATGAACTGAGTTTACATGCACATAAAACATTTGTCTAATATCACAATTATGAAAGTGGCATGTAAATGTGTTAACCCAATTACACTAATATAATAAATACTATAATGAAGCCTTATTGCCATGTCTTATTCAGAATAAGCTAATTTTCAGAGTGAGAAAGAGGCCATTTCCCCCCAAACATTAACAGAAATGAACATAAATCAATATACAGATGTATATAGAAAAGTAGAGTCTTAAATCCATATTTTGCAAAACCATGTGCATACAAAACTACAAAAAGCCTTTTCTCTATTTTAGCTTTCTCCTATTGTAAAAAAAAAAGTGTGTTTTCTGAAAGAACAGTTATCGTTTTTATTTAATTGCAGCTGAATAATGAAAAGACATTTCCCATAATGACTTTTCCAGCATGCTCAGATGGGTATGAATTTGAGATTACAAACCCCTCATGTGCCTTAAGAGGTTATCAGTGGTCAAGTGTAATTCAGGCCTCCTGACATAGTTTCTTTGTGTCTTCAGTCACACAAAAAAATTAAAATAGCCTGACATTTTATTATTTGCTCTTAGATAACCTTCAAGTGCTCTGTTGTCTGAAGTCTGTGGATTAAATATGAAATAAATCACCCATTAATTCCAAAGTTAAACTAAATGATCCTGCTGAACATAGATTCTTGTTCAAATATTGACCCTTTTAGTAATAAATTAACTGATGTGTTTCTATGAGCTCCATGTTCATGACTTAAATATTGCCTAAATAGTTGTATTTGACCATCAGAAGAATCAAAAAGGATTTGACCATAAGATGCATGTGCACTGTGTTTTTTCTACCTCAGCTCTAAATTTTAGTTTTAGGGGATATTCAATTTATAGCCTACCACACGTCTACTGGATGTGTTAAAGTGTCAGCTTCATCTATCAACATCTTTTGCACCCTCCACCTATTACATTTGACAGACTACGTGGGTTTTTGACCTTTAAGAAGAAAATAAGGAAGGAAATATGAGGCATGCCTTTATGCTGCACTCAAAAACAAGTATATATATTTATATAAGTTTAACTAAACTATTAAATTGTGGCAAACATTCCCACCAATTAATTATTTTACAAGGTTTCACCAATAAGACCATGCTGGTCAACTGGCAATAAAGCAGTGTACTGACCAGCATGGAAATTCATTGTATAAAGACTTTTTCTCTTTTTTGTCCACTTCAGTTTTGGGTCTCGGCTAACTTTTTGTTCATTTCACTATTTTCTTCAGGTTGACTTAAGTTGCTATCAAACATTATCTAAAATTTTTGAGAGTAACAAAGTTAGAAGAGATGTTCTTCTGAGTTGGACGTTTCTGACTTGGAGTGTGATGGAATGAAGCAGTACTGACCCAAGTGAGAGTGAGTTTTTGTATTTCTTTGTATTGATCACTTTTTTGCTGTTTTTGGGCAAGGTTTTGTCACATTTGTATATGAAGTATGTTTTTTGACACTTGTTACTTGCTTGTCCTTGCTCTTGTCAAAAAACTTTTTTATCCTCTATTTTGAGATATAATCAGTGGGTGTGGTTACAGCTAACCCTTATTTTGTCATTTTTGTACAGGCTGCTGAAGCCCATATCAAATGATTAAATGCATAGATTACATTTTTTCATATATAATTTTATTTTTTATGCTTGCATCCCTTTATTTCAAAATAATGCCTACTATTAAGGCACCCAAATAGTGTTTGTTCTTCCATTGGTGGACTTAATATGCCTCCTAGTTTCAAGAAAAATTGTTTCATTTATTTTTAACATTGTTTATCAGTAGCAGCCACTGTCACCATGAGCACATGATTTTTCGGTCACAACACAAGAGCATCCATTCAGTCTTGATGTGCCTGCTTTAGAATCATGTTTCACTGTGTTTATAGTCTTTGTGCTTATGATGAGTCCTTTTCTGTGCGGAGATACAAGTCAGGTCTGTTAAAGAGGGCCTATTATGCCCTTTTACAAAGTCTTGATTTTGTTTTTGGGGTCTACTAGAATAGTTTTTTACGCTTGAATGTTCAAAAACCATTGCTGCAGCACCTCTCTTCCCAGTCTGCTGGACTAGTGCGTTGTTGTGATTGGTCAACCGCTTTGAGTGTTTTTCCGGAAATTTCACGCTGCAAGTTTTAACACTATTAACGCAACCAACCAGGCCTCTCTGCAATTTTTGCTGTTTCCATTGTCAGAAGTTGTGAATGGCACCCTAATTCCGAACCGTACTGTACCACTTTTTTGGGACCCTTCCGTTGGGGTACCTAGCACAGTAGTCCGGTACTAAAGGGTGGAGCTTGACTCACTGCAGAATGTTGATTGGTTGACAGAGAATCGTGCCCAAATTGTACTGTGCTGTATTGTACCGTACCGCTCAGTGGAAACGAGCCATAAAGAAAGTTGAAAATGTAAAAAAGCATAATAGGTCCTCTTTAAGACAGTATGTGGTCATTAAGACAATCCACCGACTAATTAATTCTGAGTGTATGTGGTTTTGCACATTCTCACATCCACCGCATCTATTCTCCTGGCCCAATTGGCAACACTGCCAAAAGGCACACATTACTACAGCATGGGTAGAACAGGGTCAGTCGGTCACTGCCACATGGTTGACATTAGTTCTCTGACCTGGCATGGATGCTTGAAGTGAGGTCATTGCTATTCCAAGGCGGAGTGTCAGTGTGGAACAAGACCAGCTGAGCATCACACAGCTGCTGGGATTGAAACCGGGCGGGATGTACTCCTACCTTAGAGCGGAAGACAACGGATCCTCAGAGAAGAAGGACAGGAGGAGGCCTGCTGCGGGGGATCCATGATTGCATTGTTCTTTTGCTGGACACATTGTGTATTGTCCACTGTTACTATAGAAACTATAATTTATACAGCCGTTCGGAATCACTCTGCTCTGCTGTTAAGTTGCAGTGTGGGTTGAGTTTGATGATATTCACGCATGCAGCTAGTGTTTGTTGTGCTTGTGTGTATGTTGCTGTGCACGCATACTTTCACGGGAAATAAAATGACTTTTCCAGAGGCTGAAGTGATGAAAATAAATGATTCTTAACTGGTTATATTATTTAGAATTTTTATCTAAATAAATGAGTCGCTTTAAAAAGAGTCGCTTTAAATAACACAAGTGAATTCAGGCATCACAAAATTGTAATGTACAGTATGAAAAACGAAAGATTTTTGGCGTTTTTACCTTTATTATGACTGGACAGTTAGTTGACAGGAAGTGAATTTGGAGAGAGAGAGAGAGAGGGGGACGGGATCAGGAAAGGTCCACGAGCCGGGACTCGAACTTGGGACGTGCTGTCAACGAGGCTATTGGCACTGACATAAAGATTACATTTAACAGTGTTGTTAAATTCTAAGTGTTTTTAAAGATGCAAAGGTAATCTAAATATAAAAAATATGGGAAATGAGCATGAACAATTAAATATCCAATATCGACCAATACCTTTAACCTGACAGATAACCAATATGGTACCAATATAATATGCATCCTGTTTAAAAACAAGATTTTTACTGCATGTAAGATCACAACTTGTTTATTTTTCTTAACCCACTGGCAATTTTTTTTAACTTGTTTAGATTTATGTTTAAAATAACAAAAAAACACTAGTCAGATTTATAATGTGGGATTTTTGGAGGAAATGAGGGACCTGTTTATCACTTTTCATTCAGTACTTCTCCTGCCCAGCTTTAAGACCCCCTCACACTCTCAACGGGCCAGATAAACATGGTCCCTGCTGGAGGTGACAAATTAATGAAACCCCCCCCCCTCCTCGGTTCTTTTGTCCTCGTCATCCGTCTCTCACAGTGAAGAGTTCAGAATTGGGTGCCAGGCAGCTGTACTCCGAATACTTATGAGGAGTCGTGCCCGAAGGAACGGGGATGACGTAGCCAACATCAACAGCGCTTCACAAGTGCCTGTGAACCGAGACGGCCAGGCCTGAATAGAATGAGTGGAACAATCCCAGCATGCACTGGGTGGCACAGTGTCGCTTTGTGTTTTTGAAACTGAAGTGGAACCTTTGTTTGTTGAAATAAGCAATTGGTTATATAGGTTGTGTTCATTTTGCATGTGTTCGTTTTGCATTTTGATTCATCAACATGAACACCTTGATGCATGAATTATTAAGTTGAAATAAATCATATGACATGCCAAAAGTGATTACAATAATCCAGGAATAGGGTCAAATTCGCCAAAGTTTTTCTCAAGGTGTGTTACACCGTTAATATTCAATTAAAAATAAAATAAATAAATAATATTAATTAAAATATATATATTTATTTTAGTTTTATTTTACTTTTTGAGAAGGAACACATTTTGAGAAGTATGGAAATGTATCCCCATTCTGTAGAGCATTACTTTTCTCTGTTATTTTAGGCAGCAAGAATCATATGCTTCTGTGTATTCTCTTTATTATTTATGCCTTTTATGTGAATTATCTGTTTGTTTTGTCATGATCACAATGCACGGTACATAAGTTCATGTTCTATAGTGCCTATAAATAGCCTGGTACACGTTATACAAGACTCTTTTGTATTTCCCGTGCAAAACAACATCTATCCCAGAGCCGTATTGCTTTTGTGTAGCTCCATCTAAGCAATGGTGTATCTATTGCACTGAGCGTAAACCCACAGGTGTATAATTACCTCCTACACACGGCCCCTGGACACAGTGTGTAACCTCAACTATGGAGAGAATCTCAGCCTCAAAACCCAGATTTTTCCCTCTGTTTGGTGTAGATGTCAGTGCCCCGGCAGGGTTATGAGGGTTGCGTGCTAATTTAGGGTCCTCTTAAAATGAGTCCTCTCTTATCGATGATCTCATAGCCTCATTACCCTCAAATCGGGAGTTTGCCACTGCTGTCATCATCCCACTTTGCTCTGATGAAATATGGGAGGTTGGAGATGAGCTATAAGGAGATCAGAGATGATCATGAAGGCTTTTTTGTAGGCGGGAGATTTCTACACCCTCTCTGGATCATTGCATTTGATAGAAATGAGTGATGGCGTTGGTCTTTCAGGGTTCCATTAGACCACCTCCTGTTTGCAAGCGCTTTTTCTGTCTTCATCTGCGGTGGGCTCAGGTGGCTTCGAGCGGTTTATAAAAACCTCTGAATGTGCACCGTATGGGGTCTTCTCACCCTGCAGTGCTATTTTTGGTAACCATATACACTGGAGATTAAATGACTCATTGCTTGCTTTCCTGTGTGATTTTTAGCTGGCTTATTGTACATTCATTCACAGTCAAGGTTGTCAGGATTTGTTTTTATTAGAGAGCCAGTATCTTTCAAAAAATAAGATCTAAGTCCTGTTGCACCAGCTGTGTGCAAGTTAAAACTAAGCCTATAGTTGTGACTTAAAGGGGCACTAAGTTACAATTTATGCTCTACTAAATATTTTTGCATTGCACCATTAAACTTAGTTGAAGCGTAACTCTACGTATAAACTAAATATTTATCATATTAACGGCATCATCCTAGACACACGACCCTTCCCCCATCTGTACCACTGACTTCTCTCTTACCCAGAATCCTCTCTGTCCCCTTGCAGGAGTGTCCTCCCGCTCTCCAGACATCATGGCTGCTGGCACTCACTCTCCTGGAGGGCCCAATGGCATCATCAGGAGCCAGTCATTCGCCGGCTTCAGCACCCTGCAGGAGAGACGCTCACGGTGAGGTCATCTGCCCTGTCAGAAGTTAAAACACTCAGCCCTCTCTAGATGAGCTTCTTGATTCTGGATGCATATAAAAAATCAGTTTTGCCACTGCAGAAGAAACAATTGTATTTTTAACACTTTACATAGGACTGTTAAACATATTTTAAAGCATTTGCAGGCAGAGGTGAGAGGTTGAGAAAGGGTGTGAGAAATATTGTATCATGTAATAGTGTTTAATTCATGCCATGTGCTTGGGCTGCACGATATTGAAGAAAAATGCGATAACTCATAATGCGATATTCGATATGCAATACTATAATGCTTAAAGTGTGTAAAATAAACTTAAATTATCTTTAAAGTGTATTTAAAATTATATAACCTACATGTTTCACATTCTTTTTGTGACAAGAAAACATCCCTACAACTTCTGAAAGTGAACAGCAGTGTTTTACTGTAGCAGAAGAAGTGTTATTTTAAAATCAGTGTAAACCACAGGGTTTAGGGTTTCAGGTTATCCTACATTAGGTTTATTTAACAGAAACTGAATAATCAAATGTAAAAATAAAACACTGCTTAGTCTTCACTATATGAATTAAATATATATTGATTCTCAGCTACAAAAGTGAATCAGCCAAGAGCAGTGAGTGATTTTCTCTTTGTCTTTTGTTCATGACCCCAGTTATTGCAAGCTGTTGCGATATGCATATCGCGATATATACATTTGCGATATTTCGATAATTTCGATATATTGTGCAGCCCTGTACCATATCCCATTTCTGGGTGTTTACTCAGAATTTGCACCTAACCAATTTTATGACAAGTGGGCAAAACCTCTTATCTCTCTGCATTGATTTTTAACGGGGGTTTCTATATAGAGCTATAAATAAAGCATGACCAAAAGTATGTGGACACCCCAACACCACACCAATATTTGCAAAATCGTTAATTCCACCGATTTCTGCTACCACTTTTCGGACTTTCCTCTATAAAAACAAATTGCAAAAGAACTGCAAATTATACTGATGTGAAACAACAGATGCAGTAACCGCATTAAAGAGTGTATTTTAACTGTGCGTGCTGGCTTATCTTAGTATGACGGAGTGAATCGTGACTGGGTGACCCCTTAGGCAACAGCATGTGCTCATTCTACACAATGTCCTAGATTTACTGTAGCACTACCTCTAGTGCTCTTTTTACTGTCTGTGCATGTGACATGTTCAGACATGTCGAGCAACCAACTGCCTTTGTGTTATTTTGAAACATGAATGTTATTACTGTGACATCAGAAGTAGGCTAATAAGCACCCTGCCTTTTGACAGAAGTCTTAAATGTCAGAAAGCATTGAGGAAGAGTGGCATTAGATGTACAGCACAAGCTTTATCCTTGTAACATTTTGGGGTTTAACTAATATTATGACATGAATCCTTGAAACGTCTGAAAAGAGAAAGGGGTGGTTATTTGCAAGGATATTGCACAGATAAGTGTGAAGTGCTCTGAAATTCCAACACTAGACTACAGACTCCAAGTCTGCACTAAACTCACTGGTGTTTACGTTAGGGAGCTGCAGAAGAAAAATATATTTAGATAGCTCGTGGATGTAGGATTCTCTTTTAAAGTGAAGATATTGCATGGGTGAATCTCACAAAAACATTTCCAGATCATGTTTCACCTCAAAGAATAAAAAATAAGAAATTATTTATTTTAAATATGCCCTCCCGTGGACGGTCCTCAGAGGAATTTTACTTCCTATGTGGAGTGGGTGGGTCATTCATTGTCTGCACTGCAGATGATGACGACATCACCAGCCCCACTCCGGATCCAGCGCCCAGCCATCCACCAACCAAGCTTCCAAAGGAGAAGATGACTGAGCCAACGCAGATACAGAGGCTGAGCCCTCCGAAATGCCAGTGCCAGAGCTGACTCCTGAGCTCAACATCAGCCTGGAGCCCTGGGAAATTTGATTAGGTAGATTTGGATGATGTTATTCCCCTAAGTCTCCCGTCGCCGCTGGTTCCACCTAGCTTCAAGACTCCAAGTATCTTGGGTTTCTAATTATCCCACCCTGCCTTTCTCTCCCACCACCTCTACCAAAGCAAGCTAGCCCTCTGGCCCCGTCTCTGCTGGTTCCCTTCAGTCCCTCAGCTCCTCCTCCGTTGGCTCCAACCAGAAACTCGAATCCGCCTTGGGTCTTCCAGTCTCCAGCTCCGCCTTGGCACGAGGATCCTCTGTCTCCGCCTCGGCATGTCGACCAGTCGGCTCTGCTTTGGCTCCTTCCTCACTTGGTTCCACCTGAGGCAATCGTCCTTACGGCTTCACCGGGCTCCCTTGGTCAGTCATCACTCTGCCTGCGCCACAGACTTCCAGGGCTTCAGCTACGCTTCGTCCCTCCACCCCTTCAGCTCCGTCGGGTCTCTGTGTCTCCTCGGCTCCACCTGGGTCTCCAACTATCCTGGTTCCACCCCTGCTTGTCGGACATCTGATTCCACCCTGGATCCTCCCACCATTGGTTCCACCATGGTCCTTCGTCCTGGCTGTGCTCTTGGTCAGCATCTGGATCCTCGCTCCGTCATCTCCTCCATGGTGGTTTCCTCTGTCAGACCCTCCTTGGTCACATCCCTCTCCAGCTCCATGTCCTTCTACAAAGCCCTTTTGGACTGTGTTATTTAGTTATGGCGTAAGGACACCTGTTTGGTTCCTGTTTGCCTGTGTTCCCGATCCTGGCAAGGCCTGGTTGAGTTGTGTTAGTAGTGTGTTGAAACTCGCGGTAATGGTAAGGGTCATGACATTTCTGAAACATGCTTGAAATGGTTGACCAATCATAACAAATTGCTCTTTTTTTGGAACTAAACCGCATTACTGACATACTGGGAAGAGAGGTGCGGCAACAATGTAAAATATGTTAAAAATAATGTTTTTTTTGAACATTCAAGTTTGAAAACCTATTCTTGTAGACCCCAAAAAGAAAATCAAAACTTTGAAAAAAGGGCATAATAGGTCCCCTTTAAAACACCTCTATGGTAAATCACGAAGTCATTAGTATGACTTTCTGTAAAGCTGCTTTTGAAATGATGTGCTATATAAATAAATTTGACTTGACTAGCAACTAACAACACAGAGACTTGGCAACCTAGAATAATTTTCCTTGATTGTAATTGTCCTAAAATAAGGCTTAATTTACTTTAAGAAACATAGAATTTCTTTCTTTTGATTTTGTGGTGAAAATGACCACTTGACAGGTTCCTTGAGATTCATCCGCATCTGTTTGTGTTTTCAGGTGTAACTCCTTCATGGGGAACTCAGCAGTGCAGAAGAAGCCCATCTCAAAGCCCAGGAAGCCCCATCTGTCCGGGCACAAATCCAGCAGCAGCAGCAGCTCACGAGAGCCTCAGCCCAAAAGAGTGGAAGAAGTTTACGGAGCCCTCAAACAAGGCCTGGAGTGAGTGCTGTTTAGATGTCTCCTCTGATTCACATATGTCCTGTCACATACTGTAGATCTTCTCTCTCACATTGACTGCATGAATCATTGCTGCTCAGAATGGCTTTGATGAAATCTTTGTACTGTGTACAGTCATTGTTCTGCAGAGTTCTGAAGGATTTGTCGTTTTCTCTTTCTGTCAGTGAATATCTAGAGGTGCACCAAACAGAGCTGGATAAACTCACTTCCCTTATGAAAGACATGAAGAGGAATTCCCGACTGGTGAGACATCATCAGGTTTCCTACACACTATAGTTTACGGTGCATCAGAGTGCTGCTAATCTATTGATTTCAATAGGCGACTATCCTAAAATGTTATATAAATATATGGATCATGGTTTCCTCAAAAATATTAAGTACGAATGACTTCTTTCAGAAACATGTATATTATAAAAAAATTATGTATTAAACATATAGAAATCATTTAAATAAGAAAAATTTACTTGAGAAGCAAAACTGCATAAGATGTTAAGACTTGTTTTCAGAGAATGTATTTTTAATATGAGATATTTTGGCTTACTGCATTGGCAGATTTGTTTTCTTTTTAGTATAAACATTAAAAAACAAGTGAAAAAAGAAAGAAATTGAAAGCTCAGTAAGAAGTCATTAATTGCAGTGTAGCATACATTTCTAGCAAAACCAGCAATAAATCCCTGGTGACCTTCACCGGTTATTTTCTACTGCATGAATTTCATGCTGGTCTAATATGGGCATTTCTGAAGTGTATTTGTCTATCTATATATATATCTTTTTTTATTGTTATAATAGGTTGATTTTTCTAGCATTTCCGCTGATACATATCTTCTTCTTTTTTTTTTCAGGGTGTGCTGTATGATCTGGACAAGGTAGGGTCCTTAAACACACTAATGCTTCTTAACCTGTCGAAGTTGACCTGTGTTAACCTTTTTAAAACGTTATAAGAAGTTAGAAACATGCTGCAGGAAAAATAAGCTGCTTTACATAAATGATGTGCTGCATTCCTGCAGCAGCGATTCGTTATTGCGACACTAATCGCCTAAGGCGTCAGTTGAACTCTGAACTTAGATTGCTCACTGTGAAATCTTTTGCAATTCTTTTTCAGTGAATAACTTTCTGATTTTGTCATTTTATTTCCTTGCTTCTCAGCAAATCAAGACCATAGAGCGATACATGCGACGACTGGAGTTCCACATGAGTAAGGTGAAGTTCACTTTTTTTTTATATACATCTATGTATATGTATGTGCCTGTTTTATATATTAGAAAAGGTGAAGTCAGTACAACAAGTGAAAATACAGTTTTATATAGGAGTGCTTTGTGTTTCAAATAAATGTCTTGACTCATTTTGAGTCCCCTGGTTTGGCATTCTCTAGTGTCAGGAGTCCTGCTGTGTCCCCTTCCTCTTGCAGTGTGTTTTAGTGACATTACAGGTGGGTGTCTGCAGTAAACTACTGTGCTGACTGGCAACTCAGCAGCACGTCAAGTCCTGAAGTAGCCATGGCAACCTGACGAAGGGAGCTTTTGAGGCTGTTGAAGAGCAATTCATAGCTCAAATTAGCCCGACACACTTGAAATTAGCCCCGTATTCAGCTAGCTCACAGGAACACTCTGAACCGTGTGGTCGTACACAGATCTCAGAGAAACAATTTAATCTTTTTTTTTTTTTTTTAAATGCTGTTTATGGTTGGCACTGGATCTAGGTCAAAGCAATTCCCTTGGGTGATGAGCAAACCTCTGATGGCTCAATCCAGGGTGTTAATGAGTGTGTGCAAGTATAAATAGAGGGAGATGCCTTTTCTTTATGATTTCAAGTTTATGTTTAAATCTGATTAGATCTGTGCTGCTCTATTTATATCGCTTGGATCATCATCAGTCTTGACAAGAAAATCACAGATGAGATCTTTATGTAATCTCAAATGTGTCTTCTCTGAATTCGGAAGAGATATCAACAAAATCTTGCTCTGTTCTAACATTTGCCAAAGTACTAGAGATGTCCGGCTCGTAAACGAATCATTCTTTTAATCTGATTCTCTTTAGTGAACTGGTTAAACCAGTTCACCAAATTGGACTGAATCTTCACATGAGTCAAATGATAGACTGATGAAAGAAACTATGTACTGATGAAAAGAAACACCCTTATAATTATTAATATTAATTTATTTTTATTTTTATTTAATAAAATGTAAATCAGCTATGCACTTACAGATGACTTTATTTGAAAATGTAAATGCATTACGTATTAATGACAACATAACATGATGTAAAATAACTGTTGAACACTATACTTTTTATTTTATTTTATTTTATTTTATTTTATTTTCACAGAATGGAATCAGACTTTCCCTCACAATAAGATTCATGCAATCAGAATCAAGAGATTTCATTATGAACTCATTGAAAATGTTTTCATCAAATACTCCTCAGACCAAATGATCTGGGCCATGTTTCTATCCACATTAATTTAAGGTCTGACAGTAATAGTGTTTATGTTTGTTGCTGAAGGAGGAGGATTTGTTACAAAGGCAGGGCTTTGATGCCTGTAGAGGCGGTGAATTAAGGGGGATGAATTCAGATGGCCAACTTCTCAGAAAGGGTTTAAATGTGCTGACAGTCAACAAATACTGTTAGTCTTTTAGGATACTGGAGCACAGAAGTTAATTTCTATCTAGTAGGTAAACGCTTTTAATTTTTCCCCTTTAAAGCAGACTCTCAGCAGGGATTGTGCTTTTAAAAATCCTCCTCATCATAACAAGTGTAGTCGTCCCACTTGCCCATAGGAAGTTAAGCAACACCAACAGGAAGTTTCAAAAGGCCTCGGCTTGCAGTCAGATATCAGTGCTGGAGGTGCTTTATGATCTGGCTTTGAACCCCAAAGATGTTTGATGTGAGTGAATGTATTGTAGGTTTAATCTCTGTTTAATCTGGCTGGCATCCCCTCTGAGTGCAGTCTAAATCCTCTGATCACAGCTGATAGATGCTAGTAACTTAAGAGGATTTTTCTACTTCGTCCATTTCCTCTTTGTACAGTAATGCATATTATTATGCCTTGTAAGTGTGCTCATGGCCTTGTTTCTTCTGTTGTTTTTGTGGTGTGTGGACCAGCTGTGTACTCTTGGCTTGTTATTTGACTCAGTAGGCCTAATCCGAAACCCCACACTTGCGATGGACAGAGGGCTGACAAACAGCTGCTCACACGCACGCATGACTGGGTTGAGTCGCGCCTTGGACTTCTGCTGTCAACCAAAAAAGAAGTCATGCCCAAGTAGATCAAAAGCGCTCCCAGTGGGAACGACTGTTTGCAGAAATGCATATCTGGGTGTGTGTCTCTCAGTTTGCCCCAGATGCATCATCTTCCATACGCCAACACACTCTTACACACCACACACCTAATTCAGCGACGCATTATTATTTTATATTATATTATATTATATTGTAATCCATCAATTTTTCCAAAACGCTTGTCCTATGTACTCTTGTTTAAAAGAAGTACATTTTAGCATACTTAAAAAAAGAGTACTTGATATATAAATAATGTAGTTGAAAAGAATATACTTATGTCCAAACCCAATGTAATGTTTTCAGACAATTAATTGCATGTTCATTGCAATTAAATTAATATGTATTATAAACTGATATTAAATGCAATTAGTTGACAGGACTTAAGTAAATATTTATTTGTAATTTCACACTTCTATTGTCTTTGAAATATGGTTATGGTTATGTGTGCTGCTGTATGTAATAAGCATTTATGGTTATCTAAAAGTAAGTTTTAGTATGTTAGTTAACAAAATAAGTGTATTTCTTTAGAGCATGACAAAAGATTGTTAAAACAATGATCTTTTTGAATTTTTAGTCTGACATTATCACAAAGGGCACTTTTTAAAAGTGTACTTAAGGGTGTAAAGAAACAGTCAAACGTGTACACTTAAGTACACTTTTACACATGGCCTTTTATTTCATTAATGTTAGATTATCTGCAGGTACAAACTTTTTTTTTGTGAAAAATATAAGGAAAATATATTATAACTTTTTATTTATTTTTTTATTTAATGGTTACATCACATTATTTTCGAGATATGCAATTTTAACTTTTATTGAAAATTGTATAATAATAATTGAATAAAAGGAAAAAAAACAACCTGAATACAAAGAGTAAATTCCTACAAACTTGGCACATGTTGCCCAAAGATTCCCTTTCTTTACTGTGGTATTTGTCACTGACCTATCTATATCATGAAATTCATACATTTTTAAGTGTGGTGTCCAAATAGGTTTTGAGGCCACTGTATCTTGGGCACTGTTCAGACATGTGCTCAGATGAAGTGGTCACACTGCAGCAGTCACAGCAGAGCTGTCTGTCTGTGTCGCTACGGGTGCTGCCTGTGAGAACAAATGCTGTGGGCACAGCAAATGAGATAGAAAGTGGTCATTAAGTGGATATGAATATTTAAATCAGACAATATCAATCTGGCAGAGTATCAGCTGATTGTATTGGCTCAGTGCTTCTCTACTGCTTTGTCCTTATTAAACAAACACAAAGCTAAACAACCAACAGCTAACCTGAGCGGCACACCATCCTGTTAGTCACGGGTCACTCTTGTTTAGACCCATTCCACAGATGCCTTTGGTAAATTTGGAAAGCTGTTGAGGATTGGTCGGATTACATTGGTGTGAGTGTCCTGTGGATCACACAACACATGAGCTCTCAAATCTCATTTGTGTTCAGATATTCACACAGCATCTTCAAATATCATTAAAATACCATTCTTCAAATATCATTATGACCTTAATGATTGGTTCTTGCTTGTATGTTGTCACATTTGTTGTTCAAGAGGTCAAGATTTGATAAGGAGATTTTTTTTTAGTAAATGTTTTTAGTGAATAATGACTTAAACGGTAGGTTCACCCAAAAATTAAAATTCTGTGCTCATTTACTCACACACGTCACTCCAAAACCAGATTAAGGTTTTTAAACATTAAATGCATGAATGTTAAGCCAATCATTATTACATATTTGGGTCTATAGTGACCCAATATATAATATATAGTATTATGCTATAGTGTCACTAGCAACCTGAGGTATGTAATAGTGTATTATATATACGTGTATATTATATTGTATGTGTGTGTGTGTATATTGTGAACAAAATATACACATAATATAATATACACATATATAATAATACACTATTACATACCTCGGGTTGCTAGCGACACTATATAGACTATCGATTTTCCATTTACCATGTTTGGTGTGCTTTATGTATGTGCGTGAATAAAAATATGTGATTTAAAAGGCTAAATTAAATCTGTTCCGGATTTAAATGAATTACTTTTAAGATGCCTTTATTAACTTTTGAAGCATGAACGTTTTGGTGGAATGGACTTTCAATGGAGGGACAAAAATCTCAGGCTTCATTAAAAATGTATGTCTTTCAAAGAGGAAAAAAAGTCTAATGGTTTTGGAATGACACGAGGGTGGAGTAAATAAAGATAGAATTTTAATTTTTGGGTGAACTATCCCTTTAAATTTTGGGTTTCTCGGAGAAAGATTTTGTATGGCTTCAGGAAACCTTAAATCTAGCACCATCAGGGCACAAAAAATGCTAAGATTGGGGTTTTAATCCTGCCACAATGTGTAAAATGAGTTGTATGGACTATTTTTATGGTACTTTTATGGTGCTTTATGTTTTTGTCAGAGCTTCAAAGTCACTGCTTTCATTGTCGACAATTTCTTCAAATTAGACACTGGGTTGATAGCTCGAGTTATGGAAAACTGTTTTTCCATTTTCAAAATGCAGCTCATAAAAATTCACCCATCAGACCCCACCCGTCAGACAGAACGGACCGGGCTGGGGGCGGTTATGGTGATTCATTTCCCATGTTGCTTAGCTGGTATGGCAGATGAGAGGAGTCAGACAAGGGTATTTTATGGAGCCAAATAAACAGGCAGCTGTGTGCCACAGCAGGGCTGTGACTGGTGACGGTACGCGTGTGTGGTACAGCGGGATTATAGCACGTGGTACAGTTCTCCAGACTTGGGTGGGGTCTTTCATCCTAGTGTAATTAAACCCACAGGACCACCGTCCAGACACTCTACCCCCACTTGCACACAGCTAACTGTTTGTCTAATGTATGTCGTTTATCATGAACAACCCCCACACATCATACCACACACATACACATCCATCATACACCTTTAATATACCCCATCCGCATACACAAATTGGGTTAGATTGTCCCGATTCTCACCCTCTCATCCTAATGAGAGACATCAAAAAGCCCTGCATCAATATTTCATGTCCCTTGCCTGCATGTGTTTGAATATTTCCTTTTGATTTAGTGTCTTGACATGTTTTGTTTTTTCCTATAAGAGGATAATCTGTACGTTATGGAGGGAATCTTCGTACAGATTTCCTCACAGAGCGGAGCTTAGTAGGGTTTTCCCAGTGGGGGGCCACAGAAACCGGTCCCAACATCTTGCTAAACTTATCCAATTCTATTTTTTCCAACATATAATTGTTTTTGATAAAAATATAACAGCGCTCTGAAACTCTATTCTGCTACACTGCTCACTTTACTTATTATAAACTAATTTAAGTTTCACTAACCTTACAAAGTACGTATTTTAAACCTTGTTCTTAGTAACACAGTAACTGTGTGTGGTAATGAATGTTCTCTTCTCATTACCACAGAAACACATTCTGTATTCTATATTTACTGAAACAGCCTCAAAATGTACTGGAACTCAGAACTGGAGCAATAATTAAATAATAAAACAATTTTCCCTGCACTTTATGAACTCACAATAATATTTCTATAAGCGGCAGCTGCCATCAAAAAAGTACAATTGACTTTACTTTAGTCACTACCCTTGGGGGCAGTACGAATGTGTATATATGTGTATGTGTATGTGTGTAAAATTTATACTTTCATTCCACAAGGATATATTAAATGTATCAAGTGACCGTAAAGATGTTGAAGTGAAGTGAAGACGTTCAGCTGAAGTGTCCATCCCTCTTCCTGCCGACTCCCGCATCATTCCCTGTTCCTGCTGCCCCTTTCGGCTCACTAGTTTCTGTCACTTGCGGTCCATCTCCACACTCTTATTTGCCCCTCTCGCTCTCTCTCCATCCCCCTCAATCACTCGCTCTTCAGCGTTTTTAGGATTAGCATAGCTAATTTGAGCCGGCCAGTGTTCACTGAGTTGTGAATGTGCTAAATGTGCATTTCCATGATAAAGGCCGTGGCTCCGAGCTGCTCGTCTGTCACAGAAGTATGGCATTACCATTGTCCCGAGGGCCGCTGAGCCGCATCATTTTGTGTTTGCTTTTGAAGTGCCCAAATTCATTTTTCATCGCTCCGTACAGTACGCCGCTCCATTGTGCTAACAGAACGTTACAGTAGATTGTAATAGCCACGTTTCTATGCTGAATGGGCTCCCCGGGGTTCTGTAATGATGTATGCTAGCGATTTAGACATCAAAGCTAGTGTTTACGCTATCCTTAGTGAGGGTTGCCATGCGCGAGTGTGTGCAGTCTGCTTTTGTGTAATATAATTCTGTGCACTAATGGTGTTGGTGTGTTTTTACAGATCGATGAGCTGTACGAGGGCTTTTGTATTCAGAGAAGGTTGCGTGATGGCGCCAGTAAGATGAAACAGGCCTTCACTGCTTCACCCTCAACTAAAGGCACACGTGAGAGCCTGGCGGAGGTCAACCGCAGATACAAAGAATATACAGAGGTACATTATAAATGTTTGCTGGTTTCTCTAACTATTTGGCCATTTTTAGCATTTGCGCACAGTATAGTCTGTGGGTTGTCTGAATGACCAGTCGACTAATTGGCCCATATAATTGGTTTTCAGTTTATCTGATCTCAATCATGTGTGTCTCTGAGAGGACATTTTCGTAAGACAAACAGGTCTCGAAGTTTTCACTTTTAGAAGTTTAACTATTTTTGACAGCTTCTTAGAAAAGCAAAACTTGTATCAAAAAAGTCATGATGCAACAGTCAAAAATGATTTGTCTGAGTATATATGAGATGTGTATATGTAGTGGCGGTGCTTTAAAGGGAATACTAATTATAGACACTACCTTTCAGAGAGACTTTCAGAAAAAAGAAAAAAGCAGTATTGTTATCTATGAGACTGTCCTTCATTCATAGTACTTAAAAAGATACCATTAAACTTAAATTTAAAATAAACCGCCTTTCTACATTAATTTGGAGACCAAATGTACACATTATTTTTATTTATTTATTTATTTATTTATTTTTTAGCACTAAAAGTAATAAATATTTAATATACTTTTTTATATATATATTTAATAACAATAATGCAGATTACTTTTTAGTAAGAATAGTACAAGTAAGAAAAATGTATGGCTAATAAAATTTCTCAATTCAGCTGCAATTTGTATTATTATGTGTTCCCTTCTTTTCAGAACATGTGCACTTTTGAGGGTGAGCTGGAGAACTTATTGGGGGAGTTTCATATCAAAATGAAAGGTACAGGACTTCTGCACAGAAAAAAGGAAAATCTATAATGTTTTTGTTAGATTTCAATGACAAACTTTTAAACTCCTTTGCCTCCTGTCTCAGGATTGGCTGGTTTTGCCAGGCTTTGTCCAGGCGATCAGTATGAGGTAAGTTGCTTGAAAAAAACAACAACAAAACCTTTCAGAACATACTAAGTTTCATGCCGTTTTTCTGTAATAAAGCCAGATGCATCTGTCTTCTATCAAATTACTTAACTCTTATATTAATTGCCTGCTGTTCTGCCAAGTACATCCAGTTCATTCATAATCACAGCTCTCCTAGCAACGTTTTCTCTTCTGATCCCCACCAAACCCAATAAAACATTTTTTAAGGCTGTATATAACTAAATACTGAAAACTCCCTTTGCTTTATTGCTCTATTAACGATTAAGTGAACTTGTGTTGATAGCTTTTTCCTACTTTTGCCATTTTTCATTTTTCTCTTTCTTGTTGCCTCTCTCTTTCTATTCCTGGCAGATTTTCATGAGATACGGCCGACAGCGGTGGAAACTGAAGGGGAAGATCGAAACAAACTCCAAGCAGAGTTGGGATGGAGAGGAGATGATCTTCATGCCCCTCATCACAGACCTCATCAACATCAAGGTGGGCTGCAGTCTTCCATGAAAGAGTCCCAATGTAACGACAATTGACAATTTCCCCTTTCACGCAGTAATCCCAGTAAATTGGCCCAGTAGAATGGCTTTACTGGTAAATACACAAATATGCTGTTCTCACAAGCAATGCCATTCTGGCTTTTACCTGGCTTTTACCATTAAGAGACCATTCACACATTAGCACAAAAACACAGATAAATAAAATGTCAGACATCGGAAACAAACGCTTTAAACGCTGCGCTGTTGTCTTCATTTGCCTGCTTGAGGAGCAGCTCTACAGCTCTGTTTCATCTGTTCAATTACGTACAAAGATTTCCATCTAGCACATATTTACTTGAAAAAAAAGAAATAAAAGCAGCAGAGCTTAGTCAACAACGCGGAGTAATTGTGTCATGTCCATAAGAACTTTGATTCTTATGTCAGTGCTTTTGGATCTCGTACAGGTAATAGTCTTCATTCTTGGTTCACGCAGCATCTTACGAGTAATGTTACAACTTCTCATACTGGTAAATTGCCAGAAATGATTTACTGATATTTTTGAAAAGGTCCTGTTCACACATGATCTCTTAATGGTGATTATTTACCAGTAAAGACTATATGTGTGAAAGGGGCTATTGACAAACTGGGCTGTAACCACCATAGACATTCAAGAGAACACTTCCCCTCAATATTTGTTAGTCCTAAAATGTACATGTCATCCTCTCAGTCTTGAGTATTTGGTTACATCCTTGATTGCAACAAAATGTTTTCCTATGAAGAAAGCTGTGAATTAAACATTGCTGAACTGAAATTTCTCAACGCATGACCTTTTTTTCTGCTAGGTGACGGAGTTAAAGGGGTTGGCCACTCACATATTAGTGGGTAGCGTGATCTGTGAAACCAAGGACCTGTTCACCGCTATGCCTCAGGTGGTAGCTGTAGATGTCAACGACCTGGGAACCATTAAACTTAACCTGGAGGTTGCCTGGTTGTAAGTGACGTTATCTAATAAAAAAAGATAAGAAGTGTGGTATTTTAGTCAATTTAGCCACAGTAGAGGAAAGTGTCTATGTACACTGCCCTCTTCAGGACAGTCATGGAAGTGCCATAATGATTTCTCTCAAACCTTTAATGGGGCTTATAAGTCATAGGTTTCCCAGTTTCTTTCATTTTAGTGTTTCCTTTTGTATGATATCAGATTGTTGTACATGAACATATATCTGTCTTGTTTTTGCAGTCCGTTTGACGTGGAGGATCTGACCCTGTCCTCAGGAAACGTGAGTAAAGCCACCGCCCTTCAGAGACGAGTTTCAGTGTACAGCCAAGGCACACCCGAGACGCCCACTTTCCAGGACACGTCTTTCTTTGTGAGTGCACTTCGGAAACTCTTCTCGGTTCTGTTATAAGTCTGCTTCTATCACTGTGAAAAACAAGTACACTTTAGCATACTTTAAAAAAAGAGTACTTATTATGGAAATAAACTACTTTTAAAAGAATATATTTAGGTGTGAAATGAATGTACATGTTTTTACACTTAATTGCTTGTTATATACAAGTAAATAAAAATGTATTATAGTTTAAATTTATATTCAATGCATTTAGCTGAACTTTTTCTTTTTGACCCACTTAAGTAGGACTCAAGTACATCTTTATGTCATTTCATAATTACTTCTATTGTCTTGGAAATGCAGTTAAAGTGTACTGTAAAAGTACTGACGAACATTTATGGTAAACTAAAATATACAATAAATATAATGGAATTTCTATTTAAACTTGTATGTCATGTATTTAAATATATTACTTTATTACACATGCAATAATGAACTTGCAATTTAGTACATAAACCCTCGGTTTCACAGACAAGGCTTAAGCCTATTCCCAGATATAAATGCATGTTTGAGCTGTTTTAACTGAAAAAGTAAAATTAAGTGCACTTCTTTTTCACAAGGGTGTACATATAATACAGGATATTGAAAACAGTGAATGTAAGATCACACTGTCACCTTTCTCACCTTAACACCTCAGTACTAACCTAAATATTAACGCTACTATACTTGTTGTGAGTTCAGTTTATTATTATTTTGTGTGTATTATTAAATATGACAGCACTTGCAACTTGTGTGTGTGAATGTTCTTGTGTAGTCTGTGCTGTTGTGTAATGAACTGTATCCTCCCTGTGGCATCGTGTGCATCGTGGCTGTTGTGTGTGTCTGTGTGCATGTTTCTCGATGGCAAAGAAGTGGCAGCCCCGACGGTGGGAGGGTCAGCGTCTTTCGTTCTTGCACACGCTCAGAGAGACGCTCTTAGAGAAACTCAGACGCAGTCGCTCTTTTGGCGATCTGGCCGCACTGAGACCTCGCTCAAGGTCCAGTCTGGAAGTTTACGTGAGTCAGGTCACTGTGTGCCCTGCCGTTCTGAGTGAAGTCTGTGTGTCACTTTTCTTTGCTTGCATTTTCTGCTTTAAAGTTTGTCACATTTCTCATACACAGTTTTCTTCACACTCACATTCACACATACACTTTTCTAGACTAGTATTACTGTTCAAAGACCCCATGAAAACGAAACTGTGGCTTTTAGTTCATGTCTGTGAGCTTTGAGGCCTATTGTATGCACAGTTCACAAAACAAACATTTAGCAGACACATTCATATTTTAAACCTTTCACTTCCAGGAAGATGGACTTAAGATATTCACAAATATTATCCCCAGGTCATTTAGACATTTTTGTTCAATTAAAATAAAATCGGACCAAAAATCACCCACTTAAACTAGAATAGTTAATTTTACTGACATTTAAGCCACAAATCACAATGCACAAAATATCAACCTTGTACATTTTAAACACAGGTTATCGCAGTTTTCTCAATTGCTTTCAGTTTTGTGTGAAGTATGTATCAGATGGTCAGTGAACAATCTGTGGGCGGTCTTTATGCAGTTTGACACTAGCCTTTGACTAGCATTAGTAAGTAGCTAATCATAGTTTGATTGGCTGTTTAACACCCAACTTCTTGTTTCAGTAGGATTAGTTAACACAGGAAAGACAATTTGCTTTTGTTCAACCTACAAAAACATTTGGGAATTCCTGTGTTAAACCATTTCATAGAGGTTTTTATTTCTTTTACTGCTCTTTAGTGTGTTGGAACTTTTGGACTTGAATTATTGTTCGCATCTTTAGATCACTAAAGCAACATAAATAACAGTACTGAAAAGACTAAATGGCATAAGCGAGCCATACTTACCATATTTTCTTTCTCTTTCAATCGCACAGTCCACTTTACCAGATGACGTCTTTGAAAACGGAGGATGCGGTGTTGCCGAATGCAAGCGTCTGTCCTTCACCTTCTCTGACGTGTCAACCTCAAGCCCCGCCCCCATCCAGTCAAACCCCGAGATCACCGTCACGCCCCCTGAGACGGACCCTAGCTCTCAACCGGCTCCCGTCCCTGAGGACAGGCCAGTTGAGGAGGAGTGCGTTGAGGAAGACTGCGGCAGTGTCAGCACCAGTGATCCAGACCTGGAGTGGGACCAGGTTGAGGGCCAGGGGCCCGGCACGGGCTCCGCTGCCCTCTCGCTGTGCTCCGAGAGTCAGCTGTCCGCAGTGGGACCGGATGATGTGATGTTCCTGGAGCCCAACATGCCTGATGAAGCCCTGGAGCTGAAGCCAGTGGAGCTGGACGGGGAGGAAGGCAGTCTGACCAGGCAGCTGGTGAGGAGACTCACCTCTTCTGACATGCTTCCAGAGACCGGCGCTCTGAGCTGGGCTGGAGAGGGCAGCATTACTTTCCTGGAGAGCAGCCTGGAGGAGGCCATTCAGTCTCTGCTCCTGCTGCTGGAGAGCTTAGGCCAGCGCTGCGGGGAGCTGCAGGACTTGGAGCAGGAGGTCATGAGACTTGAAGACCTGCTCAAGGTGAATGAGTTCTCTGTTTGTGGTCTTCAAACTTTAGATGTTTTGGTGCAGACTCGAGTTTGATTGATCGTGAAGTTTGATGTGTTTTCTTAGCAAGAAAGCCTTCTGAACTCAGGAAACACAGTTGGTTTGAAACGGGGTCGGGAATTAACAGAGGCTTGGAGCAAGAATGCCACCGAAATTCAAGATAAGGGGGCAAAAGATGCCCCTTTACAACTGAATTAATTTTATTCACGATTAAAGTGAGATATGAAAAGAAATGAATGAAAAGTGTTGATTGTGGAATTACATTTAGGTCTGCTCATGTTGCATCAAGGATTTCTTTTCACGCATATTTTTGCAGTGCAAAAATGCAATGGCCTATCAGAGCGGTTCTGATTAGTAACCGGTGATGAAGAAAGTTTTGTTCAGTGTGCACGCTTACTTGCTGAATCTGCACTCTCTCTTCAGAAATGATGAATGTAAACTAGATTCATTATGCAGTTTAGACAGCTTGAGTAATTAAAACAGGACTTTTTGCAAGAGTGCAGAACTCATTTATTAAAGGAGAAGTTCACTTTTAAAATGAAAATTCTGTCATCATATACTCACCCTCATGTTGTTTCAAACCTGTATGAATTTCTTTCTTCTGCTGAACAGAAAGGAAGATATTTAGAAGATTATCAGTAACCAGACAGTTTTTGGGTCCCAATGACTTCCATAGTATATTTTTTTCCTACTATGGAAGTCATTGGGACCCAAAACTGTCTGGTTACTGATAATCTTCTAAATATCTTCTTTTCTGTTCAGCAGAAGAAAGAAATTCATACAGGTTTGAAACAACATGAGGGTGAGTAAATGATGACAGAATTTTCATTTTAAAAGTGAACTTCTCCTTTAAGTTGAGGTCATGAACTGCTTCAGTGATGGGGTGGGGTACGTTTTTTGTTTGCGTTCTAAATGTAATTCAATTCATGAAAGACAACACGGATACATTAAATAAGGTAATTATTAAAAAAAAAATTTTACCAAGATAAAAATGCCCCTGGAAATCAATTCCAGGAGGTCATTTCTGACCCCGGTTTGAAAAGGATGTTCAGATTGTACTGATGGTTCATGGTTCATCTGGAAGTGAACTGATTTCTTTAAAAAAATGTTTGTTTTATAAGTATACATCTAAAGTAAAAACAACCGAAAATATATAATTTGCTTAATAAAAAGCTGCCATTGCATAATTTGATGTACACAGTATTTATATGAAATATACACGGTGGCTTAACATTAATAGGGATCCACTTATATTATAAACCTGGCCTATATTGATAAGTCGCTAATTATTGGCTGATAATATGGCTGATATTCAATTTCTGAACTGTTTTGTCTAAATTTAAATATTATTTAAAATATAAAAAAGACTAAAAATAAATAAACCAATTTTCAGTATGATTTTTTTCCTTCATATTTTTCATATTTGCTAAATATTACATTTAACAGTGTTATTCAACTATTGGCGTTTTTAAAGATTAACTTTAAGTGAGTGTTAGATGATGGCAAAGATATTCTAAATGTAAAAATAGAGGAAAGGAGCATGAACAATTAGATATAAAATACTGGTATAACAAACGTATAATATTGTTTATCCTTGAACATTACAATGTCTTTAATGTCATTTTTGATCCATGTAATATAATCTTGATTTAAAAAAAGTATCAGATTTTGCAGGAATAAACACCAGCGGCATCTGCACTGTTGTTAAAGCACACAATGGTTCAGAAAAACTCAAAACGGACACAAGGGAAAGCTTTCAGTTAAATTCTGAATGAACAGTCTGTGAAGGGTGTTGTTGTCTCTCCTCAGTGCCGTGTCCCTGCCCATAGGAGCCGCTCATCAAGCCTCAGTTTGACTGTGGAGAGCGCTCTGGAAAGCTTCGACTTTCTTAACACCTCTGACTTCGATGACGATGACACAGGAGATGACGCGGGCACCCTCTCACGCACCGTCTTTATTGACATGGAGTCAGAACGAATCGGGTGAGTTGGACATCACACCATTTGGTGACCTGGTTTCTCTCAAGAACTTCAGTAGTTGTGATTATGCAGCGCCGCCTTGTGGTCACAGTATGTCTTGCACGTCCGACAGGTCGGTCCAACATCCAGAAGCAAGAGGACACCTGAGTGAAGCCCTCACAGAGGACACTGGTGTAGGGAACAGTGTGGCCGGCAGTCCGTTGCCTCTCACCACGGGAAACGAGAACCTAGACGTTGCTATCGTTGTTCATCTACAATACTGTAATCATCTCATTCAGGTGATTCTGTGTTTCCACGCTTACAACTTTCTTTTCCTTCTCAGACTCCATACAATAGTGTGATTTCCTTTGTCTCAACTGCACACATACACCACAGATTGAAGCATATCAAGGTGTTTTGTTGATATAAAATGCTGTTTCTTTATGTATTGGGATGTAGATGTTGACCTCAGGAGGAAGGCAGTCGCAGCACAAGACATACCTGCACAAACTAGCAACTGAAACACTCCTGTTGGAGGAGCTCAGTGAGAAAAACTTTGACAGACCGGGCAGCTGCACTTCAGTGTCGGATGGTGAATATATCTTAGATGTTTTTTGTTCCTTGTGGGAGAATTTTGATGTTGTTTCAACAGCATTGCCCATTTTTACTTATCACTAAAAATAAAGGTGCTTTAGTGACATTGATGGATCCATGAAGAACCTTTAACATTCCGAGCATCTTTCCATTACAAAAAAGGTTCTTTACAGTGGAAAAAGGTTAGATTATTAAAGGGATAGCTCATCCAAAAATGAAAATTCTGTCATCATTTACTCACCCTCATCTTGTTCCAAACTTTTATGAATTTCTCTCTTCTGTTGAACACAAAAGAAGATATTTTAAAGAATGTTGGTAACCAGACAGTCAATGGACCCCGTTGACTTCCATAGTATGAAAAAAATGGGAGTCAGTGGGGACCATCAGCTGTTTGGTTACTGACATTCTTCAAAATATATATTTTTGTGTTCAGCAGAAGAAAGAAATTCATACAGGTTTGGAACAACATGAGGGTGAGTAAGTTATGACAGAATTTAAATTTCTGGGTGAACTATCCCTTTAAGTCACCATAAAATCAAAATGAACCATTCTTATTTTTTATGGGACATTGCAGTATTTATTATATATATATATATATATATATATATATATATATATATATATATATATATATATATATATATATATATATATATATATTATATTTATATTTATATTTTTTTTTTAAGTAGTCTGTCCTCAAAATCAAAAATAACTTCCCCCTCCATCTTGCAACGGCAAAATGTTCTTCACATTTAGAAAAAAAGTGATTCTTTTAGGAACTGTTCACTGAAAGGTTGTTATATGGCGTCAATGCAACCCCCCCCCCCCCCCCCCCCCCCTCCCCCTTTGGAACTTTTATTTTTAATATGACTATATTTACTTCAAAGCTTGACTTTTAAAGAGTTTGGGCTGTTTGAGCTAAATATTGTTGCTTTTACTGAAGCATAACTACAAATAGCATCATACACATTATTATAGCACTTAGAAATGGCTTTAGAAAGTAAATAAAAAGTTACTGGACAGAAATAGGTTATTTTACTAGCAACAGCAACATTGCATACTTCAAATGAAATAGTAGTTATAATGATTTAAATAAATAACCTTGTTATAGTTTAAAAACCAGTATAACCTTGATGACCCCAGTGATATAATTTTACATCCCGGTGTTTTATTTTTCCATGTGATGACACGTGTGTGATTACTTAACTAAATTACAATGTGTCCTAAAGAGTTTTGTGACAGATTTACTTTTACCAATAAATTATAATATAAGTGAGTTAAAAATGCCAACAAAAAAGACTGGAAATAATAATATAAGTGATCCTATGGAAGTATTTTTTTTTTTTTTTTTTTTTTTTTTATAAATTAAATTGATACAATAACAAAGTCTCTGTGTACCCACAAATTTGTACCCAGAAGTGACCAAGACCTGACAAAATCTTCAACAACCTCCCTTTAGGGACGTCCTCATTTGTGAATTTGGTATAAAAATAAAGTAATTAAAGATTTTTTGAAAATGCTAAAATGCTGAAAATTTTGTGTGATGGGTAGGTTTAGGGGTAGGGTTGGTGTAAGGGGATAAAATATACAGTTTGTACAGTATAAAAACCATTACATCTATGGAATGTCCCCATTTAGATAGCTAAGTGTGTGTGTGTGTATGTATAATAAAAATAATTCAAAATGTCACTTAATAAATATTTCTGAACATTTTTTTTTCAATTCAACCTCCCCTCTCTTTGTTTGGTCTCCAGTGCTGCCTGAGCTGGTGGAGCGGCCGGCGCTGATGTCTCTGTGGTCCGACTGCAGTGGTGGTCTGTTCCATACCACACTGGACCAAGTGTTAAAGCACATGCATCTCAGCTTTGCCTTGCCACTGCAACAGATTCTGCCTCACTCTCCTGACTCAGGTAGTGACAATAACACTCTGCAGAAGGAGACATCGGCAGTCTGCCGAATTATTATGAATGTAACGTCAGCGTTCATCTGCCTGTGTGTTCGCATGTGTGTCCAGTGATCAGGATGGTGGTGAATGAAATGGTGGACAGGAGCGAGCTGGCCTCTTCCTCATGTCCGTCGCCGTCCTCTATGGCACAGGATGTCCTCACCGTGTTTCAGTTCCACCGCTACTCCGTTGAACACGATGTCACGGACATGGAGCGACACCTGCTGGATTTAGCCAAAGAAGGTAAGACGTTTTTCTTGAATAATAATAATAATAATTCGTTGAATAGCTTTAATAGATTATTAGCATAGTGTAATCTTTCTCTTTTGTGTCCAAACCAGTCATGCTTGAAGAAGCCCTGAGCTGTGGGGACACAGAACGTTCTCTGAAGGAACTACAGGAAGTGTCGGTCATGTGTCTCCAGCCCCGGGCTCAAACCCTGTGGGCCGTGGCTGGGCTGCTGACCTCTGATGACCCTGACGTGATGAAGGCCGCTACTGCCTTCCTGTCCTCTGCTGCCCAACACAAGCCCTTCAGGTCAAAGGTCAGTCGTTTACCACATTACATGATTTTAGTCTATAGCCAGGTTTATATCGACATAATCTAACATTCGAAAATTTTAGGGTCGGTAAGATTTTTTGTAATGCCTTTGAAATAGTTTCTTATGCTCACCAAGGCTGCATTTATATGATCAAAAATACAGTAATAACAGTAATATTGTGAAGTATTATTACAACTTAAAATAACTGTTTATATATTATGTATATTCCTGTGATGACAGCATCATCACTCTAGTCTTCAGTGATCCTTAAGAAATCATTCTAATATGCTGATTTGCTGCTCAAGAAACACTTATTATTATCAATGTTGAAAACAGTTGTGCTGCTTAATATGTTTGTGGAAACTGTGATACATTTTGTTTCATGAGTCTTTGATAAATAGAAAGAACATTTATTCTGAAATAGAAATCTAGCATTATAAATGCCTCTACTGTCACTTTTGATTAATGTGTCCTAGCTAAATAAAAGTTTTAATTTCTTAAAAATCTAACTTTTAAACAGTAGTGTATTTCGAAGCAAATTTTGAAAAATTGCATAAAAATGCTGGATAGAAATGCCAAGATGTGAATAAAAATGTCCTAAATGTGTATAAACTATGACTGACACACATTTACAAAAATAAAATAAAATCATAGAAATAAAAATGTAGTAATTATAATATAAATATTAACAAATTAAAAATATTAATAAATTAAATGTGCAAATTTGAGTAATCATGGTACTTTAGCAGTACAAAATGAATGTACAGCTGCTGGACACCAGGAGGAGATGGAGTAGTTCATCTGGTCTATGTGTGTTTTTCTTCAACAGGCTGTTGATTGTTACACACAAGCCTTATCAGAAGTTGGCTTACACACACCAAGAGCAGCATGTGCCGCTCTGAGCTGCCTGCAGGTCAGTTTCACTGAATCACACGTCACTTCAAACTGAAGCTCAAATCATGTCAGTGATTGGTTACTTCAAGCCTGTCTGTGTGTCTGGGGTTATTTTCAGGCTGTGGAGAGCATTGACGCCGTGGTGTTACTGTGTGACTCAGCGGATGAAGAGCTCCACCAGATTGCCATAGAAACACTCCTCACTTTTGGTAAGACATCCAGTCATACACATGACACACCGGCTGCACGATTAGTCAATTCAATGATACTTCTTGTTTTCGCTCTTTCTGCAGACGAGTGTACGTCTGACTGACCCATTCTAGACTGCATTTTATTAGACACAAATGTTTATATGTGTATTTTTGGTCTGTTTTCTCAGAAAATAAATACTGAACGATCAATCTTTTGGGAATATGCTAGCACCAGAGTCCCTGTGGATCCATAAAAATATGAGCACTGCGCCTTCAAAATCAAAATATGTGTCCGTAGAAATTTCGTGTGCTCAAAGGTCTAGTGCGACCGCAGCTTTTATCAGAAATCAAAATGAAATATCTCTGTGTATCTATGACTTGCTTTATGATTAAAAGGGAAGAAAAGGGTAAGTTCAGTATATAGATTATGCTAGCAATAATCTGTTAATTGCCTTTCTTTAGTTTAAACGCATTATTATTGTATCAGAAAACTCCAATATCAGTTGACCTCTAATTGGCATCTATAAATAGTATTGATACAGTACAGGTCAAAAGTTTGGAAACATTACTATTTTTAATGTTTTTAAAAGAAGTTTCTTCTGCTCATCAAGCCTGCATTTATTTGATCAAAATTACAGGAAAAAAAATTTAATACTGTGATATATTATTACAATTTAAATTGGTTTTCAATTTATTATACTTTAAATGATCATTTATTTCTGTGATGCAAAGCTGAATTTTCAGGATCATTACTCCAGTCTATCACATGATCCTTTAGAAATCATTCTAATATGATGATTCATTATCAAAGTTGGAAACAGTTCTGCTGCTTAATATTTTTTCATAACCTGTGATACTTTTTTAGGATACTTTGATGAATAAAAAGTAAAAAAAGAAAAAAAAGCATTTTTTTTGCAATTTTGTCAATATACACTACTGGTCAGTAATTATTATTTTTTTTCCTTTATTTTTTTGAAATAAATCAATACTTTTATTCAGCAAGGATGTGTTAAATTGATAAAAAGTGATTATTAAAAGTAAAGAAGATTTATATTATTAGAAAATATTTTTTTATTTTGATTAAATGCAGTTCTTTTTAACCTTTTATTCGTCAAATATATTAGGCAGCAGAACTGTTTCCAACACTCACATAAATCAGAATATTAGAATGATTTCTAAAGGATCATGTGATAGACTGGATGTCACATGTGACACTGAAGACTGGAGTAATGATGCTGAAAATTCAGCTTTGCATCACAGGAATAAATTATTTTTTAAAGTATATTCAAATAGAAAACTATTATTTTAAGTTGTAATAATATTTCACAATATTACTGGGGTTTTTTTCTGTATTTTTGATCAAATAAACGCAGCCTTGATAAGCATTAGAGACTTCTTTCAAAAATATAAAAAATCTTTTGACCTGTACTGTACATAACCAATTTCAATACATAGGTATATATTGAATAAAACATGTTTTAAGTATTTTCAACTTGCAGTTCCCCTGTTTTGCTGATATAAGCAGTATTTAAGTCACTATGAAATCAAAATGGACAATTCTCAGGTTTTTTTTATGGAATATTGCAGTATTTATTATAAATGACTTATCAGTGCATATATAATATACTTTTTTTTATTATTTTTTATTCCTGTGCCCTCAGTCTTTAATCAAAATAACTTCCCCTCACTCTTTCAGCGACATCTCTTCCAACCTGTTTAATTAAACTAATAGAATCTGAGATACGTGATTTATTTTGAGATTATGGGTTTGTTCTCTATGGACACACTGTATTAATTTTATTTGTGCAGGTCTAATAAGTCTTAAACTTCATTTTAAAAACTCTGCAGATACACTGTTGCACATACATTGTCTCAACTCCAGCCTTCCTGCGTCTTACAGAGCTTGTTTGTGTGTGTTTCTGTTCTCAGGTGAAGATGGGCGTCTGGCATACGAGCAGTTGGACACGGTACCGAGGGAGATTGTGCGGCTGGGAACTCGTCGTGGTAATGCGGTCACCACTTCATTTTAGAAAAAATCAACTTATCATCCTCGTGACCCCTGCACACACCTGGCGGGAAATACACACGACCTGCTCACAAGTAGAACAGTGAGGCCCATATCTTGAGGCCTTCATCACGAGGTCTCCTTTTCTACAGGATGTTTTCATTTATACTACTCGTGTCGCAGTGGTCATGAGTCATTGTCGCTGATTGAACAATAAGAGTATTTATTATTGGCGGTTAGTTATTTGCAGTTGTACTGTCCGAGGTCGTGTAAATAGCACAGCAAATTTAATTTTAATTTTGTTTTGGGATTTATATCTCTGTACGTGCCGTTCCGTTTCAGGGATTACAAGGGACCGTTTTAAGTGCTCGAGTAATGCACAAGTGAAATTACTATAATCGCTGGGAAAGGAAGGATTTTAGGTGTTGTTCCAACCCAGCCGGGCATATGAACTACTCAAAAAAACGGCGTGGACGATGGTCGGCTGATTTACAGATCGCTCGCTTGCCTTCACTGGTCAGGAGTGAATATTTCTATGGACGACGGAGCCTGTAGTGGACAATTGCATTAACGTGGTACTAATTCCAGGGTACATGGGATCTTGCAACAAGAGCTGTTTGGAGACCATCAGAGTATCTGAAAATGCACTTTTATTCAGTCAGAGAAGCGTGATGCATTACTGTGAATTTTGGTTTGTGCATAAATGAAAACTGGAAGCTTATTTGCTCTGTGATCCGAACTTGCTTCTGTGCCTATTGTTACTGTACTACTACTGAGTCACGTGACTGTAATATCATTTAATTTATTTTTTAATTTCTCTTCACTATAAATGGTAAGATGCTGATTTGACCCTCTCAAAAAATAAATAAACAGATTATATTAATATTGTACTAAACATCTGTTCACAATATGATTAGGTAAAGTCAGGATTTGGTATTATTGAGGGGCTACTATGAAATTATATATACATAAAAGTTGGCATTTTACATATAAAAGTATGTTTTATTGAGCAGTATCACCTTTTAACAATGTATTCGCTGAGTTCTACAGTGTTTGTGCTGAAGGGAACCTTTCCTGAACGTCTTTTCAGTATGCTTATGCACATGACCTGAAAAAACGCTCTTTGCTAACCGAACGCTTGCCTCGCTTTGTGACGTTAACGCACACCGTCTACGTTGGTCTCTCAAATGTGAATTTACGCTTATGGCGACAATTAAAACGCAGTTTTGTAAATCACCGTACCTATTTTTACAATTTTTTCTATGACATTGAGAATTGTATGAAAGCAGGGGCTTAAATCCATCAAAAGAGCACATTTCGAGGAATGTACTGAGTACGGAAAGGTTGCTGTAAGTATTTGCCTCAAAAGCACAACGGAAATGTTTCGGGAAGATTGTTTGTTAACATGTTAAACATGTTATGTGGCATCTACTGCACAAACTCCTAAAGCCATAATGATACCGTAGTCAATATATTTAAGGCTTGTTTTGTGGTTTCTATTTATCAGAATTATGACATATTCAAAAACGATTCTTTTTCCTGTTTTCTGTATTCAGTCACAGAAGTTAATGTTTTCCTGTTGCTTTGTGAGGAATGACCACCGTTACAGTATTTGACCCTGGGCATTGGTGATCACTCCTTGAGATATCAAGTGAAAAGGTTGAATTTATTGCCTTGTATTCATTTCGGACAGAAGCTCAGTGAACTGCATTTTATTGTTCAAACCTCATCAAATTAGTGTCCTTGATAGGAAAGCTGTTATGGTTTTGTGAGCGTGTGACTGTACATGTCGAGGGCTTGAGCGCTCAGCTTGCCGTTGCAATAGCTTTAGCTACTACTGTTTGAATGAGAGCGGATTTCACTTGATGTCACAATGCTAATGTTCCCTCATTGTTTAAATTTTTTTTTTTTTTTTTTGAGTTTACTGTATTTCCTCTGCTGAAAGTGGCAATAAAATTTATTTTTGCATAATTATCACGACACTTTTTTTTTTTTGGTGAAATCATATACAATTCAAAGGTTTTGAAAAAGGATTCAGTGAGGGATGCATTCAATTGATCAAAAGGGAAAATACTTTGTAACAAATTTCCTATTTTTAATAAATTCTGTTTTGAACTTCCTATTCATTGAAGAATCTTGGGGGAAAAAATATGTTTCCACAAATATGAAGCAGCACAATTGTTAACATTTATAAGAAATGTTTCTTGAGCAGCAGATCAGCATTTTAGAATGATTTCTGAAAGATCATGTGACATTGAAGACTGGAGTAATGATGCTGAAAATTACACACAAAAACAGTAAAATAGAATTTTAATATTTCACAAAATCAGTTTAGTTTAACTTGTTTTTCAACAAAAATGGAAATATCAGCATTTGTTTTGATATTAACAGATCAAGAAATGTTCAGAAAAGTATTTCTTACTCTGGAAAATATAGTACAACTATGTACACACCAAGATAAAGAAAAATACATGTTGCTTATAACAAAACAATTTCAATGAATGATCCAGTCTCATGTAAAGCATGCTGGGAATTAGAATTTCTCATTCCAGTTTTTGGTTTTAGTCTAACAAAATTGTGTAATGACAATGTTCAAGAAGTGTGTTGCTTTACACTATGCAACTTTCTTTTGCAAATACATCTGTCCAGCTTTCAAACTGTGTTTTGTCTTATCTTGTATTTGGACCTGGCAGGACAACTGCGGAGTATCCCATGTAACAAACAGAAGTTCTTCTGCTAGATGAACTGCTTTATCTAATTTCCAGAGCACAAAAAGTTACATGTGCATTCAGTTATGCAAATTGGCCAAGCAGTAAAAATTACTGAAGGACAAATGGACAGTATCTGAAGCATATGATCTTCTGAACACTAATTGCACAATGTTGAAGTAGGAAAAGCTGTATGAGAGCTTTCCCCTTTGAAAAGGCACCAAACAGTCAATAATTTGGACTCTATACAACACCCTACTAAAAAGCTAATTTCAGCACTGGAGCTGCTACCTGCTCAACATCCTTCGTCGTAATGTCCCAGTCACCTGCCACCTCAAAAACTCCAAGACCGAGTCTGCAGTCCGGTCTGGAGAAACTGGAGTCTAGACTGGGACAGCTGGCCTTAAACTACCTTCAGGAGCTCCTCAAGGTTTAGGATTCCAGCAGAGCTTGATGAACGATGCTCTGCACAAGACAGACAAGCTGTTGGTTGCACTTGCACCAGGAAGAGAAGAGATCAGGAGAAAAGCATGTGTACAAAATAGGGAGTTTATTTCCACTGTATACATTCAAGTTTACATATGTACACTGGCAGTGAATATGAACTACAGGTACTGAAAACAAGCTAATTTACAGCAAAGATAAAAGTATTAAAACAAGGTGCAAAATTGTCCTAAAAAGGCAAAAAGAAAAATTCACTTAAGACCAAACAACTGGTCCATCACAGTTCTTTTTAGTTCAATATTTAAGATCTTCATTTCAGCTTTCTTCGTTTGTGAAATCATCCTTATGTGGCACACAGTGGGGTGATTGTTCTGCGTCTAGTTCAACACTGTTCAGGCTTTCATCAGAATCACTCTCATCTCCATTTTCTTCTTGATCCTCGTCATCTTCAGGCTCAAAGGCGATCTCACGCAGCTCCTCTAGATTGTCTGGACTTTTACCGGTTAATCTCTGATTGAAATGTGAAAAAGCAAATGTTAACACTGGCATTAATTGAACATTAGGTTACTTTACTCTTTGGTCCCACCATAATGGTTGTTAAATCCTTGCATTCAAATCTGGGCAAGGCTGACACCACTATTAAACGCCATACAGAGCACTCACTTCGATCATGTCGGCCATGTGTTGTACATGCTGTGCCAGCTCCTGTAACTCATCGTTCTCACTCTTCAGTTGAGCAATCTGTTCATCTTTGGTTTCAATGTCTTTGTGCAACTAGTTTTGAAACAAAATAAACAGGGATCACATTTAAATAAAAGTAATCATACCAGGGGGAACTTTGACAAACTTCCAGGGAGGCCAAATAGGTCTCAATTAAAAGACTCTTCCCCCAGATAATGTACTAATTACAACTAAATACGGTCACGCTAAACAAGTGTCATGAACAACTGCTTCAGCAGCCCTGTAAAGAGAAATGGAGCAAGGCGGCAAATCATTAGCAGAAAAAAAAAAAAAAAAAAAAAAAAACACACCCTATCAATGATTAACTCACCTTTTCATTTTCTTGGAGAACACTGAACAGTGCTTTCCGCCTCTCTTCTGCCACCTCCTTCCAGTAGGAGGACCCAGGAGTTTCTGGGGAGAGAGAGGAGAAACATCCAATACAATGGCTGCATCCAAGAAAAAAGAAAATTACAAGTCGTTTTATTAAAGGGATATTTCTCCGCTGGAAAGATGAATGTGTATTTAAATTGGGTCATTTATGTAGTAGAAATGTGAAGTTATTTTAGAAGTTGGTGTATGGTAAAAGTAAGGTACTGTGGGATTCCAAATTTATTAAAAGGTTTAATTCAGGTTTACATTGAATTTAGATTATTAGCAGAGTTTTCTAGCAAAAGACTCCGGTCAGTCTTGTTTTACTGAAACTCTTAATGACTCTCGGATTTTGTGTTTTAACAAGAGAGTCCTGCCAGTCCTGTACTCGGGTCTCAGCAGTTGAATAGATATGCTGAGTGAATTAGGGTGGGTAGCACTCTCAGTCTAGAACAGGTTCCGAGACCTGTCTCATTTTGGTTCCTGCCCCTAAATGTATATAAACTGTAAGTGAAATACATTTAGTCAGACTTGGTGACTGCAGCTACCGACGGCTCGTGTTCTCAATAAAGAATCCTGCTGAAGAAACAACCAAGTCTCCTGGTCTTTCGATTCTAAGTTTACAACAGTACTTTCAATAAAAGGTCCACCATTTAACAGTTACCGTTAACAGTGGCTACGTTTACATGCAACCAAATAATCCTCAAATAATCGGATTGGCGGCTCAATCGGACTGAAAAGCCTTCATGTAAACACCTTGATCCGATTGAGCTCGATCCGAATGAAACTTCGATCGGATTGAAAGGGGTGGTTTATTCCTTTTCTAATCCGATCAAGAGAACATGTAAACGCTTGATCGGATTGAAAACAGAAACTGAAATGACTGAGCATGTGCAATGACGCTGAAATAGCGTAATGACATATGATGCACAGAATGAGCGTCATAAGTGTCCCGTCATCCTAAAAGTCTCCTTTCACTCAGCATCTGTGAAGTGGAGCAGAACAACGTCCCACCAGTCCTTGTTTTGGATTCTCATCCACAGACGACTGGTTTTGGGCATGGGGAGGGGCATTACGGTTAATATGCTCATTTACTCCAAATTATGACCAGAAATGGATAAATATTAAGTCTGCTGTTTAAAACTATAATAAAGAACCAATGTAAGAGAATAGTTAGCATGTGCAAACAGCAAGGAAACTCTAATTGTGCAGTGTGTGCATGTCAAAAAAAAAAAAAAAAAATCTATTCCGATTTGAAGCTTGTGACAAATGCGCACATCAACCCGATCACGTTTAGCGCTCATGTAAACTACATTCCGATTGATGAATTCGAATGAATTCAGTCCAAATTAAACAAAAGTTGTGCATGTAAACGTAGCCAGTGTTGCTATGTGTCGCAAGTGATTGCGTGAACTGAGGGTCTCGCTTATAACCCATCCAACGTATCTGCGCTGGCTCCATTTGACCTGACACGTCACAACCGTTTGAAGCGGTCTACACTGGCCATATGAGAAAAACTTCTGCACCATGGCTTCCTGGATGCATGATGATGCTTTAGAGTAATGAAACGACCATTGAAATGCCCCGACCGGTTTAATCTTTCATGGTCTAACTGCAGTGCATTTTGGCTTGCACTACTGAAAGTACAGCTGAATGTCTTATGGCTTTTGTAGCAAGGGCACTGCCATATTTCAGTACTACAACCTGTGAAGTCAGGGTTGGTTGGCTCCGTTGTATTAATGAAGATCATTATGGTTTGTTATATAATAGCGGTCACCAAGTAGTTGACCAATAAAGGGTTTTTGTCCTTTGCTTTAACACTGTAAAACTCCTCTTTACATCCAGAAGCAATGCAATAGTGGCCTCTTTTGTCTTCTGGCTTTCCAGTTTCCATCTTTCATGATCGGTCTTTATCTTTCACTATCTGCCCTTCAATGTCTCTACAGTTGTATCAGTTTAACTCAGGCAAGACAACAAACCCAGTGAAGTCAAAGGTTGTACTGCAAGATGGTGGCGCTGTAACAAGACATCTTTTTCTACTTAATTTTAACTTGACTAACCGCTTCATTTCCACTTTAATAGTCAATGAACAATAACCTGGGTTAAGAGACTGCATTAACAAACCTACATCAAGAATGTAGATAATCCAATCAACGCCTCTGAACCATGCGTGATAACTTACCTTTGATCATGAGCTCATAGGCCTCCTGCGTCACCCCCTCAGGTTGGTTCTCATTTTCTGGACTTGTGGATTTTACAGCCACCTCTGCTTTCACCCTCTTTGAACCTTTAACCTGCTCTGCGCTCCACATCTTCCTTTTAGGAACCGATTTGCCATTCTAAACAGGGTGAGATTGGCATTAACAGTCACACCGTTTCACTCCAACTAAAGTTTTTAAACTTTACAAAGTCCAAAATGGCTACAACTGTTAAATACCTCAATTATACGACCAAGGTTCTTATTTACAGCAGACGGCTGAAGGACTTGGAGCGTCCTCCTTCCTGATCCCACTCCAGATGTTGGCGCTACAAAGAATTTCTGAGAAAAGAATAAAGTAAAATTAATCTCAGGGTCCTCAGGTGTCATCAGTAATAAAGAATCTGAGGATAAAGGCTCATTTTGGTGAGACGGAAAACTGAGCAACTCTATCCATGCACACAGTAACAGGCTCATTTCACCTGCCTCAACAGTCATTATTCTCCTCTTACACTTGTTAAGCTGTCAGTTCAAGACGGCAACAAGCAAGGTATCGGAGCAACTCCACGTATCGGTCGTTCTAACAAGCGTGGGAAAGGGGCAGGCCACACATCAGCTGCATGCCGTAAACACCTCCAATTCCCACGGACAGCTATTGGACCGCCTGCATTATTATCTAACTGCAACATTCTTTAACCTGTAATTACCGTGGGAACTCACCACTGAAGTCTCCTTATGACCAACTGCAAGTTTGGAGTTGGTTAATGTTTTCACTTAAACAATACAGTGGCAGACGGATGCACAAGTTACTGGATCTCAACACACTGACAATGATTAATTCAGAGACAGAGCAAGGTCCCTCGCAGTTCAGTTTATCCTAACTTGATCGAGTAGTTGAAAAGTTGACATCATTCTTTCCTTTTTTACAAAACTGACCTGACCTATTAAATAACCCGAACATAAGAATTAGAGGTCACGGTTACACACCATCCACAAACTTTTAAAAATCACCATGAAGTCAACCTACAATTCTTAAAGGAACATTCAAGTATTATTATAGAGGATTTACCCATGCACATTACTTTAAAAAAAAAAATCATATCCCCTTGAAATCTTAAATCAAAATAGTGTCCCCTCCCTTTTGTAGTGGCATATACATCACAACAGGTTAGAAAATACTATCACATCCATTTCATGCCAACTTTTGGGGCAATTAATCAACATATGGGGATGTTGATGGATTCTTTAAAACATCAACTAACTCGATCACCAAACAGGTCAGTGGATCAGCCATCCGGCACCAATTTTACATCTAATAGTAACTGAATTAAATTCAGATTCACAGAGCTTAATAAGTGAGATGTTCTCAAATACCTTGATGTTTTCAGAGGGATTCTCAGCATGTTTGGGTCTTCTGATGGAGCTCATGTTTTCACCTAGAAAACAGTTCATGAATTAATTAGTTTAAAAGAAACATGGTGATATGTCGTTGACATGCCCATAATTAAAAAGTACTTTTTTTTTTTTAAAATAATGCAAACGAAATGTACTTCAAGATAAATTGTAGGAATAAAATAATAACATTACATTTTTTAATTGACTACACTATATAGATTACCAGGAAATTGTAGATGAATTATTGCACGTTACATCGCAGTGGTTTATAAATGTCAGTGATCTGAAAATATTTTGTTGACTAAAGTAACGTTTATACTAGTGAAACGGTTAACGTGACAAGACTAGATAATAACCAAGCGTTCGATTACACTAAAACACCCAAATTTGGTGTAACATATGGCGTTTGTATTGTCTTAAGGTTATATAGATGAATGATTTATATCTAAAAAAAAAAAAAAAACACACAAACCTAACGTTTCATCAAAAGAGGAGCAGGCCTCAGTCTTAGCCCACACAAACTGAATGAAACTGAGCCACACTCGTAACATACATAGAAAACATTTAAACGCACACTGACGTTTCTTAAAATCAACGGAAAGCCTTAAATACCTTAAACGACCAAAAGTCAACATAAACCACAGAAGAATACTCACAGAAAATGAACGATAAGCAGGCACTGCTAACAACAACTCACAACTTCAAAAACAGGTTGTGTGTGAAGAGCGCGCCACTGGCTTAAGTACTGCCTTTGTACCGTCACGTGACGCCGGAATTTCGCGCGGATAGAGAGACGTGGTAAACAGACGCCTTTTTTTCTGCAGTCCATGTCAAGGGATATTTAAGTTCACTAATTGAATATTATATAATTACTATCCATTTCTCAAAATTGAAATGAGTACTATGCACAATTAAATTATGTGTATATGTTAAATCTTTAATAAATGATGGTCGAAATGACAATAAAATTGTTTTCTTTTTTTAAATTCATGTCTGTATCTACATTCAACTAACTTATCTATACTCCACGTTGGCACTTTAAAATAATTTTAATCATTAAATCCATGTTACAACCCCCGCCAATTGGTTTCACAGTACGGTTTGTAACAGCAGTAATATTTGCACTATTAATGGTAAGTTAAAAATGAGTTGTAACAGACAAATAATGGGAGTATTTGAGACACTGCGCAAAAAAAAAAAAAAAAAAGCCTGAAATACAAAGTCGTGACACGTTTAAAGGAAACGTGTCTCACTCCTCTCTACATAAATCCAGCTGACAGAAGCGCTCAGCAGCGCGCGCTCCTCCTCTGTCACATGTGCACAGCTGCGTGACGCGCATCGGCCATTTTGAGTTGTTTGTTCAGCGAGGTCCGCTTGTTATTTTCCAGACAAACGCAGAACATAGGGCCAAAACAGTCGAAAGAGTCGCTCGAAAGACATTTCACCCTTTCCTTCCATCATTATGGGTCCATCGCGATGCAGATCTCGCCGTCTGTTACCTGAGAGAACGGAGGATTTCGGTCGGTTTGTCAGTTTATCTTGACATGGCATAACTTATACGGGTGTGTGACGACTGTGGAAAAGCTCGAAAACAAACGGAGACCATCAAGCTAAACCTCGGCCGAGGATCGATTCATCCGGGGCGGGTTTTTGTACTGAGATCGATGTATTAATACGTGTTAGGATTGTTTGCAGTACTTGCTCGGATCAAAACGGGCTTGAAAGACAACTCGAGAATAAAAAATGGAGAGAAACAATAGTTAGCTAGTTAGCCAGCCACTCATCGAAGCCAGTCTCTGCTAGCATCGCGATAACAAAAAAAAACAGGCAAACACAAAATGTAACAGTCGGTTTATTGATGATAACTAGCTTTGAATGCTCTCGTAGATCTTATACTGGTTAGAAAAGAAATGTAGCTCCCTTCAACCAGGTTATCAGTCGGTGGCGTGTGTGTATTCAGCTTAGCTAGCATTAGTTTGCTAGCCAGCCACAAAATAAAAGCCTCACAATGAAACTCAACCGTGGCAGGAGAGCTCGTGGGCCCATTTTATGCCCTTAAACCCCAAGATGTCTAGCAAACTCTGTGTTCTTACTCCGTGCCAAGATCTCATGGCGTCTGCATTTCTCTGCCATGGTTGTCTTTCTCACCTGTCATTCAGATGTGCTTTTATGAGACCGTTTATACAAAGACATGGATACAAGCAAGAGTCAATACTGGAAGAGACTTTCCAAAGTCAAATCTCTTGGTCGGCTTTTTAGATAACTTTAAGCAAGGTTTATTTATCTAAAACCAGGGATCTGTCCCCTCACACGGACTCGCACACAAAACTGTCAGAATGGGTTTTCAGTGTAGCAGACATTTGTGTTTTCTGTCCTTTATTCAGTAATACAACAGTTTCTCATATAAAAAACAAAAACTAATTGATCAGGTCGTGTTATATGAGTGGTTTCTTTTAGTTTACGCGTAGCCTTGGCTTGATTGTTTGTTTTAAAAAAAAATGGTGTAACTCATCAAAACTTAGACAAGTGTAAAATTACTTGGCCCAAGTGCACTACCCGGATTAAAAATGACTTGATTTGATTTCACTAACTTTATTTAATTCGAATTAGTATGTACTGCAGGTAGTGCTTGGTTATAGCTTCTTTAGTTTTTAAAAGGGTTTGAAAACCACGTATGCTACAGTCAAGAAAATAAAAAGCGAAAAAGTCTGCGTTTGGAAAATCTTACTGTCCGTAACAATGGGAGACCCAAATTCTCGCCGGAATCAAACTAGAAACCGACTCCGCGCCCAGCTACGGAAGAAACGAGAATCTCTGGCCGATCAGTTCGACTTCAAGATCTACATTGCCTTTGTATTTAAGGAAAAGGTACGTTGACTGATTTTGTATGAAACCATGAAGTGATTTGGAAATGGACTGTTCTAATATGCCCTTCTACCACCTTTACAGAAAAAGAAGTCTGCACTCTTCGAAGTAGCTGAGGTGGTACCTGTGATGACAAACAACTATGAGGAGAACATCCTCAAAGGCGTGAAGGGAACGAGCTACTCCTTAGAGAGTTCTTTAGAACTTCTCCAGAAAGATGTGGTGCAGTTACACGCGCCTCGTTACCAGTCAATGCGTAGAGTAAGTATTGACTCGCAACATTCTTGAAGGTTGTTGCTGTCGGCAGCATTGCGATCGTAATGGTCCGTCTCGTCTAAAAATCCACGTGTCATGTCGTTCGAGGCCGCTTTCTGTTTCGCAATCTCACTGATGTTTCTAAATCTGTACAGGATGTGATAGGTTGTACCCAGGAGATGGACTTTATCCTTTGGCCCCGCAATGATATTGAGAAGATTGTCTGTCTCCTGTTCTCCAGATGGAAAGGGGCTGAAGATGAACCATTCAGGCCTGTTCAGGTATAACTCTGTCTTTCCTGGCGCTTGCTTCTTATTAATCAAACTTGGGGTTAGATGCTTGTTCAAACCCTTGACACCAAGTATTCAACTTTAGCCCTATGGACATGAGAGGTACTTAAAACCTTCAGTCTTGATGGTGACATATTGAAAATCCATGTACAAGTTTAATGCTGTAAATGTAAATCAGACTCCATTTAGTTACATTTACTTTCTAACATTCGCAGGCCAAGTTCGAGTTTCATCACGGAGACTATGAAAAGCAGTTTTTGCATGCTGTTGGTCGGAAGGACAAGGCTGGGATGGTTATGAACAACCCCAATCAGTCTGTCTTTCTCTTCATGGACAGACAGCACTTACAGGTTGGTTCATTAAAACATTAAGTATAAATTTTTTTTTTATTTTTTTTTTTTTTATTATTATTGTATGTTTGGTTGTACATGCTAATTTCCTCTTTTTACATTTAGATTATCTGTGCCATCAGCTCATGTAGTGATTTTAAAGATTAAGATTATTAAAGACAAGTAAACGCAAAAAGAACAAATAAACAAATTAGCAATCACACAAATAAATGCAACTGTACAAAGTTGCGATTGATAGCGTTTTAAGATTTCCAGGTACAGAAACTGTAATCAAATGTAAAATAACACTGCAGTTTATAAATAAAATATGTATTACTTGTATAGTCAAAGGTTATTCAGTCAAGAAGAGCGAATTAATTTTCTCTGTCTTTTGTTATTTGATTAAGATTATTATAGAGATGGCAGCAGCAGGCTGCAGTCACTTGAGCTGCATGGATCCATTATAATGTTATACGTTTTCTTTGTCAACTGTTTACGTTCACATAAGACGTGACCAACGTGTTTATGAGGATATTTGTCCGTTTGAGTGCAAAAATATATATAAGAGAACTCCTTTCATTATCGTGCAATGTGCAGCTCAGAAAACAACACATGGATCTTCTTTCGCTTGAATGGTTTAAAGGAAGTCATATTAAAATCAACTCAAAGGAATCGATAAGAGGAATCAAATTTTCAATTTTATAACAAGTATCCGATTCCTGATCTTAAGCATCCAATTCCAGATTGGAATCGATTTTCGGTTCCCAACCCTATTTATAGACAAAAATTCTTATTATAATATTCTTTATATTCTAACTTATTATAATAGACTAATGTTTACTGTATAATATTTAATAACCTACTTTTTTAATAACCAATAAATAACTGATTGACTTGTCAGTATTGGCCAGAATTTTAATACAAGTTGATCCCTGATAATTATACACCTTATAACAACCTATTATGTACTTTAAGTGTAATTTGTCTTGTCAGTATTGGCCAGAATGTTAGTGAATCCCTTCTTATTATACCCTAATATTTACTGCATAATACAGTATTTATTAATAACCTTTTTTTTTTCCTTCACAGACTCCAAAAGCCAAGCTTACAGTTTTCAAGTTGTGCAGCCTCTGTCTCTACCTGCCACAGGATCAGCTTACCTGTTGGGGGGTTGGAGACATCGAGGACCACCTCCGCCCATACATGCCTGACTAGGAGAAACGCACGGAAGACGCCCCTCAAGGCCTCGAAGCAAGTTGTCCTTATCTACACATCCCTGTTGAATAGAATTGAACTTGTGCTTGGAACTCTCCTTTTTGTTAACCACTCATTTTCATCTTGAGATTAATTTAGCTCCTTTTTTTTTTTTTTTTTTATCCCTCCCTCGACCAATCTTGGTTTGGCTCATCCCATCTCCCCTCTCTTTGATCAGTTTTTATTTGAACCTGCATGAACATTGATTTTGAGTGGTTCTCTTGGAGCTGCACCGTCAACAATACCAGTCACCGAAGGAACTCTTTATGTTAAGGCAACAAAACAAAAAATAAACGAGAGCGAGAAAAAAGGAAACCAATGACCGATGTCTCTCACATGTGATCTTCTAGTGTTGGACTGGCTTTAACATCTGTGTCATGAGGGATAGTTAACACGGTTGTTATATTGAGTAGGGATTTCATGAGTAATGACAATCAGTGACAGAGGACGGAAAAGCCTGGGTAGTCTTCCTCAAAAGGCTTCTATTACAAGATGAACAATACTTAACTCATTTGGTGAAGGCATTGCTTCTCATTCAGTTACTGCCTTAGTTTTTGCTGGACATTTTAATTTGAGTGTCATTCCTTGCCTATAATATGACAAACCTTGTTTGTTTTTATCATTTCTGGAGTAATGGTGCCTGATGGGGGCGGAGGTGCGGTGTATGTGTATCTAGGATGGTTGACATAAACTGTCAGGTGGGGGAATTCTGAAGCTGTTCTTTACTTGGGATGGTAATAGTCACCAATTGAGCAATTCCTGCACATTATACATACAAGCTACTGATACCAGATGTAATCATTGGTGGTGGGAATGTGATGGGAGACTAATGTTCAAGCTTGTGTACCTAATGAGAAATTTCGTGGAGAAACTTGAAATGGATCATTATGGATTTGTTTTTCTTTTATAGACCACCCTGTTCTGAGAGTACTAAATATTGCAGTGCTTGGGACTTGGTATCTGTAAGCCATCCTTGTCTGTTCGTATGGCATAAAATCATTACTTTTTCTTCCCTTTTGAAATTCTATGTTCACATTGAAGGGGAAGGTGGGTCTTTGTCTTTATTTTGATGTACCCATTGTTTGAATAATTCTGTTGAAATAAACGCTGTCGAACATATCTTAACACAGTGCAAAATACTTTTATGCTGGACTTTTTATTATATACCATAAAGAACTACATGATTTACAGGGCACATAATCAGCTACCAAGGTGTTTAGTGTGTCTTCCCTGAGCAATGAGTTTTCCGTTCGCCTTGTTGGTGAGATCCACTGTTGCAAATGCCAAAGTCCGTCCTTGTTTTAAAACCTGTGCAGTGATCAGGATGTCTTCTCCAATTTTAGCTGCATTCATGTATCTGTTAATTGGAAAGCAAACAAATATAAGTGTTAAGAGTCTCCAGATGATGAATGGAAGTTATTTAATTTTCAAATGGAGACTGGGACTTCTTTTTATCCCATTTTTATGCTTCCTAAATGAAAGTTAATACCTTTTTAAAGCCTCAGCTACACCATTATTAGCAAGGGAATAAAATGCACGTTGACCTGTTTTGTGACAACATGCCCCTATAAATGTCACAGTTGGAAGAATTTTCAAACCAATAAATGTTATAAATTAATTGTAGAAATTTATAACCAGACATTTATGAAAAATACCCATATTCATAGCAAATAGTTCAAAATTTCAGCTAAAATCTACATTTTAATTACATAGTTTGACATTGTGGTTTTATTGTTTTCACTTTATCCAACAGTTGTTACAAAATTATGATACTGAAATTATTACATTTATAATTGTACTTAATATAATTTAAAGACTCTAATTTAAAGTATAATTTAAAGACTCTTTTGAGCTAGATATAAAAACCCAACTTTCAAACCACTGCATTTATGTAACTAGACTATAATATCATACTGTTATAATATTTATTCATATTTAGAATTGGTCATATTTTAGTTAAGGGTCCAATTCTCACTATTAACTAGTTGCTTATTAGCATGCATAACATGTCTGTTTATTAGTACTTATAAAGCACATATTAATGCCTTATTCTGCATGACCAAATTTTACATCGCTTAGTTAAAAGGGTAGTTCACACAAAAATGAAAAATCCGTCATCATTTACTCACCCTCAAGTTGTTCTGAATTTGTTTCTTCTGCTGAATACAAAATATGACATTTTGAAGAATATGGGTAACCAAACAGTTGATTTCCCCATTGACTACCATACTATGAAAAAATAAAAAAACTATGGAAGTCAATGGGGCCCATCAACTGTTTGGTGACTGACCTTCTTCAAAATATCTTATTTTGTGTTCAGCAGAAGACAGAAATGCATACAGGATTGGAACAACTTGAGAGTGAGTAAATGATGACAAGTTTCATTTTTGGGTGAACTATCCCTTTAACCCAGACAGACCACGCGTAGCAGATGTGGGCCGGATCTGGGCCGACACTATGTTGCTGTCTGGGAAGTTATGTAAATGAGGTGTTGTTGTATTTAGTATAATTACCTACCCAATACTTAAACTTAACAACTACCTTACTAACTATTAATATGCGGTAATTATAAGTTTACTGATGCAAAAGTCGTAGTTAATAGTGAGAATTGGACCCTAATCTAAAGTGTGACCGTAGAATTATCTTTTTTTATATTTCCATTTTTCAATTTTTAGCTTTATGTCAATTGCCGAAAACAATGAGTTTTAGTTAACCATATCTCAGGTTTCAGCACAGACATACTGTATAGCCCTTGCTGGAGATATTCCCTATACATGACACAGTAACACATACTTTAATGGTCCTGTACAGTGACACAAACATATATTCCAGGAGCTCACGTTATGTTCATGTCCACGCTGACTCCAGGAGCTCCTCTCTCAGTGTACATGATGGCAGTAGTGGAGATCACATCCACCAGTGTGGCTGTCAGTCCTCCGTGAAGAGTGCCTCCTCTATTAGTGTGTTCCTCCTCCACCTTCATCCCACACACCACTTTCCCAGGGGTTGCAGACAGTATTTCGACCTGATCACAATATGAACGGCTCATTATGTTTACTGCAGTGTGAAGTGGTCTGGCTGGTTTGCATATCAATGTGTGGTTTGTCAAGGAGAATCGCTTAATTTAACAAAGACACCTACCTTACTTAAAACCCGATCAAATCCAGGACAATCTACCATCGCTCTCATGATCTCTTTTAGTGATTTTAGCGACAACGAAACCATTGCTGCTATTGCAAATACCAAAACACAGTAAAGGACAAGTTCACTCTGGCAGAATGTTTGAAAGGTTGCCTAAATGTTATACAAAATAAGAGTGTTCATAGTTTAAGAGGTTAAGGCGTTTTGGATTCCTCCACTGCCGAGAAGAAATGAAATTGTCCACTACACTATTCTAAATGGGTAAACAAAATGTAACGATTTAATCAACGAATATTTTTAGAAGCTAATACATAGCTACCATTCGGCTGTGAGGACTTTTATTATGAAATAATGGATCGAGTCTTTTCAATGAATCTGCTGATTCGTTTTACAAAGTCATTCTGAATGATTCGTTCAATATGACTGAATCAATTTAAACTTTTCAGGCAACACACTTTATTTTAGAATTGATTAATGTTAATGCTAATTATATTTGGGTACTAAATGTCTTATGCTCCAATTCATGGCTGCAACAAACTGTACTGGCATACACGTACCTACTACACATTTGATTAATATATTATTCGTGCATGGAAGGTTAACAGAATTGCTTAATCGTTTTTGAAACAACTGTTCGAAAGAACCGATTCTTTCAGTACTACAGTTAAATTCTTCCGGAAACCCTCTGTTTGAACAATGCTAATTCTTCGGTTAAAAAGATGCAACGGTTACTGTGAAAATTAAGTTTATAATACTTTGAGGTCGTGATTATAGTAAAGTGTATATAAAGTAGGTCCAGTGACCATAAGCATATGTAAATATCGATATATTATCCGTATTCTCCGGGATCCACCCGGAATGTTTTTGTAGCTGTACACATTCATATCCCGCCGTTATATTCAACTACGAACATGTCCAGCACTGTAATGTCAGGTAACCACAAGGATCAACCAATGTCTGCTTTAGAGGAAACGAGGACGAGTCTTTGCGATCAGTTTGCCTCTATCTCTGGATCGGATAGTGCCGTGGCGCAGTGTTATCTTGCAGAAAATGAATGGGACATGGAGGTATAACTTATGTCTCTATTACTGCACCTTATAAACGCACTTTATGGGTAAAGTTTTCCATTAAGCCATTAGATTGAGTATAGCATGTGTAGTAATTAACGCCGTTCTTTATTTATTTGTGTGTTCCCGCCAGAGAGCCTTGAACTCTTTCTTTGAAGCTCATATGGATTCAGTATTTGATGTTGAAGACGCAGAGGAAACTAAAAATGTGCCTGGGAATAAGAGAAAGGGGGTGAATTCTTCTGACACTGCTGATACTTCTGGAACAAAGAAGAAATTTAAGACGGATAAGGTGGATTGGTAATGTTCTCTACTCTATACTATTAATTTGAAAACTTAATTTACTCTATACTTTTAATTAAAAATATTCCAAAGTCACCATGAATTTAAAATTGTATTATCTGTTATTTATCTGTGCACATTATTTTATATATATATATATATATATATATATATATATATATATATATATATATATATATATATATATATAAAAATTGCCTATGTAACTTTTAATCAAAATAACCTCCCCTACCTCTTGCACAATGTGTTTACTGGTGTGAGGGCGGGATCAACCTGTCACTCACATGTCATCACAGCAGCAGCAAACCATAACCATCAAACGATCCAATCAATTCCCGATGGATAAAATCAAGTCGTATTTTTCCATGGAAGAAAAGACTATCACAATTTCTGTTTCATGCTGACTTTGTTTCTTTCTCTTTTTTTCTTTTTGTTCAAATTGTTTTTTTGTGCAGCATTGACTTGACAGCAGAGGAACCCACTTGCTCCAGCAGTGTGAATTTGACGAAAAGTCCGGCTGAAAGTGGCGTAACCGAATCTGATGCTGAGGACAGCAAGCTCTCCATCATCAGCTGGAATGTGGATGGTTTGGACACATTAAGTCTTGCAGAGCGTGCCAGGGGCTTGTGCTCATATCTAGTTCTGTGAGTTGTTTAGAGACCCCTTATGACCTCTATTTTATGTATAATGTGACAATAAGGGAGTTTTGTTTTACACTTAGTTTCCTTTTATCTGTTGTTCATTTGTAGGTATACACCAGATGTGGTTTTTCTTCAAGAACTCATTCCAACTTACATTCAGTATCTTAAGAAACGTGCAGTCAGCTACCTGTTTGTTGAAGGTAAGAGAATAATCTCAGTGAAGTGATTTATGGGTTATTTGCTGATTCATGAAGTTCTCCTGTCATTACAGGGAGCGATGACGGTTACTTCACGGCAATAATGTTGAAGAAAACAAGAGTAAAACTTTTGGAAAGTGAGATCATCAGTTACCCTACAACACAAATGTTGAGAAATCTGTTAGTTGCTCAGGTGAGTTTGTGGTTTATAAGTGCTATCCAAAGATTGTTTGGGGAGATAATGGCATAGGCGTATTTCTTAATGGAATCAGAATTACACTACCATTCAAAAGTTCGGGGTCGGTAAGATTTTATGTTTTTGAAAGAAGTCTCTTTTATGTTCACCATGGCTGCATTTATTTGATCAAAAATGAAATGGCATTACAATAACAAGTCACTTTTGATTGATTTAATGCATCCTTGCTGAATAAAAGTATTAATTTCTTCTTTTTTTTAAGCTAACCCCAAACTTTTGACCGTTAGTGAGTGTATACATTAATATTTACATTTCTAGGTTGGTGTGTCTCATTTATACACGCATACATTTCTCTTTTGACTCTGTGGTTTCTTATTAAGGCGACTTTCTCCGGTAAAAAGCTGTACTTGATGACATCACATTTAGAAAGCTGTAAGAACCAATCAGAGGAGAGAATGAAACAACTGCGGGTCATACTTCAAAAGATAAAGGAAGCACCAGAAGATGCCATTGTTATTTTTGCCGGAGACACTAATCTCAGAGACACCGAGGTAAATATAAAGTCTTTAAAATTCACCAGTGATTCCCAGCCAGTGGTACACAGAGTTTGTTTAACCTGAAGAAAATATGAATTTAACTATGAGTTTGTTTAACTTATGAGTTTGTTAATAAATTATGATTTAATTTTGGTATACTTGGAATGATTTTGAATTTTCTTGGTTAAACCTATAAAATAAAACGTAATTGTTGACAAAAAAAACTTGAAAAATGAAATTATGTATTGTATTAATTATACAAGTCAAAATGAACCCATGAAAGCCACTTGAGTTTTACTGATGGGCCTGTGAATAGGAGAAAGGGTTGGGACAACTCTGGACTAACAATCACAGTAAAGGTCCTTGCACACTGAGTCCGAAATTTTAGCACGTTAAAATAATGAATAATTTTCGCACGTTAAAAAAGACCTCACGTTGTGTCAATCACGTTTACACACTGCCTTCGAAACTTTCGTCTGTCATAAAAAAATTCGGGTCCGGTTCGATTTTCTGTGTTTTTCGCATCCGTAGCAAGCATTTTGAGAGGTTTTTTGACAATTCAGAGTCACCGAATGACCAATACGAAAATTTCGGAAAGGACCCGCAGTGTGAATGAAAGCGCAGTGCAATGCAGTATTTCTGAAGAATGTTTCTGTCCGTGTAGGTGGTAAAGGTGGGAGGTTTGCCTCCAGGTGTGTGCGACGTATGGGAACAGCTGGGCAAACAGGAACACTGCCGATACACCTGGGACACCAAAGCAAACAGCAATAAGACTGTGCCTTACATCAGCAAATGTCGCTTCGACCGCATCTTCCTTAGGTCTGCTAAAACTGGCCCAGGAGTCACTCCTGACCACATGGCCTTGGTTGGAATGGAGAAACTAGACTGTGGCCGATATACCAGTGATCACTGGGGAATTTACTGCACTTTCAACACATGATTATTAAATACCAAAAAGACCAGATGTCTTCCAGATTGTTGATTTTAAAGAGTTGTGAATTTTTTGATGAAGAGTGCCTTGAAATTCAGACTACTGATCAGTGTAAGAAACAAAGGCATATAGATAATAATAGGATGCATAGCTGGATTGAGAGAGGGGTTTGAATTAAATGGTTTACGTTTTTAAACCGCAGTACTCATTACTTCACAGTTTTATTTTGTATTTGTTGTACAAAATCTTTTATCACAAACCATGATTTCGATCAATCACTGCTCCCCCATATCTAGGTGGTGTAAATCCATTTTTTGTGTTAATGTTTTGTGTGAATTTTTGTAAAATGTGAAAGTGTTGACTGAATTTAAATGATTTTATTTAAATAAATAAGATCTTGATTTATTGTGGTACATGTTGTGCATCCTATATTTTACCACAAGTGGTCAGTATTTCCCAAATATTATTGAAACTACAGTATATGTGTGCATATATATATATATATAAAAGTGCTGTGAAAACGATTAATCGTTATTAATTGCATCTAACATAAGTCTGTGTTTACATAATATATGTGTGTATATATATATTTATGATATTGTCTGTGTGTATACACAGACATATGTACAAATCTATATACATATTGTGTAAACATGTTTATATTAGATGCGATAATCGCGATCAATCGATATGACAGCACTATATATACAGTGAGGAAAATAAGTATTTGAACACCCTGCTATTTTGCAAGTTCTCCCACTTGGAAATCATGGAGGGGTCTGAAATTGTCATCGTAGGTGCATGTCCACTGTGAGAGACATAATCTAAAAAAAAAATCCAGAAATCACAATATATGATTTTTTAACTATTTATTTGTATGATACAGCTGCAAATAAGTATTTGAACACCTGTCTATCAGCTAGAATTCTGACCCTCAAAGACCTGTTCGTCTGCCTTTAAAATGTCCACCTCCACTCCATTTATTATCCTAAATTAGATGCACCTGTTTGAGGTCGTTAGCTGCATAAAGACACCTGTCCACCCCATACAATCAGTAAGAATCCAACTACTAACATGGCCAAGACCAAAGAGCTGTCCAAAGACACTAGAGACAAAATTGTACACCTCCACAAGGCTGGAAAGGGCTACGGGGAAATTGCCAAGCAGCTTGGTGAAAAAAGGTCCACCGTTGGAGCAATCATTAGAAAATGGAAGAAGCTAAACATGACTGTCAATCTCCCTCGGACTGGGGTTCCATGCAAGATCTTACCTCGTGGGGTCTCAATGATCCTAAGAAAGGTGAGAAATCAGCCCAGGACTACACGGGAGGAGCTGGTCAATGACCTGAAAAGAGCTGGGACCACCGTTTCCAAGGTTACTGTTGGTAATACACTAAGACGTCATGGTTTGAAATCATGCATGGCACGGAAGGTTCCCCTGCTTATACCAGCACATGTCAAGGCCCGTCTTAAGTTTGCCAATGACCATTTGGATGATCCAGAGGAGTCATGGGAGAAAGTCATGTGGTCAGATGAGACCAAAATAGAACTTTTTGGTCATAATTCCACTAAACGTGTTTGGAGGAAGAAGAATGATGAGTACCATCCCAAGAACACCATCCCTACTGTGAAGCATGGGGGTGGTAGCATCATGCTTTGGGGTTTTTTTTCTGCATATGGGACAGGGCGACTGCACTGTATTAAGGAGAGGATGACCGGGGCCATGTATTGTGAGATTTTGGGGAACAACCTTTCCCTCAGTTAGAGCATTGAAGATGGGTCGAGGCTGGGTCTTCCAACATGACAATGACCCGAAGCACACAGCCAGGATAACCAAGGAGTGGCTCTGTAAGAAGCATATCAAGGTTCTGGCGTGGCCTAGCCAGTCTCCAGACCTAAACCCAATAGAGAATCTTTGGAGGGAGCTCAAACTCTGTGTTTCTCAGCAACAGCCCAGAAACCTGACTGATCTAGAGAAGATCTGTGTGGAGGAGTGGGCCAAAATCCCTCCTGCAGTGTGTGCAAACCTGGTGAAAAACTACAGGAAACGTTTGACCTCTGTAATTGCAAACAAAGGCTACTGTACCAAATATTAACATTGATTTTCTCAGGTGTTCAAATACTTATTTGCAGCTGTATCATACAAATAAATAGTTAAAAAATCATACATTGTGATTTGTGGATTTTTTTTTTTAGATTATGTCTCTCACAGTGGACATGCACCTACAATGACAATTTCAGACCCCTCCATGATTTCTAAGTGGGAGAACTTGCAAAATAGCAGGGTGTTCAAATACTTATTTTCCTCACTGTATATACACACACACATACATACTGTAAAAAAACGTCAGTGAAAGTGAAATGCTGTGTAAAATCATCAAAATTGAGTAAAAAGTAAAACAATGAAACTTAGATTTACAGTAATCTGAAAATACTAATAATACTATTGTAAAATACTAAACCAAACTCAACTGGTACATTTAAAGTATGAAATATATTATTGTTAATTTTTTATTATTATTAATCATTGTATTATTAATTATTCTTATTAAATGTCATAAATTTGGCCCCAAATAAAGATTTCTCAAAAGTTATACTTGTTTACCACAGTGTCAGTGAAGAGCTTTAGATGAAATATGGCATGTGTTGTGCAGTGGAAAATAGGTAAATAGACCTTGCAAACATACTGTTGTTCAGCATTATTACCAATCAAATTGTAATTTTGTGCAAAAGGTGTGAAAATACTATTGTGTATTTTGAATACATGAATTAGATTTCTGACATTTCCATCACAGAATGCTATTAAACAAATACATGTTCTGATGCTTAAACTATCAGGATTGGAGCTCACTGGATAAATGGTTCTCTGAAAAAAAAGGTTTGGATACATTTTTTTATTTATTTTTTATTGCTGTTGCAGTTTGAGAAGTGTGAGGTCTCTTCTTAACTGCCCTAAATTAGTGGAAAGCATACAAGTGTCAAGGCACCAGCTGTCTCAAGCAGGGTGGACACGTGACTCCAGACAACCTTGAAAGGCATCCCACTGCCAAGGCTAATAAACCTTTTGCTTGGTCAGATGAGTAAATATTAAATCCAAAACAGGTCAGACTGCCACGGATCTGCCCTCTGGGTCTGTATGACTGGCTTACAGAAGTTAGCTTGAAGCGCAAACACACACTCTCCTTGGCCCTCTCACCGGGTTCACGTCCACTGCCACTTAAAGGACCAGTCCTGTAATTGGTTTTGTTTGAACATCCTTCTTAGCTTATGCTTAGTTATAGCCGACAGAAGAACATGACATGAGGAGATGGTTTAAGTGATCGCTCTGTCCTCATAATCTCCTCCAGTGAGACATATTAGTGAATCTCAATGCTATTCCCCTCAACAGGCATCACTGTAGCACATTGAATTGTTTTGACACATGGCCAGGAGCACATGCTATTTCAGTGAAGGGGGGATAGTGGGACTTTCAGATCAGTCCTACTCCAACTGTTAAAGACAGAAATGTCAGCATACCACACCACATATTGCACAAGGAGAACACAATGTGTTTGTTTGGTCAGCGCTTTTCCAGGAGGTGTTTTCCGTTATCAAGGACACAGTGAAGGTTGCAGCTCCAGCAGGGGTCTTCCAACACAACCTCAAGGCAATTCATAACTACATTTTGGCGAATTGATGATGAATTCATACAATCTCATTTGTACATTTTCAAATGATCTGCTTATACCCCATTGATGGTTATGTTTAGAGACGGATACATTATCAGAATATATGCAAGATATATGCAAGAAAATGCTTTTTGAAATGCCTCAACCCTTTCACGCATAGAGGTCACCACAGTGGACAGCTATTCAAAAACCATTATCTTGCATACAAATGGGTTTTGATTGCACATCAACCTCTATAGTGGAACCAGTGCATAATCCTATACATTGCAACCAAGGGGCAAGCCAATGTCGATTTTTCCCCCCTCCAAACCAAGATGGCCGACGGACAGGTTGCTCTGGAATACCCATCCATTCCTTCTATCCTAGGAGACTCTTGCAGGTAAAACAAAATGTTGTAGCATTAAGTGATATCTAATGAGTCATATCACAGTTACATTTTCCAAGTATCGTTTTTAGATTGGGAGGAAATTCTGATTAATTATCTGTCAACTAAATTGGGCATCATGCACCACTAGCTATATTTCAGCTACAATTCATACCATTACTGTCTTTAAAAAAAATACTTAATCTGCAGTAACTTTTTTGACTGTAAATAAATGTAGTTGTATTATTAGAATGTAATTTGCATTAACATCAAAAAAGTAGTGCGATTATATTCTCTAATGTACATTGCAAGTATATTACTTAAAATGCATTACTTTACTAGTTACATACAAAAAGTAATCTGATTACGGAATGGAATCAGTGAATTTCCATTGAATTGTGTATGTAAGTGTATTTATAACTAAATTGGGATTCACAAGCCTGTGAAAAATGATATATGATGGTTCAAAATGCTGTAAAATGGCTCAAATTATTTCTTTAAATAAACTTAAATATACTTAAGAGTTCAAATGGTGTTATTTATGACTAAAGACAGCTTTACAATTGATTTTGTTCAACATGATGATGTTAAAGGGCCAACATTTTTTACATTCTGTTATTACTCACCCTCATGTTCCAAACCCATAAGTCTTTTGTTCATCTTTTTAATGATATCTGAGAGCTTTCTGTCCCTCCACTGACAGCCTATGCAACTACCACTTTCAAGCCCCAGAATAATAAATAAGATAAAATAAAAAATATATATTTGTACGAAAAATATGAACCTCCAACACGCATTCTCAAGAGCACCAAGACGCATGCGTGTTGTGTTGACGAGGGCAGACGTTGTTGTAGTTGGTATTTTGATGGTAATGAAATTACGGGCATGCAAAGTTGTTGTTACATTGTTAATTAGTAGGTCATGTAATTACCAAAAATACCAATAAGTTACATAACTTAGGCTATATCGTGTGTTAGCTGGGTTGGTTATGTTTAGGGGTGGACCTTCATGCTTGCTTCGTTCTAAAAATCTTACTTTTTTTGTATAAATCACATCGTACAATTAAAACAAAATCGACACTTTACGGTTTATGGTTACTATGTTACTAAAAATAACATTTCTCTCTAATTCAAAATCGCCACTTCGTAAAATAGTTACGGTTTTCAGTGAGCTCGGTTATGTTTAGAGGTGGACCTTCATGCTTACTGTTTTCCTAAAACCCTAAATGAATCCTAAAAATACCATGTTCCTAATAATCGTCAGATATTCAAATCATTCAAATTCACTCGAAATCACCACCTCATAAAATACTTTTCTCATGAGACTGGGTTGGATCTTCCCCTTCATTTCACCGTTCAGATTACATGCTTTAGGTTAGATTACGGTGTACTTTGTCCAATGTCACTGCAACTCAAAGATAACAGATAATGATAGAGGAGGGAACCACGAGAGGGACAAAAATCTTACGTAATTATACAAAACCACTGTAACTAAACTGAATTATCAGCACACAAACAGTCTTCTGTTAGGAACCCATTCTAAGACGTATCTCCTACAGTGATACACTGAATTAAATGAAGAAACAATAGGGTATTTATGCAGACTTGCACAGCATGGCACAACAAACACGCTTGTGTGATTTTTTTCAACCGTTTTATTTCATAAATAACACTGAACAAGCATTGGTACAGCGATAAATATCCATTTACATTGCAAAATTCTCTGTATTACAAAATACAGTATGTAAAATGCACTTGTCAAAGGGGTCAAGGGGTTTCAATATAGTACCTGATGTGCCCTAATCTGAAATTACATATGTACTTTTTATTTTTTTTTAAATGTGCTGTAATCTCAGATTAAAGTTAGCCAAGAACCACGCAAGACCCCTTCACTGTTATACGCAATGTTGCATATCCCATTCTGTCATTTGAACTGGAAAAATAAGACAAAAGCACTGATACTTATCCTCAAATTGTAATTTATTTTTTGTTGCCTGTTGGATTTTTATGCAACATTTCAAATCTTTACATTTTTGCATTTTACAGTCGGATTCTGAACACACCGCAGGCAAGTGTCCTGTTTCAATGTCTTAGGCAGCAAGAGGTACAAGGCAGGTTGACATCGTAACACAAGACCAGGATTGTTGGATCTCTACAATGTAACTCAGATGGTGAGTCAGCATGTTCAGTTTTTATTTATTGCTAATATCAGAAAACAGAGGGGCTTATTCAATTTCCTCAAAAAAAAAAAAAAAAAAAAAACATTCATCCCATTTTTAAGTTAAGGAATGTGTCCATTTGTGCATCATTACACCAGCACTTTTCAAAGTAAATGTAACAACTTGTTAGAAAATCTATTAATTTGCACACACTCTATATAAGAAAAAAACAAGATGGTGTTGATCACATTGTAATAAAATTGCAATATTAATTCGAGCCCTTGTCAGCATCTCACTCAGACCCTACAGTCTAAGTAGCAGCAAAACTATGACTGGAGACATAAACACAGAGTAACAAGATGAGATCAGCCTTCGGAATGAGCAGCGCGCCAGCGTTCCACTGATTGTCAGATTATGGTGACGCTCTAGTGTTGATGCTGTAAACCAAACGGTGAGTCTCAAATGACACTGAGAATGAAGTCACTACCAACTGAGTGTAAATTTCAGTTACTAAGAAATCCATCATTGAGAGCATGTTTCTTTTCGACACAAATAAAAGCTCACAATGACAAAAATCAAGCTAAATCAAAGTCTTTTCCATGTCAATACTGGTTTACAGCATGAACGGCTGTATTTACAGTATCATTTCATGTTAAACAGCTCAACAGTATCGCAGACTATTGAGAATGAGTGAATGTAGGTGAAAAGACAAAAACAAACTAAGCACCAGGATTCCGTGAAATTCCCTGCATTGAGGGATTTCATGTTCCCAGCGTGGAAGCTGTGAGCCAAATACGTCAGTCGGTGCTCAGGAGTCTTGTTTCTAATTAGGTGAACCTCTAAGGAGGGAACGACAGACAATACTCACTCACGTAATAATATTTTGGTTGTAGTTTGCACTTTTGTCAGATATTTGTAGCCGTTCGCCTTGCACTCACAACACAGAGGGTTTGAGCTGAATTTTCACTGGTGAGCATTTTTGAGAAACAAGAAAAACGGCAAAAAGATGCATTGTAGGCAACTGTGAGCCATTTTGGCAACCCATCAGACCGATGTGACCCATGTTCTTCAGCTTCAACTTTAGCATTCATTACATAAGAATAATAATGAACATATGAAAAATGCTTCCCTTTATATATTAGTGCTGTCAAATCGATTAATCGCAATTAAACGCATCTAACAAGTGTTTGTTTACGTAATATGGGATATATATTTATATATATATATTTGTATGTGAGTGTGTGTATATACATATATATACACACACAGATATATATAATATTTATATATATTATGTAAACAAAAACTTTTGTTTAGATGCGATTAATCAATTTAACAGCAGTTATATAAATCTATAAATGTATTTTTTATATATATGTGTGTGTGTGTGTGTGTGTGTGTGTGTGTGTGTGTGTGCATGTGTATACACACACAGACATATATATTATGTAAGACATTATGTAAACAAAAACTTGTTAGATCGCGATTATTATATAAATATGTATATATATGTGTATATACACACACATAAACATTTATATAATTATACAAATACATTATACTTTCAGTATATAGAATATATTAATAAAATTGCTTTTTCCAGCTTTTCAGCATTTTGTCTCTTACATATTTAGTTGTGTAGAATCCCATATGTGCAAACTTTTGGAATTATATGATTCTAACAATGAATAAATTAACAAAAGTGATGTCATAAAATGCCAACAGCCCTATAATAAAGCATTTGGTTAAATCATACAAGAAAGAAGGCAAATCATTTCAGTCCTCTCAATATGAGAATAAGAAATCGAACATATACTGCTGAGCTAATCATGCTGTACTAAAGGTTCTTGGCAGGACAGCCTTAAATATCCAGCTAAGAAAATTTCCGGTCCTTCCATCTGTTCCTTACAAAACTGCAGTGTAGCAAAAAAGTCTTCCCAGTTGGCAAAAGCCACAATTTTATCCAGGTGGTACTAACGGACTAATTTTTTTTTTCTTACTCTACACATAACATGGAAAAAAAACAAACAATCCATTAAGCAATACCTTTAGATTAACTCAGAAAAGTATATAAAGAAATTCAACAATTCTTCATTTTTACCAAATAACGGTATATATTTATAAAAACAAAAGAGCAAACATCTGAAGCATATTAACCTGATATATTAGTTGGGCCCTCTGTAATATCTAACTACAATTCTATAACATTCTCTTTAATTAATTAACCCATTTCATGCTTTAGACCTCCTATAAAGTTATAATTTCTATTAGCATTAAAAAAAAGAACTTTAAAAAGAAAACGTACCTCAAAAACATCTCAAGTCAATTTCATAAACTTCTCAGTTAATACTGGCCCAGGGTCCCAATCTTTGGGCAACGTTTCCATCAGATCTGATGGTCAGCTCTTCTCATCTCTGTTTGATGGTCCGGTACCGCTCCGCAGTCAGACCACCTTCATCATCACTAGAACAGCTGTCTGGGACGGTAGCAGCTCCCAAGACTCCCTGACGCAGCCAGGGAATTCCCCTCTGACGGATCTCCTCTCGTCCAGTCAGGGCAATGCAACTGGATGGAGGGTTAAAATGTTCATCATCAATAAAAAGGTTGATCAGACAACGTTGATCCCCCCGCCCGCCACAGCCCGTTTGCTGCAATAGGTCGAGCCGCTGTGGTTGGTCGCTCCGCCATTCATGTACGACGTCTTCAGCTCCATCTGGCAGGCGGCGATGGCGGCATTCAGTTCCACTTGTGCTCGATGTACAACGTAAAACATCAGGCCTATGCTGATGAAGATCTGATGAGAGGAACAGAGAGAGTGAGTCACCGGGAGGATCTGCTGACTGAGCTGGATGACGGTTGATACAAAGATCCAGATGATGTGACTTATTCAGTGCGGTTGTAAATTTAAGCCAAATGTCCTTGGCTGATATATCAGAACAGTCTGTTTCGGTCAAGAATCCATTATTGGCATCTAACTTTACTACACACAAGAGCAAATGCAAAATGCGTACACATTTTTGGCTAAAGCTCTGCCAATGACCATATATAATTATGGTTTACTACAGGTTCCACAAGAATGATCCCTACAATCTAGACTAGACATAAATATTTCATTTGCTTATGAGTTTATATATCCATTGCAGAATCTGTAAAATGTTTAGCATTTAAAAAATATATCTATTAAAATATTAAAAAAAATATAATTTTAGTCCAGGAGAAGACAGACAACAAGTATGTTCTACAACATGATATAATTTAAATGAAACGGAAAGTATGTGCACACACTTGAATAATCCTAATATTGTTACATTCTCAAGCATCAATGACTGTTTGTAGTCTTTTGTGATAGTTGTCCATTAGTTCCTCAACTGAAAATCTGAAACTAAACATCACTGCTCATACCAGTGAATTCTGAGATTTACAAAATGCAGAGCATGATGGGAAACTAAAGAACATGGGCAGCTTCGACTGTGTGCTATGGATATTGTTGCCTCTTTTACATTAATAAACAGGAAGAATGTCAGTGTCGCAACCTGCATTGTAAGTGCAATATAAATAAACGTGGCTGAAAAATCGCTTGTGATGCTCCTCATTTGCAAGTCACTTTGAATAAACATGCCTGTTAAATAAATAAAATGTAAATAAGAATCTGCATCCAGTGTTGACAGTATCACTATTGTCTTTTGCCATGTCGTGTCACGCTACTCGCGTCCTGTGAAGACTACAGACTACTGTGTAGGTGCAAGGCTATGTAAGCTATAAAAATAGATAAAACGTGTTAAAATAATGTACAAAGATTATTCAGTTAATGTTTTGTCATGTGGAACAATTCGAGGCAGTGCAAAAAATTACTTTTACTTTTAACACATATAAACTTTAATAATATGCTGAATATTCTGCAAGTAGTATGTAAACATATGAGCCCAACTGTATATCCAGGGTCTTTGCTGATTTTATTTCAAACAGTTGTTTTTGAAGGCTTACCTGTAGACTGAACACAAAGTATCCACTGACGCTCTGTTCTGCGATCACGTCCTCCATTGTGCGCAGGGTGGTGCCCAGATAGGAGTTAAGGAGTTGTGTTGGGAGAAGTCCCACTGAGGAAGCCACTAAATAATTTGGCAAGGACACATCTGTGATCTGTCAAAGAGAGCGACAACTATATTTGGTCATGGTGTTGGTCAAGATTAATCACAGTGTTTTCACTGCCTGCAAGAATGTGTCATCAGCCTTGTTTAGCCCCGTTCTTCACAGGTTAAAGGAACACGCCGACTTTTTGGGACTTTAGCTTATTCACTGTATCCCCCAGAGTTAGGTAAGTCCATACATACCCTTTTCATCTCCGTGCGTGTCGTAACTCTGTCTGACGCACCCACCGCTAGCCTAGCTTAGCACAAAGACTGGAGGTAAACGGCTCCAGCTAGCATACTGTTCCCAATAAGTGACAAAATAACACCAACGTTTTCCTATTTACATGTTGTGATTTGTATAGTCACAGCGTGTACAAATAACAAGGTCACATGAGACAGCCATCTTCTAATCGTATACATACTGGGAACTATATTCTCAGAAGGCGAAACACTGCAACTTCTGCGGAGTGATTTACTCCAACTCTGAGCGAACTCTCTGCTCCTCACCACGGGCTTCTCAGGTGCTGCGATCAAATCACTCCGCAGAAGTAGCAGTGCTTCGCCTTTATTCAAAATGTTGGCCTAATTTTGTCACTTATTGGGAGCAGTATGCTAGCTGGAGCCATTTACTTCCAGTCTTTGTGCTAAGCTAGGCTAGCAGCGGGTCAGACAGAGTTACGGCACGCACGGAGATGAAAATGGTATGTATGGACTTATCTAATTCTGGGGGATACGGCGAATAAACTAAAGTCCCAAAAAGTCTGCGTGTTCCTTTAACTGGACTTTTTCAGCAATCTCTAAAGCAATAATAAAAAATAAAAAAAACGTTTTTCTGCTGTTTAGATCACTTTAAACAAAAAAATCGATATTGTTTTCTATATAATCATGTATTGTAGGGATGCATGATATATCGGCCACCATATCGGTATTGGCCGATATATGTTCGTTTTTAATGTTATCGTTACCGGCCTAAAAGGATTATTTCCTTCAGCTGAGACACTTCAGATGTGCAGTTTGCCATGATGGTTTTGAATTGCTTGAAATATGATTGGAATCAATAAAAAAAAAGGGAAATATGGTTAAGTGCAACATGCACAGCACAAGTCTGTCATATAGGCTACATAAAATTATAATGAGAACATTTTAATTGTGTGCTTAGGACAGGGCTTTTAATGGTGAGCCATTTGTTTCAATAACAATTTAAAATTGTTTTTAAATAGGGCTTTTTAAATAGGGCTTAAGTAGGGCTTTCAATAATTATATAAAAATTTGGATTTAGATTTATCGGCCAATATATCGGTTATCAGCTTTCAAATATAAAGAATCGGTATCTGCCAAAACGTTCATATCGGTACATCCCTGATATGTTAATATGCTAGCAATTGTTCATTCAATTTTAAACTCCTTTAATAAACACAATGTAATGCACAGATTTTCACAGCAACACCAGTAGGACATTTTACTGGTTGTACTACATTGCTCTAATGCTTTGAAGAAAGAGCAAAAAAACAAATATTTAAGCAGCGCTTCTGCCCTGTTCCAAATCTGATAGTCTCTATGCAAACACACCCCACATAAACACATTAAAGGTTAGCGTAACTGAATTGCATCACCTGCTGTGTGCGAGTTATTAAAGAAGGCACAAACCTGTATCTCCAGTCCTAAACTATTAAACATGACATCAAACCCATGCATTTTTGTTCATAAATAGACTGCAGAAGATGCAGGCAGTGTTGGATTTGGGTTGCGTCAACCTATGAATATTCATGAACAAGGTAAAATGATGCATTCCTGTTCTTAGAAGTGACTTCATTATAAATGGCCATGAGGCAACATTTTAAGTATGCACTATGCAGACGCATGCATTGTGTTGGGTTACCTACATAACACATCACATTCTGCTTCAGCAGAAAATGCAGGGCACATTGAAATATAGCCCCGTCTTCTATAGGACGTGCTTACTGAGTGTGTGCGAAACATAATTCCAGTGTGACCTGTTTGGTACCGACATACATCATACCCTTGGGCTGTGATCCCTCTGTTACGTAAAAAAATAAAGGCGAAATAAAACCAATTAGCCTAACACAATTAGAGTCACTGGCACTTATAGAGAGCCTGATGTTCACTCGCTTTCCAACTGGTGCAAATTGAATATCATCCTCACTGATTTTACAAAGGAGGACAATGGGTAAAGGCAGGCTACTGGAGCAAGAGTACTGACTCACGTTATCAGGTTCAATTCTAAGTAAAAGCAAACCCAGAACTAAACAGCGATTAAGATGAGTGCTTGATCATTACAGTGTCCTTTAAAAAGAACAGAGACTTGTGTTTGCTTCAAGAGCAATGACACTCTACTAGCGTAATGTAGGTTACTTCTGACTCAGATGTAATGTCTAAATAGGGCTGCGCGATTATGACAAATCTTTTTCTTTTTCGTACAGGGCAATTGCATGTATATAATCTTTATGTATGCATCTAAAACAATGTTATATGAACAAGTTTTTATAGTTAACATGGGTTTTTTTATGGTGTACACATTTTATGGTTTCAGTTTTAGTTAATAATAACCCTGCCCTTATCTAAAACAAGCTGAGAAGTGTGTTTATGAATTTATTGGGGGTTTTTACATCGGTAAATCAACTTTGTCCTCGTCCTCTTAAGCGCTAAAAAATAACAGTTCTTAATTGGCATTGATGGTTCTATGAAGAACCTTAGACATCCATTGAACCTAAAAGGTTCTTTATAATGGAAAACAGTTATTCAGAATCAGATTATTAAAATGTTCTTCACACTAAGGAAAAATGGTTATTATAAAGAACTGATCGCTGAAAGGTTCTTTGGGGAAACAAACAATAATGGTTCTTCTATGACCCCCCCTTTTGAACCATTATTTTTATAGTCCAATTTTTTTCCGCCGATTGAACATGCTGAATAGGAGTTAGAATGTCTGAGAAGTGACGTGCTGTAAACTGGTGACTGTCTGTGCGGTGTGAATTGGCCTTAAAAGTGGAGCTGCATGAAATCAAACTTGTAATTATACACAGTAAGCAGACAGCACAATACTAGACTATTTTGATGCAACAAGAGCAGACGTAAATTGAATATTGTAACTGACAAAATTTACAATTCTTTAATTGTAGTTGTAACTAATTTAGATTATTTTCAATTAATTGTGCAGCCCTATACTTGTAAATAGAAAACCCCCCAGCTCTGTTTAACATTGTGCTTGCTAAAATGATGCAAACTCCAACTGTAAGCAGGTGTTCAATGTTCATTTCCAAGAAACCAAGATATAATCAGTCAATCACTGTCAGACTTTCAAGCAGAAGGGGTGTAAATCAATCAATCTTGTAAAGACATCTGCTCATAATCATAAAAAAAAAACGTCAAAGGAGCAAAACATTGACCTATGAATCATCCAGTGAATAAATTATGCAAACAGTACAAATAATAGTCAAACATGTTACACAATGGCAGGCTGCTGGTCCACGTTCATATCACAAACCAAACCAGCCTTAATGCCTGAGAAAATCTAAGTACATCTCAAATCTAATTTGAGCAATTGTAATCTTTCTTTGTATTAAAATGAAACGTATGGGTAAACAGAACAAGATACAGCTCTTTGAAAAGTCCAAGCATGAGCATATTTTATGGGACTACACTAAATATGATTTAAATACCTTACATAAAACACGATTGTCATTAAAATCCCATTTAAGAGCCCATGTGTAATTTTATTTTTTGTAAATTATTTATTTAAATGTTGCTGACTGTACATTTTTGTGTCATTATGTATTTAACAAAAGGGTTCAAGAAACTGGGTGTAATAATTCAATTCTGAGTAAGGCTGAAAAAATGCTGCTAGACACTGCAGAAGTTGTGCATCACTGTTCTTTACGGTCCTCTGTCATTGTTAAAGGTTGCAGATTCTTTCTCATATGTCAGCTAATTAAAAGTGTATTATATTGGTAGTGCAGAGCGTCTAAAGGTAACATATTTCAACGTACACAGAGTCCTGTTTTTACCCTTGATCCCGCGTGAAGAGCAGCTATGTTTGATTTAAATCCGGCTCAGAGCAGGAGGTCTTAATTGTTTAATTCCGGCAAAGCTGGATAAAGCCACCTGGATGCTCCTTAAAGATTAACAGCCACCTCAATGCAATTATTCAGAGACCTCCATGTTGTATAAACAGTTTTACTAATAAAAAAACCTCATAACAATAAAATGTACAGGTACTAATGTATATGTAACAGTTATGTCCTCAATATTGAGTGACCGTCATGAGACTGATATGAATATTATTTCACTCTTTGTTTCTTTTGGCTTGTCTGTGTTCGTGGCATACAGACTTTGTGAGCACGGATGTTGGGAAAGTTGTATGTTTTGCTCCGGCCTGAAAGTCTATGTTTTGCGCTTTTTTTGCTTCATATAATGTAATGTAAATCCCAGAATGGATTTCAAGCGGAATGATTACGGAATTATTTGAGAGGAGAGGGGAACCATCTATCACACTACTCATATATGCTGATACAGACCAGCTTTTTAAAGGGATAGTTCACGCAAAAATTAAAATTCCGTCATTAATTACTCGCCCTCATGTCGTTCAAACCCGTAATACTTTCGTTCATCTTCGGAACACAAATAAAGACATTTTTGATGAAATCCGAGAGCTTTCTGTCCCTTTATTGACAGCTACGCAACTGACATTTTGACGCTTCAAAAAGTTCATAAGGAGATTGTTAAACTAATCCATTTGTATTGAGCGGTTTAGTCCAAACTGTTTGAAGAGACACAATCGCATTATATGATGAACAGATTGAACTCACATCCATCAACTCACACATCAGAAGCTCAAGCATGTTCTCTTGATGTGTGAGAACCAATGAGGTTCATTCTCGTGTTACGCAGCACGTTTGAGCTTCTGCAACAACCAATGAGGTTTGTTCTCGCACATCGCTCTGTTGAGCTTCTGTTTATGTTCGCTGATCAATGTTTATGTGAATAAAAGTCTAAATTCAATCTGTTCATCATATAAAGTGACCAAGTCTCTTTAGAAAATTTGGACTAAACCGCTCAATGCATGTTTCATAATTATAGATTTATGATCTCTTGCAATTTAGCAAGACTGTAATCCTGATGCACTCGTGCAATACTGGGTTATTATCGTCAACTAAAACTTAAAACCATAAACAAATTTGTTACTTGGAACAAAATAAGCATGACCTGACATAAAATGAGAAACCTTAAGCATATTTTATTCCAGCTAGTTGCCAAGGCAACATCTAATTTTCGTTTAGTTTAACTTAAAATAAAACAACCTTAATAATAATAATGAATAAATAAAAAAAACTATAAAGACATCTTTTTTAAAAAATGACTTTCAAATTGAAGTGAACAAAATCTAATTAAAATATGAATAAATAGGCTACTACAACAGAATATCAATGATAATATAATAAATAGCCTAACACTGGTGAGATATTGCTCAAATGAAAACATTTGTTAATGCCTTGTTAAAAAATTAGCTTAATAACATTATTAGCAAGAATGTCAAAAACAGACTTACCGAGAAGACCGCGTTCTGGAGACCGAAAGGAATCGGAGTGAGTCTCGCTAAGGCCACAACTTTGAGTCCACTTCCCCCCTCCACCACCCGAATAACAGCACTCAGCTGTTCACTGCTCCCGATCTTACTCAGAACCCAGTTCGTCAGCAATCGCTTGCACACCACATGAGCTATGAAAGTCCCGATCAAAACCCCAACCATCACCAGTCCCATCCCCAACACAAACCCATATAAATACCCCGCGGCCACGTTCAGCACGATATAACCCCAGCCGCAGGGGAAAGACACCGTGATCAAGCCGATAATGAACAGCAAGGCTCCCACAAAACTGTCCAAACTCTCCACCCACAGCAAGACATCCTTCAGGTACTGGCGCACGAGCGCTACCGATGAGAAGCACACAGCTGTCAGGATGCACGCCAACAGGGCACTTTTAAAGCAACAGGTGGTAATGCAACACGGATGCCTGAACTCGGGGGTGAAGGGCGCACCGGTCTCGGCCAGTCCCGCGGGCTCTGCCTCCGATTTCCCGCCGTTGGCTCTCTCGTCAAAGACGTTACAGATCAAGATGTCGATCTTGTCGCAGTCCAGTGAGTCAGGGGTCTTTTGCAGCCAGCGGCTGAGCTGAATGTGTCCTTTACCCGCGGCGTGCTTCAGGGCTTTCAGCACACCCTGCACTGACCCTGAGCTCCACATATTCATGCCTTCTTCATATGACTTCACTCGATTGATTGATTGGACGTCCAGTCCAAAATATTGACCCTTGGATTTACACGTTGCCAAATCCCGGGGATCCTCAGACAAAGGGATCAGCAATCAATTCCCTTGATAGTGAGGAATTGTCCCGAAAAGTCCAGTAGTGTATATAGTAATTTATCTGGGGAAAACTGATGTGGAGTTGTACCACTTCAAGGACTCAAGATGCAAATGTGTATGCTGTCGTTCACTTATGAACGCCATACTCTCCTTCCCAACATCAGAGGAATGAAATCCCTCCAGGCGTGTTCAGATCGCTGCTGTCATCGCGTCTGACGGATAAATCACACACACGCGTCGCTCAACTTTCCCGACTCCAGGCACAGCTCACTGCAGTCTGCAGCAACGTTACTCCCAACCAGGCTCCGGTCCAAAGTCCCGCCGCTCACCCAGCTCAACATGTCACATCTCTTGGCCCGAATAACACCGATTATAAAAGTCGCGGATAGACGGTCGTTGCGTTTGCCAGACGAGTTGTTTTATTACTTGTGTTCTGCGAGCTCTTGCCCACCTCAGCAACGGATGTTTACGCCGAGCGTTATTCATGCCACTGTTTGTTTCCCAGTATTCTGTGCGAGGTCGTCACGTGATATTATCTGCCCGTCACTGTAAGTATCGCGATAACAAACAGCTCTCCGATTGCCCTGAAAATCAGTGCTGGTGTACATTAACTAATGGGAATATATAGGTCAGATGATCGTTAAATCCACTGTCTATGGTTAAATCCAATATACATAAATTTACTAGTCTAGTAAAAGCACCGCTTTTGAGTGTTGACGAGTAAAACACACCTTGCACAGTTTCTATTCTGTTATATGTCTCTGTTTTTATTGTTCTTAGAGCCCGGGAATTTTTTTTTTTTTTGGGTGGATCCCCCTCCGATTTCACTTCCCAGCTGTGTGGAAGCCAATTTCTGCCTCATAAAAAAATAATAATTATGAAATACTGAGATATTCAATTTGACATGAAAAGTCAGAATTATTACATGCTGCTTTTTATTTTTTATCTATAAAATTCTACTTTTCATAATGAAAATAAAAATGTAAATAATCTCAACTAATTTGATGACATCTAATTTCGACATATCTAATTTTGACTTCATCATTTATACTTTTTATCTCAAAATGATGACTTTGCATGTCATATCTATTATTATGTGGTGGAGTAAGTTCAGTACAAACTGACTTGACTTAACACACAAATTTCATTCAAACTTTAATTTGCAGATAATTTCATTACTAAGTCTCTCTCTCTCTCTCTCTCTCTCTCTCTCTATCTCTCTCTCTCTCTGTGTGTAGGCTATATGGTGTATATATATGTGTGTGTATCTATCTATCTATCTATCTATCTATCTATCTATCTATCTATCTATCTATCTATATAGGCTATATATCTTTATTTATTGATGAATTTGATCATATCATAAATTTAGTCCAAACCGGCTTAACTCAAACATTATTTTGCATATAATTACAGCATTTGTTTTGGTATGTTGGCATAATTAGTTTCTAGCTTTTATAAATGTTACACTTTTTAAGAAACTTTTTAAGAAATTAAAGTTTGAGAATCTCCCATTGACATTCATTGATAGAATATTCAGCCTTCACAAAGCCGCAGTACGTGTTGATTCTCGTGCTCAACCGATTCTCATGACAACAGCAAAGCTGCTCTGATGTAACATTACATTTGCATAATCAAAGTCAAAGCTTTTTAAATTTCAATTCTGCCTACCACTACTTTTCCTTCGGCAAATACAAATCTAGTGTGGTTTGTAAATCCACTGAAGCACAATATAATAATAGTTTGACAAATCTGACTTTGGTAAGATGGTAAAATGTAATAATTGCCCCTAAAATAGCTAGTTAAAGGCCTCCGGTCTTATCATTGCAGATGAGTGATATTTGACACACTTTACCTTTAGAACAGACTCTGCCCTTCTTGGAATTCTGTCACACAAGCCCGTAGCTTTGTATATTTCACAATTATGACGATAAGTGTCTGGATCTCTGCCAAATAAAGGTGGTGCCTCTTTTGTATGGACCATGACAGTACAAAGACGAATAGATTTTGTGAGTGGAAGGTTATGAAGGCATTGGACTTTAAACTGATTTTCAGGAAATCAATTTTGAATTTATGGGAATATTATCAGACTGGTCTGGAGTATGAGAATGACTTGAGAGTAGGGTTTGCATCATAGCCATTAATTCAGGTATTACCACATTGAGGAATCATCAGACCTGTCTTCCATGTCATGGATCCTTTGTGATTTTAGACATTGAAGGTAACATTTGGCTTTGTCCGTAACTAAACAGATAAATGTTGTAAACTGACTCATCCGGCCACACTACATTCATGCACACTCTGCTCAAGGGTAATGAATTGTTCCCTTTACAACAGATCATGGATACAATGGCCTTGGTCAAGGGGTTTCTTAATGGCAGCTTAGTTCTAAACCACATTGTCCTTTAATGTGGCTGCATGGGTCACTGAGTTTATTTAATTCGGTATAGTTTTTTTTTTGTGGGTGTGTTTTTGTGTGATTTAGCAGTTGTCCCATTAGTGAGCTTAAACTAGTTATTGCTACCAAACTAATGTCATTTAACATTTATTGAATTTTTAATGCACTTAAAAATAAAGGATATTTATTGCCATTTTCCCTGAAGAACTTCTAACATCCATGGATCCTTTCCACTGAATAGAAGGTTATTTAGATATGTTTCTAAAGATATGTAGATATGGTTCTTTAGATAATTCGATTTTTAAAATGTTCTTCACACTATGAAAAAAATGGTTTACCCCAAAATGTTTATTATATGGCATCGCTATGAAAAAAAAAAAAAGGACTAGTCTTGGGACCTTTTTTTTAAAGAGTATTATCAGTGATCATCTCTGATGCATTTAAAAATGTAAAGGTTGCTATTAAAAACAAAAACAAAAAAAAACAATGTCAGCTAAAAGCTTGCGACATGTTTTGTCCAGTGTCTCAAGAATCGGTTTATTTTTATCTAAATAGGTTAAACTTCTTTTAACATGACGTTTCCGATTTTGGCATGTTTTACCACAAGATGTCGCTGCTGTTTCACCTTCAATTCACTAAAATTCACTAGATGTGTGTGTCTCATGGCAAGGAGCTGCCATCTGTTATCTTGGCTAAAAGTGAATTTTACAAAGTTTGAACTGTTGTATTCTCACAGAAATCGTTTTTACATGATTTTTAGATGGGAAGGTATGGAGAACTTCTCAAATGATTAAAAGTGAATAGTGTGCATGGTGTGAACATTATCCTTAAAGGGATAGTTCACCCAGAAATGAAAATTCTGTCTTTAATTACTTGCCCTCATGTTGTTCCAGACCCGTAAGACTTTCGTTCATCTTCGGAACACAAATGAAGATCTTTTTGATGAAATCTGAGAGCTTTCTATCCCTCCATTGACAGGAACGCAACTACTACTTTGATGCTTCAAAAAGCTCATGAAGAGATTGTAAAACTAATCCATGAATTGAGCGGTTTGGTCCAAATTTTTGAAGAGACTCGATGATCAACAGATTGAATTTAGACTTTTATTCACATATAAATATTGATCAGCGAACATAAACAGAAGCTCAACAGAACCTGCTTGAGAACAAACCTCATTGGTTCTTGCGGAAGCTCAAACGTGCTGCGTAACACGAGAATGAACCTCATTGGTTCTCACACGTCAAACATGCTTGAGCTTCCGTTTATCATAACTGATGTGTGAGGTGATGAATGTTTATGTGAATAAAAGCCTAAATTCAATCTGTTCATCAGCAATCATGTATCTTCTGTAAATTTTTGACTAAACCGCTCAATTCATATGAATTAGTTTTATGATCTCTTTATGAACTTTTTGAAGCAAGTAAATGCGTAGCTGTCAATGGAGGGACAGAAAGGTTCCAAAAGGACTTATGGGTTTGGAACGACTTGAGGGCGAGTAATTAATGACAGAATTCTCATTTTGAGGTGGACTAACTCTTTAATGCCAAAATGTATTTGAAATTACTGTGCTCCGATCACTTAAAGGAATAGTTCACAAATATAAAATGATAACATTATGTAATAACTGGGGAAGTAATAACGTTTCTTACTTTTATTAATTTTTTTGTTTTGAAATCTTCCAACACTATTCATTTCATTCCACAGAAAAGAACAAGAACATTTGTTCAGAATTTCTCTACTTGCATTCCTGAGTAAAGTAAGTCTTAAAGATTTGAAACGACATGAGGGGATAAATGATGACAAAATGTTCATTGTCGCTGTAAACTAAATGCCTTTAAATGTAATTCTCCTGTAACACTAATAACACGTATGAACTTGATCGCGTAGTTTTCCATTATATTATATCTATTTGCATCACAACAAACATGAAAAAATGCATCGTAAAAATGCATGGTGAGAGAGTAATAAAATAGTTTATGCCCGCTGAGACAGGTAGAGAGTAATGACTAGCGTGATAACACACCACAAAGCGAATGTCATTCATTGGTGCGTGTGTCACAGCATCAGGAGACCTGTGGCTCATCACTGGAGTACAGCGGGAGATTCCTTTCACGCGCATTACAGTACACACTGCGGAACGCGCGATTCTTCTCTCTGCACGCGCACTTGTTTGGATTAATTAAGCGTTATTGTAGCTGAAAGTTAGATAATTATTTATCACGAGGAGTCACTATGGATTGCTCTGAAGAGGTGCAGTCACTGTCAGATGAAGCCAGCACTCCCATCGAGTTAAAGAAAGGAATGTCAATATTTTTGGATGTGAGTATTTTTTTTAAATATTGTCTGATTGTAATACGGAATTAATGTGCTGAACGATAAAATGAAAACGGAGACGTAAAATAACCTGTTGATGGATCCACAGTGCCAGGGGTTTGTGTTGAGTCCACTCGCAGATTGATTGACCTTTCATTTTAGCAGACTTAATTTACCTACTAAAGGTTCCCCAGTTTTTGTTTATCTGCTTAATATTAGTTAATAACATAAATTAATCGATTGTTACATGGATAAGTTAAATTTTCTTCAGTACTTGAGTGTTGAGTCTCGATTGCTGCATCAATCATATGGTAGGGTCCGATTTTGGCGTAAACAACATGAAAGCATGGATCCATCCTGCCTGGTATCAACGGTTCAGGCTAGTGCTGGTGGTGTAATGGCATGGAGGATATTTTCTTGCCACACTTTTTACCACACCTTAGTACACCACAGCCTGCCTGAGCTGACCACTCATCCCTATATGACCACAGTGTACCCATCTTCTGATGGCTACTTCCAGTAGGATAATGTGCCATGTCACAAAGCTCAAATCATCTTGGTTTCTTGAACATGAAAATGACTTCACTACACTCAAATGACCTCCACAGTCACCAGATCTCAATCCAATAGAGCACCTTTGGGAACCGGTGGAACGGGGAGATTCACATCATGGATGTGAAATTGACAAATCTGCGGCAACTGCGTGATGCGTTCATGTCAATATATATATAGGCTAGCAAGGTGCAATTCTAAACTGTTTCGGATTTGAGTTAGTATAAACTGATTCTGAAGTGTCCAGGTCATGTGAGACTGGCATCCTTCATAGATAGATATAGATATTCATAGGCTTATGTGATGCACTGTGCTCAGAGCACTCATTACTCATTGTATTTTTGATATTTACAGTTATTATGCATATTGTTAATTTGTTTATTCACATGAACATTTAGTTATTAAATAGTCTCTTTTCTGCTCTATAATGTAGATCTTCTTTAACCACAAAGACATGTAGCACACTTTGAGTTGCTAATTAAATTGTAGTATGCTGTCTAAAGAGCTTCCCCAGGGACGTGAGGTGTGTTTTGTTAATTATCATTCTGGAATAAGGAAGCACCGGTCCCTGACAAATTGGTGGCATAGTTTTATCACTCCTCTAAGGAGGAAGCTAAATTCAGCATCGTCTTGGCATGCCTATAGCAGAGGACCATATTTAGAGTGTGAATATTCTTGCTGTGAATTGGGACTTTATTTAACAGACTGCTACAGTGCGCCTGGGTGTTCAAATTCAACATAGCCATCATCACTTTTTCTTTCATCTCTGCTCTTTTTAGGACTCGACCTAAATAATTTACAGTGCTAGAGTCCCTTTATATGATCAACGCAACGCAGCATGATTTCTCCTGGCTGTGAACTGATAATGCCCTGTTTACTTTCAGATACTGAGAAGAGCTGACAAAAATGGTAAGGCATTGCCCTTTCTTTCTTTTGTTGTTCACCTGCATAATAAACTGTTTATTATAGACTACATTACCCCATGCCTCCATATGTTTGAGTGGTTGTCCATTCCCAGCCTATGCTGTTGCTCTGTTGTCATGGAAACACTAGACTGTCCATACATTTCCTAATGATAGTCATTATTTTAGTAGAGCAATACCAAACAAATGTCACTGTGCTCCTCCCCTCCTATAGTTCAGATTGATACTTTTCTGAAGTTCAGTTTAGCATTGGAATAATTCAACTCAGTTACTTTTCTTTAGCATCACTGTAAAAAAATATTTGCTGGTTTAACTTAAGTAAGTAATCTGGTTGCCTTAATATTTTGTGAAACACTTTGGTGATCCAACTAATATTTTGTTCATTTAAAGATAACTGCATGATATTAAAATGTTCTTAAAAGAAACCATTATTGTAAGTTTATGTATGAGAATTGTAAATTATGTTTGAGAAATCTGTCTCTGTTACAACACATACTTGGATTCTATCATGTCAGTCAATGTAATTTTAATGCACAATATGTCAGTCACAAGGATTTTTGCTGATCTTTTTCCCTCTTCCTCATACTGTGTTCGTTTTGAGGTTCCTTTACTGCATTTTATATTGTGTATACTAGTAGGTGTATAGCACACACCACATGTGCAGCAGTACATTTATTCTATTTTGAGTATAGCCTGCCGTGACTCACCTGTCACTGTTTGTTTAAAAACCTCTGGGCGTCTGTACCAACTAACACGACCCCTCAGTTCTGTCGCAAACATTATCTTGTGGCGTCTGTGTGCATGTTTTTCCCCAAACACCTGCGATCTGATGTCCATGAGCTAAATTGTCATATTCTGAAGGATGATGAACTTTACTTTCTTTCTAATTTATAGATTCAACTCTGTCTTTATTAAATCTGAAATGCTTTATGAGTTATACTTTGTTTTTCAAGGCACATTTTTAACCACATTTTCCTCTCAAAAGATGATGGGAAGCTGTCCTTTGACGAGTTCAAGGCTTATTTCTCAGATGGTGTTCTGTCAGGAGATGAATTAAAGGAGCTTTTCCATACAATTGACACTCATAACACAGAGTAAGTATTGCTGTTTGTTATTCACATACACCTGACAATAAATCTAATTGCTGGAACTGTTGTGTGGGTACTGCCACATGTCTCAGACAATCATATAGCAGGAATCTAATTGTTTTGACTATAAAAATACATGTGTGCTAGGACCGTGTTGTAGTTGAGACCAGCTCATTTGAGTCAGAGTCCAGGCGAAGACATGGTTTACCTGCTGTGTGTAACAACTTAGCCTAGTTACGATGTAAAGGGGCACTAAGTTACAACTTATGCATTACTAAATATGTTTGTGTCGCACCATTAAACTTAGTTTAATGTAACTCTACGTGTTAACTAAATGTTTAAAGATGCCTCTGACCAAGAAATAATGTTTGGAATAAAACAGTAAATTGAGTGAATTGCATGAATATAAGCTCTTGTTTTAAAAACTTCCATTCTTTAGACATGTATGATGTTGATACTTAGTCCCAAGTCGCCTTTGTCTCTGCTGGTTCAACCCAGTCCCTAGTCGTCCTCGTCTCTGCCAGTCCTCCACTTGTATCGTCCAGCTCCTCGGCTCCCCTTCCTCTGATTGCCCAGCGATATGGCTCCGCCTGGGACATCCCGGCCCCCAGCTCCACCTTGGTGCACAGATTCCCTGGCTCTGCCTCGGGTCTCCGAGCTCATTACTCCACCACGGCCCATCAGCATGTCGGCTCCACTAAGGCTCCCTCGTCCCTTTGGTTACGCCTTGGTCAGTCGCTCAGCCTCCACCACGGACTTCTGGGCCACCGGCTGTGCCTCGTCCCTCCACCCCTTTGGTTTTGGTCGAGCTCCTCCTTCCCTCCGGCTCCTCCTCAGTCCGCACTCGCACTTGCTCCGCCTCAGTCCTCTGGCACCCTGGCTCCACCACGGCCACTCGTCACTGCGGCTCCGTTTGGCCTTCTGGTCTTCCAGTGTCGCCTGTTCTCTGGCCATTCCTCCCTCCATCGGTTCCACCATGTGTCATCCTCCTCCTGGCTCCTATCTGGCTAGCTCTAAGTACTCTTACTCCACTAGTGCCCCCATGGTCCCCGTGGTCTTGTACCCCGGCGGCTCCCCCATGGTCTCTTCCAGTGGCGGCTCTCCCTTGGTCTCTTCTGTTGCTGGCCTCGCCACTTACTCCACCAAGACACCCACCCTCCCTCCGCTTATGTTGTTCCTCTCATGGTGCCTACCAGGAGAGGGGGTAATGTCACATTCAGTTCAGTTTTGGTTTCAGTTTTATTTTTTTGTATTTCTTCCTTCGTTTCATTTGTTGTTATAGTTACTCAATGTTTGGTTGATTACATCTACCTGCTCCTTGTTTAGATGATCAGTTTGGCTGTATATTGCCCTCAGTTTGTTCTGTTCTTCAATGTTGCTTGTGTTTAGTAGCACACATTTTTAGGTGTTTTGGGAGTTCTATGGATTATCACCTTCTTGTATTTTCATTTTGATTTGTTTATTATAGTAAAATGCTGCAAATAGATCCACTTTTCCTCGCCTCTCAGACGTTACATATTTGTGCTGTTTTTACATAGCTTCTGCTCATGAATTTGAAGGCTGCTATTGGATTATTGAAGATAAATGTCATATTATGATATATGCCTTAAGATCTAATGGTGCAACCAAATTAAGTAAGTTAGTGACAAACTAGCTAGTAGTTTCTAAGTCTCTAGTGTGGACTTTACATTCCAATTTAAGTATGAACTTAGTTTATTCTAACTCTGAATGGCTGGTGAAACCCTAACTTGAACTGGATTGAGTCTTGAGTCAAAACCGAGTCCATGACAAGCCCAAGACCACAAAAATATAGTCTTAGACTTGGACTCAAGAGTACTACAGCGCTAGCTAGAACCACACTTTTACGTATGATCAGTCTCTGAATTCCAAGTTTTTAGAATCAATTTCAAGACTTGATTCCAGACTAATTTTATTGATTGGTAAGAAAAAGAATGTGTTCAAGTAAATGAATGATTCAAAGAAATTAACTGATTGCCTCCTACTGGTGTAATGAACGAATCAGTGAATGAATCGTAATTAATGAACACACTCAGGATTAATGCCCTTCAACTGAGTCAGTTTACCTGAAAGAAACTGATTCGAAGCATTGAAGTCCACTCAATGCCCCTGAGTCAAAGAATTGAATCTTTTTGGAGTCAACTCCCAGCTACAGTATACATTTGAATAACCGCAAATATAGAGATTAGAACACTAAATGGCACTTCAAGTATTTTTTACAGTATTCTTGCCATTTTTCTTGCTGTGTGATTTTGTCACAAAAAACAGTCATGACTATGCATTAGCAAACCGACAAGAGTCATAGACCTCCAAGCATATAGACTTCCACCCAGCAGCAACTCTGTCCTGATGATGTCATTACAGCGTCTGCTGTGAGTAACATTTACTGAGGGCAAGGGTGCGCTGTCTCTCAAACACGACAGACTCTTGTCAGACTGATTCTTATCGTGCTTCTGGCTTGTTAGACACAACCACGTCAATGGTCCCTGTTGATGTGTGTGTTTGTCTGAGAGAGATAAAGCAGTTTAGTTTCCTCCTCATAGTCAGATTATCTTGAATGAAAATGAAAGGGTTTTAACTTGTGGAGAAATAATGCATGACATGCCAATTTTTTTTGTTTTTGTTTTTTTTGTGAGAGGAGAAATAATAAATCTACATTTAAAGGAATAGTTCACCCCAAAATAAAAATGGTATATTAGCCCAATATTTAGAGATATGTCTATGAAGTGATTAATATAGTGCAACTATAGCAAGTCTATAGCATATGTTATAAGGAGCAGATTATTATCTTACATTCACCTCCTTGCGGAATGATTCCATGTCACTTAAAGTCATCTTGGTTTCCATAGCAGCAGCTCTCCTGGCTGGTACATGCTCCCTTTGTAGTAGGTGTTTGATGAGAATGTGCTTCTGATTTTATTTTCTATTCATTGTGTGACCGGGGCAGATTTGGTTTGATGTAGTATTTCAAAGGAAAAATCACTTTCCTGTGCCAACATTATGGTTGGCTCTTCCCCTTAGCACAATTGTTTTTGGCCAAGCATCAATTATTCATTATGAAAGATAGTGATCAGAAGTGTATAAAGTATAAACCTAATTATTTTTTTCTCAGGAAAGTGACAATTATATGAAATCGAGTAAGATTAGGGGTCCTGCATTATTCTCTCATGGATATGGATTATCGCAATTCATTGGTCATAGTCAGAGGAACCTGGAAGGAGAATTCCTTGAAAACATTTTCTCAGCAGAATTCATTATTCATTATTATCCAGTATTAAAGTCTAATCTTTAGATGTGAAAAGAGCTCAGGGTTTTATGTAAATGTCAAAAGGTAGAAACTAAATTATAGGGATTTTATCCCATTTTAAAGATCATTTCAATCCCTGTAGCTCATAATGCTTTTTACTCTAATGTCTTGGGGGAGAGAAGAATGAGATGAAATATGAAAATTATTGACAGTGTACAGCTGGTGGTAGTCTTTGTATGTTTATCGATGACTTTACCTCCCGCTATGAGGTCTAGCTCAGTCAGTTAACAGTTCAGCTTTGACGCCAAGCCCTCTGTGTTTTATCCAAGTCTAGCAATAGTTATTTTTTCCTCTAGTATCCTCTAGAGCCATTTTAAGAATTTTGATTGTTAAATTAGGGGTCTCCTGGAAAAAAAGGTTGGGGAACCATGCACTGCTCTAGACTGCAGAAACCCAAAGAATCCAGTCATTGCTTCTACAACTGCCAAATGCTGAAAATCTTTCAGCCTCCGTGCTGTGCTAATCACTATCACTGTGTGAAGCTAAAAGAAATTGCTTTTAAATTTGGCATATTTCTCTTGATAAAAATGCTGTTTGATGTTTAGTGTGAAAGTAAAATAAAACACAAATTTTACCTTTCAACCAATTTGCATGTTCACATTTATCACTACATTTTGGTTACCTATAATTTAGATTTATATAAACATAGTGATTTTTATTTTTTAATAAATCTAAAAATATTATATGTTCACTGTTTAGTGTGAATGACCCTTATACATTACTGGCTTCAAAGTCTGAACTACATGACTTTTTTATTCTCAGCCTCTAAGATGATGACTTTACCTCATGGCATTGAGCCTCTAATCAGAGCAGGGTTGACACATGGAGTTGTCAGTGTTTGCCTGGTGGCTGTTTTGTAGTGTTAGAGTCTTGTCTTAAGATGACCCGCTCTCATTAGGCAAACATCGCTGTCCCAAAGGACCTGCCTTTGAGCAAGATGCTGTCTGCATCTTAAAAATCAGCACAGAACATTAGGTCACATTTAGACGCAAGTCACATGTCTTTTAACTGGAAATGAAATTAACATGTCTGTTTATGGTCTGCTTACAGGAATGTGGACACGGATGAGCTGTGTGGTAAGAGTTAACACTTTTATTGACATTATTACAGCTGATATGATACTTGAGGCACCATTTGGGGTTCTTAAGACAGGTTCAAAAATGGCAGTCCACTGAGGAACCCACAAGATCCTGCAAGAACTCGAAAAAAGACTGTCAACAGTTCTTCCAGTAACCCTGTTATAAAGGAAATTTGAGACACTCACAAATACTGAAGTTAACGATAGGATATTTGAGACACATTTATAGACTGGCTATCCAGAGGGTTCTGTCTTAGGTATCTTTTCTTTTTTATATTTTCTATTAAAATTATGTTTGGCTTGTAAAGTAATATACTTTTTTATATAAAAATGTCTAATATCATTTGTATATAATCATTTACATATGAAAAGTTTGGGGTCAGTAAGATAAAAAAAACGAAAAGAAAAATAAATTAGTACTTTTATTCTGCAATGCATTAAATTGATCAAAAGTTACTGTAATATTTGTAATGTTAAAACGATTTCAATTTCAAGTGGATGCTGATTTTTTTTGTTTTACACTTCTATTCTTCAAAGAATCCTGAAAAAAAAGCTCAACATTGATGATAATAAGATTGATGAGCACCAAATCAACATATTAGAATGATTTCTGAAGAATCATCATATGACTGAAGACTGGAGTAATGATGCGGAAAATTCAGCTTTGCCATCACATTTATACATTTTAATAAAAATATTCAAATAGAATACAGCTATTTAAAATTTGATTATTTCACAATATTTCAGTTTTTATTGTATTTTTCATCGAATGAATGCAGCCATGGTGACATATTGTAACGTTTAGTGGTAATCCAATTCAAGTTGCTTGACGCAGGTATGACTTGGAAAACTGAAAACGAAAGGAAACACAAAAAACAGACACATGAACGAAATAACAATGAAACTCAACATTAATCTGACATTAAGAGTATTTTTTCAAAAACATATTACCCCAAACTTTTGAAAGGTAGTGTATAATACAATTTTAAAATTAAGTGAAGGGAAGAAAGTAACTAATGAAGTAAACATTAGGTTTATATGTACATTTTGCATGGGGTATATGCAATGTATACACAAATATTACAGTAGATCTCAAATGCTAATTTGCTTTGAACAGTGAAAATATATTTAGAGAAATTAAAAAAAAAAAAAATGCTAATGCATAAATGTAAAACAATAACAAAATATGACATTATTTTAATTGATGTTCTAGAATTTGTGGATGTTTTTGCTGATGCTTTTTTGAAAACATTGTCATATGTATTTGAAATGGGTTTTCTTTTCTCTTAGAATACTTCTCTCAGCATCTTGGAGAATATGAAAATGTCCTTGCTGCCTTGGAAGACCTGAACGTATCCATACTGAAAGCCATGGACAAAACCAAGAAGGTGGGTTGCCTTCTTACCTCCTTTGCATATATTCAACAAATGGACATGATCTCAATTACATAGTTGACTGAAACTACTAGGGGAAAAGAAGGAAAATTGTTTTCTTGTCTAATGTTCGTCTCATCTTCCTCTGATTGAAAATGGTGTTAGTTACGTGTACTTGAACTTAGGCTTTGTGTATTTATGTGGGTATCCTGGAGGCTTTCAGCGTCTTATCATAATCACTCACAGCATGTTCCCTGGCCCCTAATGCAGCCGTTAGATGTGTAATTTTCGTAATAAAGCTGTGGGAACTTTTAGAGTTGATGAAGATGGATCTGCACTAGCTCAGACTCACATTTGTCTGACACAAACAACCGTGCTGCTCACAGCCTCTGTGTCCTCAACATGATTATGATGGTGTTTGATCTCAATAAGATAACATGCTTTATTAATTTTTCACTATTATTTTTCTGGTTTTTGGTACAGTACCAGCTAAATTGAGTTTTATTTTTCAAGATAATATATAATAAATCTAACCAAAAATCTGACTTAAATCTCAAAATCAAATCAATCTTTGAGGAAATTACAAAATACGGTGTAGATCTTGTTCTTCACTATTTGAAACAAAAACAACAATTTTAATTAGGATAAATCATGTATAATATTGTGAACTAAAACTATTAACTATTTATTGAAAAAAAAAAACTTACACTTATTTTATTTCAGCTGTTGCCAAGACAACATTTCTTATTTTCATTTATTTAAAGATTAAGTCCAAAAAACTAAAAAAAAAAATTAACTAAAACTAAAACTTAAAAAAATATATTGACAACAATAAATTATAAGACAACAAAACACTAAAAACTCAAATAAATTTTTAGCTGTACAAAAACAGTCTGTTATGCTGCTTGATGTTGCAAACTGGTATTTCTTATCATATTATTTTAATTTATTATCTTTATCATAAACACGCTGGTTTGTAGTGCAACAGAATAGAAAAGAATACTTTTATTGTCATTGAACAACCGTGCAACAAACTTTTGTGTACTTTGTAATTCTAGTTATTTACCCATAGCGGCTAATGAATCTGAACTCTTGTATATTCATAGGAAATATCTTACTTCCATATCCACAGATAGGATGGAAACAAAGTGACCCATTTTTATCACACTATATTGCTACTTGTAACTTGTTATAAGAAAAACTACACTATTTTGCTACTAAATACTCTCACATACTGAGAAATGTAGTTAGTAATGTTGATAGTTTTGGGTTGTAACTTTCCAACACTGGCCTCAAATTCCATCAAATGTTCATATGCAAAGATTTAATAAAGTTTTTGTATATTTAAGCTAGGATTTATGTACAATAATTACTTAATGCTTGATTGTCACAGTCATTAACTTCAATAAATTACTATATGAGCTTGGTTATTGCACCACAGTAATTATTACCTTCAAAACAGTTTAGGCTTAGCTGAACTCCACATATTTTACAACACTGCATCTCTCATGTGACATGCATGATGGTCCACACTCACAAATGTATTAGTTGAGTTATTGGCTGCTGTCTTACTTGTATAGATGTCCAATATTGGTGGTGGTTATCAGCACTGACGTTCTGGTCTGAACAGTCTGAGCATCTGATATTAGTTATCAGCACAGTCCAGTCACACTGACCGTTAGAAGAACGCACAGGTATGAGATGCGTGCTTCAGTTCCCGCTGAGCCATTTAACGGACACTTTCTGCTGCCTCGCACAGATAATGAATTATCCAAGCACTGACTCCAGGCCCAGCAGACATGGCTCTTAATGCACGTGAGCGTCTCAGAAATTGTGTCGTCGGCATGAAGGGCAGTGCTGTGTCATTTCATTATGCCTCTTTGATTAGTGAGGCAGACAGAGGAAGTGAAACACGATTAATGAGTTCAACGGGACTTTTTTTATCGTAAATCTTTAAACCACCAGCGAAAAACAATCAGAGAGAGGTAAAAACATGCCTGATTGTTTTATCACTGCATAATTTTAAAGGTTTAGGTACACTGACAGGTGCTGCTTTGTGCTGCCAGAATTTCATTTCAGTCTGGTGCTGTTTTGCAATGTTCAGAGAGCATGAGGAATAACACACTTCTCATTTAGAGGCAAAAGCTGAATTCACAGTATTAAACCTCTGAGAAACAAAAAGTGAGAGAAGATCATTTGAATGTCTCCGTTTGCAGTGCTTAAAATATTTAAACACTTGAACAAAACTTGAACGAAAATGCATTTCTAAGCATTAAAACAGGAACTACTGTCCAGTGAAATACGAGATGCTAACATTATATGAACAATAAAATCACTTGAAGATCCTGTTAAATCAAAATTGTGATTTTCAAGTTTGTGTCTAATGGCTTTGAAGCATATAGATATATATATATACAGACCCTTTCCAAAAAATTAGAATATCATGGAAAAGTTTATTTATTTCCATAATACCATTCAAAACGTTAAACTTCCATAGATTATAGATTCAGGGCCCACAACTTAAATGATTTCAAGTATTTAGTTGTGTATTTGTACATAATTTGGGCTTCCAGCTCATAAAACCCACGAAAACAGGATTTAAAAAAATTTGAATATTACATGAAATCACACAGTAATTACACAGTGATACCATGGTCATTGAACCAGGTTTTGGTTATTTTGGCAGTGTGGGCAGGTGCAAATCCTGCTGGAAAATGAAGTCAGCATCTCCATAAAGCTTGTCTGCTGAAGGAAGCATGAAGTGCTCTGAAAATGTCCTGGTAGACGGCTGCGTTGAGTGGACAGCACAGTGGACCAACACCAGCCGATGACATGGCTCCCCAAACCAACACAGACTGTGGAAACTTCACACTGGACTTCAAGCGTCTTGGATTGTGTGCCTCTCCATTCTTCCTCCAGACTCTGGGACCTTGGTTTCCAAATGAGATGCAAAATTTGCTCTCATCAGAAAAGAGGACTTTGGTCCACTGTGCTTTATTAAATCCAGAGTCAACGCAGCCGTCTACCAGGACATTTTCAGAGCACTTCATGCTTCCTTCATTTTCCAGCAGGATTTGCACCTGCCCACACTGCCAAAATAACCAAAACCAGATTCAGTGACCCTGAATCTATAATCTATGGAAGTTTAACGTTTTGAATGGAATTATGGAAATAAATAAACTTTTCCATGATATTCTATTTTTTTGGAAACTGGAAAGGGTCTGTATATATATATATATAGTGGAATAAAAAAACCATCAGGAGCCACATTTCTTTGATCTTTCAGTTCACACCACTTGATAATCTGTACATCTAATGCATGAGCTCCATTATTCATGAGCATCGACAGATAGTTATGCTGTATGACAACAGATAGTGTTGTGTTTATTGAATAGGGCCATGAGTGGGTGCGCAAACCAGCTGCTGTGATTCGTGTGGTCTCTGCCCTCGGGCCACCTCTATAAACAGCAACCACACTTCTGAATGTCATACTGTGGGTGCTCGTATCATCCAGACAATTTCTCTTACCTTCAGTTTGCAGGTAGAGTTAAGGCAGATTAATAGCTCAAATATTTTTTTAAAAAATTGCTTTTATTTTTTATGATTTTATCTCCAGATGTCCAGACGTTTTCATAAGCATGACATCTTTTTAACATTGATTGCTTGTGTATATACCGTTACAAGATTGGCTGTTGTGTAAACTGATGAAAATGTCAGCCACAAGCACTGGCACTGGAAGGAAAGATTAGTTATGTGTGCTGCTTGTTAAACATCTACAGGTTATAGAGCTGTGAATCATGCTGCTGGTGATTCTGAAGGTCTGTCGATATATCCTGCTTTGTAAATACATGTGTGTTGGTGGTTGATGTGTTGGATTTCCCTATCTCATGAATGTCAACATCATAATAGATGTTGTAGTTCATAATAGATGTGCAGCACCTGTTTCATTATTGGATGCTCAGAAGAATTATGTGTCCTGTTAGCTGAGGGATGTTCACAGCTTTAATAATGGCTTTTCTTATAGTGACAGAACACGGTTGCTCAGGCGCGCAACATAATTATACAGGCGGCTGTTGATTCCTATCGTTGAAAAACTGATGTACCACCCGCAAATAACATACCCCTGCAGCACTGCCTTTGAGTCTGCAGATGTGAGACAGTCACATTCAAAAATTCTGGCACTTCGGTTTGAGATAGCCTAGTTATATTCTTAAAGGTGCATTAAAAAACGTAAAAAACAATTCTTAAATTGACAAATTCTTGGTATTCTTAAAAAACAAAATTGCATGCATTTTGCAGAAGAACATTGTGCTTTGGTTCTGCGTGACGGTGCTGATTAATATAACCCTACACAATATATAATGCTTTACAGTGAACTGTTAGAGAGCTACATATTGCAATTTATCACCTGTTGAGTAATAAAAACACCATCTCTGTTCGCAATTTCGCGTGAAAACCATCCAGACAGGTCTAAACTATAAACACTTATAATAAGCTCACCATAGTGAATCAGTTTTGGAAGAAGGTTGATGATTTATTGACTTTTATTGAAATTTTGTTAATTTTGAAGTTACATAATGCACATAAATGAAACCGTTCATGATGCATGAACTGTTTCATTTATGTACCTGATTGCAAGTATCTGCAAAGAACTTAAGGTAGAGCGAAATGTTCTGGTTTAGGGAGTATTATGAGCTTGGCTCATATGCATTCATTCAGCTGTCTAAATGCAGAAACCTACACTGAGCTTTTTATTGTTATCCTTTTTCATTTCTTTGGGGCTGTCACTGTGAATAAATGTTATTTTGATAATAAAGATTTATATATTAATTATGCATTATATCCGTTCAAAGTTAATACTTTTAGTCAGCAAGGAATCAAGGATGCATTAAATTGATCAAAAGTGACAGTAAAGACATTTATAAAGTTACAAAAGATTTGTATTTCAAATGAATGGTCTTTTATTTACGTATCATGGTTTCCATGGTTTTCAGCATTGATAAAAATTTGAAATGTTTGTTGAGCAGCAAAGCAGCATATTAGAATGATCTCTGATGGTTACCACAAAAATATTAAGCAGCACAACTGTTTTCAACATTGATGATAATAAGAGTAGTGATGCTGAAAATTCAGTTTTGCCATCATAGGAATAAATTACATTTGAAAATATATTAATATAGACAACAGTTATTTGAAATTGTAATAATAATTCTGAATATCACTTTTGAAAAAATGCAGGTGAATATAAGATAATAAAAAACAGTAAACAATCTTACTATTTGAATGGTGTTATATATAAATTATACATTATATACTAAAATTAACATTCTGCCTAAAAGGCCAGTGAATGTTTAAAGCCCATTCTACAGCAGCAGTGACAATGAAAACTGTGTATTTAATCTGCAGGACTACCAGGAAGCCACGCATCTGGAGCAGTTTGTGACCCGTTTCCTGTTGAAGGAGACCACCAGTCAGCTGCAGTCTCTCCAGAGCTCTCTGGAGTGTGCCATGGAGACCACTGCTGAGCAGACCCGGCAGGAGAGGCAAGTGACACAGAAAACATTTTTACATTTTATTAAACATACAACTGCTGCCAAGAATGTACCTGTCAGGCTTCCTGGGTGGGATGAAGTAGGAGGCGAACTCGAAGATGAAGTATTCCAAGGTTTTAATTCTCAAGTATAACAGATACACAAAAAACAGGGAGCGTGTGCTCAGAACAGGAACCTAACATTAAACATTGACCGACAAGTGATGAGTGAACAGAAGGAACTTAAATACACAGACAGATGAACACAAGGGGGCTCTGAGCTGGGCGGGACCAGCGGCGAAGAAGGCTCGGAGCTGGGCGGAACCAGCGGCGAAGAGGGCTCTGAACTGGACGGAACCAGCGATGAAGAGGGCTCTGAGCTGGATGGGACCAGCGGCGAAGGAAGCTCTGAAAAAAGGTCAATTAAGTCCTTCTCGTCCGGACTCTGGCTGAGGACAGGAACAGGAGATACTGGGCGGAAAGTCTCTGGCTTGACGGGCACGACGCTGTCAGTCACAGGTGCAGCGGGCATAACGCTCACAGTCTCAGGGGCGGCGGGCATGACGCATACTGCCTTGGCTTCGGCAGATCTGGCGTGAAGTGCAGGCTCGGCTGGACTGGCGTGAAGTGCAGGCTCGGCTGGACTGGCGTGAAGTGCAGGTTCGGCTGGACTGGCGTGAAGTGCAGGTTCGGCTGGACTGGCGTGAAGTGCAGGCTCGGCTGGACTGGCGTGAAGTGCAGGCTCGGCTGGACTGGCGTAAAGTGCAGGCTCGGCTGGACTGGCGTGAAGTGCAGGCTCGGCTGGACTGGCGTGAAGTGCAGGCTCGGCTGGACTGGCGTGAAGTGCAGGCTCGGCTGGACTGGCGTGAAGTGCAGGCTCGGCTGGACCGGCGTGTTCAATGGCTTTTCTGACTGACATGAAGGCTGGGTCGAACATCTTCAAAGCCAGGTCTGCACTGTTCGACACCAGCTTACGAGCTCGGGGCCAGAGGATCCCCGCAATCAATCTCCCCATATTCTCTTTATTTTTTAGGTCGGTCAATCTGTCAGGCTTCTTGGGTGGGATGAAGTAGGAGGCGAACTCGAAGATGAAGTATTCCAAGGTTTTAATTCTCAAGTATAACAGATACACAAAAAACAGGGAGCGTGTGCTCAGAACAGGAACCTAACATTAAACATTGACCGACAAGTGATGAGTGAACAGAAGGAACTTAAATACACAGACAGATGAACACAAGACAGGTGATGCAGATGATGATGATGACGAACAGGCGGGTAATGAAGGGAGTGAGAACAGGTGTGGAAACAAGGAGGATTCTGGGAACTGTAGTGCAGACAGGACGATGACAGACGGTGAATGTGACAGTACCAAACAAGGAGTTGAGTGGATATTTTCAATCATTCTATTTGGAAGCTGAATGTCATGCTTGCACTAGGGATTGTGTGAGATAGCGTTACAAGCACTGCGGAACACACGCTGAAAGCATTATAACACTGAGAAATGTTCAACTTTATGCAAAACCAATATTACAGTATTTATTTTTTTCAGAATTAAAATGCCAATTGAGTGCTTCCATTGAGGCTAAACTGTTGCAGGATGTAAGATATGCATTCTTACGACTGTACTCATACATATCATGACTTTATTGACCATGTACTGAAAGCAATCACACACTCCAAAATCATCAGACCCTAGCATTTTTAGTAGTATTGAGTGGATTTCTTCTGCACCAGTGGACATGCAGAGTCCCCTTAGATTTGAACACACCATTTCACTTTGCAACATTCATGTAGACAGCCCTTGTGCACTGACTCAAGCAAAAAGGATTCTGTGCACAGTCATCCTTGGGACTGAATTTCTCGAGCATCAACGGCATAAATTGTTAATAGACCAGGTAAGCAGCAGACTGATGACCCAGGCTTTTGTTTTTGTGCAGAAAGGGGACAAATGCCAGTTTAAACTGTCACCGAATCAACAGAACCTTTGCGTGTGTTTGTGTGTTGCGGTTGATTAGCAGCTCATTTTAAGCTCACAGTGTCTCTGACTCACTGCGTTTACGTGCAGATGAGGGTCTGCTGCATGGCCCACCGTGGGGGTCAGTAGAGCGCAGAATTTCGAATGTAAAATTAGCTGTTTTGTTCCAGCACCTGGATGATTGCATGCTACAGGGCTGCGTGCCTGTGTGTGTGTGTGTGTGTGTGTGTGTGTGTTAATGTGCCCACTACATCCCCTCCCTCTCAGTATGCAGCAGCTGTGCTGTTCCACTCACCTTACGATCTCACGAAAATTAGCTGGAGCAGCTGGCATAAAGAAATTATGGATGCTGAGGTTGGGTTTTAAAAGGAAGTGCTTCCTTTTCTTTTTTTTTTGTCTGTTCTTAAAAACACTCTGGCTCTGATATGGCAATGGCAATTTATTTATATAGCACAATTAAATACAACCCACATTGTCCAATGTGCATTACAATAACTAAAAACACAAAAACTAACAACAATACAACACAGTACAAATAAAAATGTAAGTAAAATACCATAAAATAAGTGCTTCAACATTTTAAATGAAGAACAATGGAAGGGTGCTTCAACATGTATTAAATGCTTTATCAAACAAAAATGTTTTTAACTTAGATTTAAAAACAGATAAAGATGAGGCCAGTCTAATCGAAATGGGCAAGTCATTCCAGAGTCTGGGGGCAACTACAGAAAAGGCACGGTCCCCCTACACTTCTGTCTTGACTTAGGGATAGACTCTATCAGAGAGTCTCTGATTGGACGACTGGAGTGATCTAATTGGATGGTGATCAGTCAATAGGACAGACAGGTAGGGTGGAGCCATACCATTTAAATATTTGTACACGAGAAGTAAGTTTACAAGTTTAAATTAAAATCCACTCACTGGTAACCACTGTAAGGAACGTAAGATAGGAGTGATATGATCCCGTTTTTGTGCACCTGTCAGAAGTCTAGCTGCTGCATTTTGGACTAATTGTAATCGTGACATAGCTTAATGACTAATCCCAACGTAAAGAGAATTGCAGTAATCCAGCCATGAAGAAATAAATGCATGGATTACTTTTTCTAAATTTTTAAAAGTAAGAAATGTCTTTACTTTTGATAGCAGTCAGAGCTGGAAAAAGCAGGATTCCACTACTAAATGTATCTGCCTATCAAATTTCAGACATTCATCAAACACCATGCCCAAATTTCTCACCCAGGGCTTCATACAAGAGAACAAACCACCAAAATTTAGTTTATGCCTAGTTCACACTACACAACTTTAAACGTCGGCAGATCGCTGTGCTGTTTAGACTAGATGACTTGCTCTGGAGTCTTGAAGTCGTTGTGGTGTTCACACTATGTGACACTACGTAAATGATCTGCAACAGGGGGTTACACACACTACACGAGCTGACAACAACTCTGTCACCCAACGACTCTATCCGGTCCCAAAACCACATTTTGTCACGAAAACATGCGCAAGAAGTGGAATGGGAAATGGCGCATTCCAATGGCGCATTGTCTATTTGAAAATGGACAGCGGGACAAAATTGGCGGTAAAAAAAAAAAAAAAAAAAAAAAAAAAATTCATTTTCATCCATCCTTTCACCCATATTCTTTATTTAATATATATATATAATGTTTGCGCAATGATCTGTTTAGATATCTGCGCAGGTAGTAGGCACGGGAAGTTGAATAAGCCTCACTGGTAGAAACTGGTAGAAAAAGAGAAGACTCCAGCATCCAGCAATTCACGAAGCATCCATTTTTTCTGAAAATCAGCTTAGGGACACAAAAACTTCTCAACTTCTTTGTATAGCAAATTTGATCAATCAGGGGACATCAGGTAGGGCCGGAAGAGGGATGAGGCGGGCAACGGGCCATGTATATGTCCTCTCCTTGACTTGGACATCAGCAACCCTACAAGACCATACTTGCTGGGATGAAGGGAGATGACCTTACCCACTGACCATTGGGATCTGGGAAGTTGAGGATCTAGAATCAGAACAACAGTGTTAGGTTGCAGGTTAGGATGGTCTGTGCACCACATCTGTCTGGACTGAAGAGAGGGAAAGTAATTTCTAAGGAAATGGGCCCAAAAATGATCAGAAAGGATCTGACTGTGACGCCATTGACAGCGACTGTGCAGCTCAGAGTCTGGATATTTAACCAGAGGAAGGGAAGCATCATGCCGCCCCATCAGCAGCAAGTTAGGGGTCACAGGGTAAGTACCAATCTTTACTGTGTAGGGCCCAAAACAGTACATCCCAATGGAATAGAACGGAGGTTTGTGAAGGCGAAGGCGAGCGGGAGGGAGATCTGCCATTCGGGGAATAATAGGATGTGCTCTGAACTGTTGGCATTTCGGGCACTTATGCTGATATTTTCTGACTACCTCACGACCCCTCAGGATCCAGTACCGCCTCCTTAACTCAGCGAAAAACCTTTCTGGCCCAGGATGTTGTAAGTGGTCATCACAATCCTTAATTATAAGCGTTGTGATTGGATGGGTAGGGTCTAGGACTACTGGATGAACGGCATCAGGGGGTAGATCACTGCTTTGCCATAACCTTCCGCCTACTCGAATGAGCCCTTATGCTGGGTCTAACTCTGGGGAAAGGGAGAGTAAACGGCTTGAAGGTAGAAGCTTTTGGGTTTGAAGGCAGCTAAATCATCCCTGAAGGAATCCACCTGGGCTTGTCTTAGGATGGCTGTCTCTGAATCACAGTAGTTTTCTGCTGATGGATGCTTTTCTGCCCCATGAAGGGATGCAGCCATGCAGTCAAGGAGATATTGGAGGGTGGCAAATTGACTGGGGTCAGGGATGGAGGTCCTTGGTTCCACCTGAAGGGAGGAGGAGCTTTCCTCTAGTTAGGTCGTCCGCTGGATTGTTCTGAGAATCCACATAACACCACTCTTGGCCTTTAGTGAGCTCCTGAATCTCAGCTACCCTGGTTCCAACGATAACTTTGTAACGGCAAGAGTCAGACATGAGCCAATAGAGTACAGTGGTAGAGTCAGTTGACAGAATAGTCTTTCTGATATACTGTAGAGGGTGAGCTCTGTTTGGAGGAGACTGAATAGCTGAGCAGCATGAGAGCAGCACATAATTCAAGTCATGGAATCCTCAGTTCTCATCCTGCTGGATCTGTCTGCTGCCTTTGACACAGTTAACCACCAGATCCTCCTGTCAAGTTTAAAGACGAAGGGCATCTCGGGAACCGCACTACAATGGTTCAAGTCTTATCTCTCAGGTAGGTCCTTCAGGGTGTCGTGGAGGGGTGAGGTGGCCAAGACCCAACATCTAACTACTGGGGTGCCTCAGGGCTCAGTGCTTGGACCACTTCTCTTCTCCATCTACATGACATCACTAGGATCTGGGATTACGAAACATGGCTTTTCCTATCACTGCTAAGCTGATGACACACAACTCTACCTCTCATTCCAGCCTGATGATCTGACGGTTGCTGCTCGCATCTCAGCCTGCCTGACAGACATTTCTGGCTGGATGAAGGACCACCACCTTCAACTAAACCTTGCGAAGACAGAGTTGCTTGTGGTCCCGGGCAACCCGACACTACTCCACAACTTCTCCATTCAGCTAGGTTTGTCATCCATAACTCCATCAAGGTCAGCTAGGAACCTTGGAGTTGTGATTGATGATCAATTGAACTTTACAGATCACATTGCTAGAACTGCCCGGTCCTGCAGATTTGCCTTATACAACATTAGGAGGATCAGGCCCTTCCTATAAGAGCATGCTACACAACTCCTTGTCCAAGCACTTGTTCTATCCAGACTGGACTATTGTAATGCTCTCTTAGCAGGTCTTCCAGCTTGCACTGTCAGACCTCTGCAAGTGATCGAAAATGCTGCAGCTAGAGTGGTCTTTAACGAGCCGAAGAGAGCACACGCCACTCCTCTCCTCACAAAATTGCACTGGTTGCCAGTTGCAGCAAGTCACTGACTTTTGCCTACAGAACAACCACTGGCTCTGCTCCCTCCTACCTAAACTCATTACTTCAGACTTACGTGCCATCCAGAAACTTGTGCTATGCAAGTGAACGCCGTCTTGTGGTGCCTTCTCAAAGAGGCACAAAATCTCTTTCTCTGACCTTTTTCTGGTCTGTTCCATGCTGGTGGAATGCCCTGCCCAACTCAACCAGAGCTGCTGAGTCCGTGGCCATTTTCAAGAAACGGCTGAAGACGCATCTTTTTCGGCAACACTTGATCCATTAATACTAACACTTTATCTTCTATTCTATATCTATTATCTTTATTAAAAAAATAAAAAATAAACTGGGAAGGGTCATAGCACTTGCGTGTTGTTGTCCTATTGTTAGTTTAACTGCTTCTATTGTTCTCATTTGTAAGCGTCTGCTAAATGAATAAATGTAAATGTAAATGATACCACAACTGTACCAAGTCTACAGCCTCACTCACAATCCCATGGGCACACTCAAAATATCTCCACTGCACTGGCATGCCAAGTCCCCTCTGACCTTTTTCTTGGTTGGATGATTTTTGACAGAGCACATATTTAGGCATTTAAAGGGATAGTTCAACCGGAATGAAAACATAATTTACTCCCCCTCGTCATCACAAATCCTTTTTATCTTTCTTCCTTAGAACACAAAAGGAGATGTTTGGCAGAATGATCACGCTGCTCTTTTCCATACAATGAAAGTGACCAGGGGCTGGCAAGATCCAAAAGGGTACAAACCTTGTGAAAAAGAAGTACACTTTAGCATACTTTTAAAAAGAGACCTTATTACCTTATTATTTTGCTCACTTCAGTAATTTCTAGTAATTAAGTAATTTGAAACATGGTTTAAGTGTACTGCCGGATGTACTGACATGCATTACATGTAAACTAAAACATACTTTATTAATTTGCCATTTGTATTGAAACGTACATGTTCTTTAGTAGGCTACATTAGTCTACACATCAAAATAAGTGTTCTTCTTTAAAGCAGGACAAAATATTATTAAAACATAATGATTTAAATGGTACTTTAAGGCAGTGGTTCCCAATTCCAGTCCCCGTGACCCACTGCTCTGCACATTTTGTAGGTCTCTCTTATCTGACACACTCAGTTCAGTTCATGGAGTCTCTCCTAATGAGCTGATGATCTGGTTCAGGTGTGTTAAATAAGGGAGACATACAAAATGTGCAGAGCAGTGGGTCACGAGGACTGGAATTGGGAACCACTGCTTTAAGGTAAACCTGTTAATGTGACATTATTACAAGGTGCACTTTTTGTACTTAAGTGTACTTTACACTTAAGTGATGTTTTATTTCATTAATGTTATATATCATGCAAGTACAGGTTTTTTTTAAATATACTTTTAATATTTGAAGTTTACTGCAAGTGCACATTCAATACAAATAAGCACACTCCATTTTCATAAGGAAATTTCGTAAGGAATTTTTTTCCAAGGAAAGAACACACATGTAACCTCTTATGTCACCATGCTTTTGTGTCACAGTTGACAGTGTTGAGTTTTGTACATTGGTGTTTTGTATGAAGTGTTCACACATTTTGAGCCTAAAGGCTTCTCATTGTGTGCTGGTCAGGAGGGATTGATTCCCACTGCGTTAGATGTGCTGAAAGTGGCTAGTGGCCAGAACAAATTGAAATAGAGTGGTCCATTCTCTATTCTGTCTGAAGCGTTGAGTCAGGCTCTCTGAGGAGCAGCACCGCACACAGGGATGAAACGAGGGAGATGAGCTCAAATCTGAATCCACACCTCACAGGAGCACTCACCCCATTCACAGCACCGGTGTGCTGCATTCTGTGTGCAAAGAAGACCATTACCAGCTATTAGGAAGCAGCAGTACTGCTGATATGGCTTCATTTTTGTTTTTCACAGGGCATCATTTTGATTTACACTCTTAAAAATAAAATTTCCAAAAGGGGGTTTTCAAAGCAGTGCTATAAAGAACCACCATTTTGGTTCCCCAAAGATAATTTTAGTGAACAGTTCCTAAAAAAAACTTTTTCTTCATAGTGCAAAGAACTTTTTAATCCTAAGAATCCTTTTCCACTATAAATAACCTTTTGTGCATTGGAAATGTTCCATGGATGTAAAAGGTTCTCCATTGATTCACAGATGCCAATAAAGAACCATTTACACAGAGCCGCAAAAATGACAAAAAAAGCTGTATTCTGTTGCCAGGCCATTAGATGACGATGAAACACTATAGACTGAACACGTAACACGCATGCGCATGACGTCATCGTCTTCAGAGATTCACGTTTTTGTTGTTTTGTGACATAGGGATCCACTGGAGGCAAGTTTGTAGAACCCAAGTGCAGTTTATTCAAAAGATCCAAAACAAAGGCGTGGTATGGCAAACCATGAAACATAAGACTCACCAACAGCAGTTACACAAACAAAATACAAGACCAAGACACATGACACACATGACAAACATGAGGGCTTAAATACACAGACTAATTACAAGACAAGGAACACCAGTGAACAATGATCAGACGATTAACCAATGATAAGACACATGGCAGGTTCACATGACACAGGGAATCATATGACAGTAGATTTGCGCAAAACTTTTGCGAATTTTTCTAAATATTGATAAAAAACTATTGCGAAATGACGGCGTTTCCATTAACCGATGTTATGCGACTAAAACGTCATTTTTTCCTCTCGCGATAAGTCATTCCAAAAAACATAGGAACGGACGTTGGTAAGATAAGATAAGATAAGATAAGATAATCCTTTATTCGTCCCACAGTGGGGAAATTTCAGTGTTACAGCAGCAAAAATTTAGAAATAAAAATAAATAAATACAAATAAATAAAAAGAGAATATACACATACTATAATAATAACAGTATATACAGTATATACACAGTATAATGTATAAATACAAAAAGGGGGTGGGTCTACTGGGAACAGCTTTGGTTGTAGAATCTAACAGCAGCAGGGAGAAAAGACTTTCTGTACCGCTCCTTCAGACACTTAGGATGTATCAGTCTGTGACTGAAGGAGCTGCTCAGTGATGTAACGGTTACATACAGGGGGTGAGAGGCATTCTGCAGCAATGACGATAGTTTTGCTACCATCCTCCTTTCTCCCACCTCCTGTACAGTATCCAGGGGAATCCCCAGGACTGAGCTGGCCTTCCTGATCAACTTGTCTAGTCTCTTCCTGTCTGCAGTAGAGATGCTGCTGCCCCAGCAGACCACTCCATAGAATATGGCTGAGGCCACTACAGAGTCAAAAAAAGTCTTCAGTAGCTCTCCTTGCACTCCAAAAGACCTTAATCTCCTCAACAGAAAGAGTCTGCTCTGCCCTTTTTTATAAATTGCCTCAGTGTTGTTTGTCCAGTCCAATTTGTTGTTTAGGTGAACACCCAGGTATTTATAAGAGTCCACTCTCCCAATGTCCTTTCCCTGAATGTTCACTGGTGATAAAGTTTGTTTGTGCCTACGGAAATCCACTACCAGTTCTTTCGTTTTCCCCGCATTTATCTGGAGGCAACTCCGTTGGCACCAGTCCACAAAGCTCTGAACAAGTCCTCTGTACTCCCTGTCATCATCATCCGTAATCAGACCGACGATGGCAGAGTCATCAGAGAACTTCTGTAGATGACAGGTTGCTGAGCTGAACATGAAGTCTGCCGTGTAGATGGTGAAGAGAAACGGGGCAAGAACCGTACCCTGCGGGGCTCCAGTGTTACAGACAATCATGTCAGACTCACAGCCACGAGTCCTCACATACTGTGGTCGGTCTGTGAGGTAGTCCAGAATCCAGGCAGACAGATGATGGTCCACTCCCATGCACACCATCTTATCCCTCAGGAGCGCAGGTTGGATAGTGTTAAAAGCACTAGAGAAGTCAAAGAACATGACTCTCACAGTGCTCCCAGCCTTTTCCAGGTGTGAAATAGCCCGATTTAGAAGGAAGATAATTGCATCTTCCACTCCAATGCCAGGCTGATAGGCAAACTGAAGTGGATCCATTGATGGACTCACCAGAGGTCGGAGATGAGTAAGCACCAGCCTCTCCAATGTTTTCATCAGATGAGAGGTCAGTGCTACTGGTCGATAGTCTCCGAAGTCTTTTGGGCGCGACGTCTTCGGAACAGGCACCACACAGGATGTTTTCCATATCTGTGGCACTTTTCCCAGCTTCAGGCTAAGGTCAAATATGTACAGCAATATGCCGCACAGCTGGTCTGCACAGGTCTTAAGGAGCCTGGAGCTGATACCGTCTGGGCCTGCAGCCTTCCTCGCCTTAATCTTCCTGAGCTCCATTCTCACCTGAGCTTCTGTAAGGGGCAGTGTGTATTGGATGGAGTGTTGACTGGAGGGAATCGACAGGGGGGAGAAGTTAGGTGTATTGTGTATTGTC